>NW_024609874.1:3051110-3442486 GCF_016920785.2 Ixodes scapularis
GGACACCAGGGATATATGGTTGTGAATCTGCCAGGAGTATTTTCCATTTTCCTTCCACGCGATTAGAAGGCAAGACGCTGGGGGAATTCATGTGCACTTACATGCTGCCTCTAAAAGAAAGTACCAGATTTCTAGTGCATGTCAATCTACATGTAAATTGTTTAATCAGTGTGCACAAACATTCGCGGCCTGGAGGATGACATGGAAGCATGTCGGAAAGCGCCTTGCTGGAAATAGAAGTCTCTATTGCACTGCACTGGTGTGAAACATTATTAAGTATTTTTGTTTTTATTTCTGTGCGAAAATAAAAACAGTGTTTAGAAACCGAACACTGAGTTTTGCAGGAGCGCCGAAAGGATATAAAAAACCGGGACAACCTGAACAATACGAGGCGCCTTGCGTCACTCAGCTTTTCCTGGTTTCTTGTTTTTCCGGAGCCTTTTAAAAGGGGATGAACAATTATAAACAGATTGACCCGACTTGCCACATTAGAGCAGTTCATTTTCATTACGACAGGCTCTCTTCAAGCATCTTGCATAGTTGAGCTTGTACTGGTCCGTTTTTATTGTCGGTTCCTATCAAAAAGTGATCTCTAAGCCACTGGACCAACCTACAACATTCAAAATTTACGGAAGCGGAGAAGTGGTTGGGAGGCTAAGCGGGCAAGGGTTGCACGCCTCTCGAACCACCGTCCGTCACATTTGCTTAGCGGCTGGGCTTTGCGAGCAGAATGCGAGCTTGCTCGAGTAACTTGGATCCGTTCAGAATATAATCCCCTCTAAACGACGATCTCCGCCGCCTGGGAGGAACGTAGATGGGCGAACGATACGCCTCTGGGTTTTGCGTCACGCCTGCATTTCAAGGGTCAGAATTACTGGTTCCCGACACCAGCACGATTGACGGCCCCGCCTGCGTTTTTGATTGTATATTGATACGGAGAAGAAGGAGAAAAGCGCGACGGCCCCGCGGCCGTAGTGCGTTCTGGCTTGCGCTTTGGCGGGCGGGCAATCAGATTAAAAACCTATACCGCTGAAAACCACTCCGTGTACTATAGTCGAGAACATGATAAGCATCGAATGGGAGTGAACGTAACATCTAATGATCCGATACAAAGTTTCGCTTGATTCCTAAACGAATAATGCCATAGCCAAGTACACCTTCACATAAAATTGTTAGACAAAATTGAAGAGAAGATTGTGTGTTTCTTGAAAGAAATTTCGGCCCCCTTCTATCCGGTCGTGGGCGAACCATTCATTTTGTTGCATTTCCACTTCTCCGCTTCCGCAGATTATGAATGTGGTAGTTTGGTCCAGTGGCTTAGAGCTCACGTTTTGAAAGGAACCGAAAGTAAAAACGGACCAGTACAAGCTGGACTATGCTAGACGCTTGAAGACAGCCTGTCGCAATGGAAATGAACTGCTCTAATGTGGTCACTCGGTTCATAATTTTTCATCCCCTTTTGAAAGGCTCCGAACAAACAAGGAACCAGGACAAGATCTGGTTGTCCCAGTTTTTAATGTCCTTTCGGCGCTCCTCAAAACGCACAGTGTTCGGTTTCTAAACGCTGTTTTTATTTTGGCACGGAAATAAGACAAAAAAACGTAATAATTTTTCACACCAGTGCAATGCAAAACAGACTTCTATTTTCAGCAAGCTGCTTTCCGCCATGCTTCCATGTCATCCTCCAGGCCTTGAATGTTTGTGCACAGTGATTAAACTATTTACATCTAAAATGACATGCGCTAGAAATCTGGTACTTTCTTTTAGAACCAGAATGTTAGTGCACATGAATTCTCCCAGCGTCTTGCCTTCTAATCGCGTGGAAGGAAAATGGAAATATCGCGGGCATGATTCGTGCAGAAGGCTAGATTCAATGGTCGCCCATTATTTCTACAAACTCCCTGGCAGATTCACTACCATATATCCTGGTGTCCTTTCTCCAAGAAGCGAGGTTTTGATAAAATTTCGTTGCTCGGCCGCTTTTTTTTTTGTAGTGTCGCGAAAAAAAAAAAATAGAGAGAGAGGAAAACAACAGTTTTCGCAAGCTGATTTTTTTCTGTATTTTTTTGCAATTGCGATATTTTGTAGTGTTTAGGTATGTCTTCGTGGTGTAAACAATTTTACGCGCTTCCCACAAATATTTCATCATCAACGACAGTTTTAAAGTATTACGCACTGCCTCGGGTGCTTTGACCTTACGCACTAGAGCGTCACAGGAGCGAGTATTTCCGCAAAATAAATACGAGGACCTATTTCTCCCTTTGAATCGACCACTTTGTGGCATCACTACGAACACACATTCACCATGAAGTTGTAACAAATAATGATTGATGATGAAATTGATTGGGTCCCAACAGAAGAGCCACACTATTTAGGTTGCAAATAAACAGGGCGTCGTTGATGTGATGTGTTTACTTCCACGTTCGAATGTGTTGAGAATGAGTAGCCGAAAAGCGCAGTCTGCAGGCTGCTTCCCGGAGTTGCCTGATATTTCCCCAACTCGGGAAAGGGGGGGGGGGGGGGGGGGGGGGGGCGGGGAGAAAGGGGTGGACGTTGTTTGAAGGTGATAATAGTTATTCTCACTCAGGAGAGTCGCCGGTCATTAAAAAGTCGACTCGCTGATAACGGGAAAGCCTGTGGGGCCCCATCTATAGTAACCATGAGTAAAAGGTGGTATACACCTATGTCACTGAGAAATTATGATCGTGCAAACGATGGGGCGTTGTGGATACAGGTGAAGCATAGACCTATCTTACGATTGTGCCGTCCTCATTAGAAGCAAAAATTACGGTTTGCTTCTTCAACCTCTCCTGACGCCAATCTTTCCAATTTTGAATAAATCCGGGACAGCGTTGATCGCGCAAGCCCGCGCCAATATTTAAAGGTCTTTATCAAGTTATAAAACAGTCATCAAGCAGACGTAAGGAGGAATAAATACGCAAAAGAGTCCAAAATGGGATGAACAATTACCTATGAGAGGAGATGTGTTTCAAACAGTAATGAAGAGATTAGGGAAAGCCACTTGATTTATAAGTTTCGGAAATAAATGTATTATGTATGACCTGAACCCTTTATTGTGCAAGCCAATCCGTGTGCAGACGCGAGAATGGTTCCAGCAGCCGCGCGATGCCAGAAAGCGGCTGCTGGAACGAACCCAGCATACCCCGACCCCTCGATCTCCACCGACCGAGCGGCCTCGGACCTGCAGCTCATGGGAAAAAAGCGTTCGGTCGCGCTGGCTTCCTCAATCCTGCGGATTGCGCGTGCCCGCGTCAACGAGGGAAGACACCTGGACGTCTCAAGGTCGTTGTGGCGCTCGCAGCTAGCCGCTCGTTTCGCGCTTTTTGAGGATTATCCCTACAGAAAAAGCCGACACAAAAGAAGCCTCTGCCGTCACGTGATTTTTGGAGAGGGTGAAAAGAGGAGGGCGCGAGGGGCATTTTCCTACCTTGCGGAAAATGGTTTCGTTGGTCGGTCTTTAAGGATAAAAAAAAAAAAAAAGAAGAAAGCAAGGAGTTCCAAGGGAAACTTGTAACGCATCGCATCCAAGACTGGCGTGAATGGAATCGGCCTTCGCTCTGTCGGCCGGCTGAGCACTCGTTCATTGGGGCCCGTCAGCAGCCACCTCGTAGCCTACGTGACCCTGGGACGCCTGGAAGCGTCAATCGGCACGCGGAAAGAAGCTCCCTTTTTTTTTAGCGTCCTGACTCCTCCGGCTCGGAATGTCTCCCCGCAGTTGCATCACCCTGCCGATGGAAATGGTGAGCCAAATGTTTACAAGAAAAGAGAAAAAAGAAGAAAAGAAAGAAGTGGAGGCGTTTCCTGAATTTGGTGCAATCCAGCTCCATTCCGGAGTAATATATTTTTTTTTTTTTACCACGTTTTTTGTGTTCTGGTTTTTCGAGTTTTTTTTTTTTTTTTTTGTTACGTTTTGTAGCAATTGCAAGGAGATGCGGTAAAAGAAATATTAAAACTACGTCGATAAGCAATTGAAGCTACGAGCGACGGCCCTATAGAACCCTTCACATAGGAACAGATTCGGATCTCGAACCCTGCACTTTCAATCTAGAAACAGCAGGGGTGGTTCCCAGATATCATGGAACTGGAAAACGGGCCCTTTCCGACATTTGCAAGCTGAAATGACGTGCTACGTCACTACCGAAACTCGCAGCCAGCATGGGCCTTAATTCAGCAAGAGTCTGGCGTCTATCCAGTTAAGCGAGTGCGAAACTAACAATACACACAAAGCTGGTCAGAAATCGAGTCCGCTGAAACAAGTGCCCGAGATGGTTTAATCGGTTAAGGCGACGCCCCGGATTGGCGAAGGCTGCGGGTTCAATCACCACTCTTGGCTCAATTTTTCGCCAGCTCTCGTTCCCTTTCCCTTTAATTGACTCTAATCCAAAAGTTTGAACAGCTCCTCTCCCTCTCTCTTTCTCCTCATTATTCAATCTTTCCTCACCCTCAATATACATATTGCGCAGCCGCGTTCCCAGGGGTGGAGAGAAAATGCGCGACACTTACTATTTAGTTCGCTAATTAGCTAAAATGGATAATTAACTTTTAAGTTAGTGTGAATAGACATATTGTTATAATTATAAACTTGCTAGCGTCCTCGAGAACAGATATGCCAATAATGACATTACTGTAATGGAATTACAGTAATTAAATTACTTTTCGTGGTAATGAGTCATGTAATGAATTACCTCTCTAGTTAGTAATTTAGGAATGTAGTGAATTACTTTCAGGCAGTAATTTCGTAAAAAGTTACTCATTAATTTTGAAATTACGTTTCTGCCAAATTAAAAAAAAAAATCGTTTGCAAACTTTAAAAAAAATATATTTTGCATGGATAAACGCTGTGAAAGTGAGATCAGAGGAAATAAAAAACGGCCCCCTAGCCGAGCGCAAAGCCTGTACGAAGAGCTGGACAGACGCACAAAGACCGGCTGGAAAGGGGAAGGAGGAAAACTTACGTGTAGACATCGCTTGAAGGCCGCGGCTTACGAACTCAAGGCAAGACAGATTCATGTCGTCACGTCATCACGACGATACCGTACTTTATTCATCAACAAGCCGACAGATTGGTTGGAGCTGCGAACTAACCAGAACCAATCAAACACCTCCCTTTAATCACCTGACCCGTCCCTTTCAGTGCGCGTGGGTATGAACGAGAGCGTGGTTACGTGGCGAACGATAAACGTGTGATCGCTCCAACGAGCTCGTAGCTTCCACCGCACTGTCAGCTTAGGAATGAACGGCTTATAGGCTGGAAGGCAACGGGCACATCACCAGTGAGGTCAACATAAATTAAAACCTAAAACGACAGTACAAACAGATCCTCAGACTTCTAGTTCTTTTGTCAAGCAAGGTCAAACCGTAAACTTCGACCATTGTGAACAACAAACGATCGGAATAAATAGTTATTTCCAAATGCCTTGTCAAGGCTTCAGAACGTTTCGCGCGCCCTGGAGCACAGCAGGTGCCAGTCGCGGTATGCCTTGCGGCCTTCCCTTAAGAAGTTTATTTGTGAATCAGCCTACGAGCAAATATCTCCCCTGTTTTTTTGGGTAAGTACACAATTTAGGAAGCTCGCGCCATTCCTTTCCTCAAGTGGCGACACTTCTACTTAGCAATCATCCAGTCCCCCTGTGTGACAAAGCGCAAACACTTGGGCTTCTCGGCTGTTTGGGAAGAATGCTCCTAGAGAGGAATGACCGGGAATACGTCAACTAGTGTTCTTGGTAAAATAGGATTAGATTGCGCCTGAGGCGGAAGGGAAACGTTTCACGTGACGACACCTTGTAAGAACGAGCTGCTATTGCCCGACTTTACAAAGTGACATGGAATATACACCTTTCCAAAAGACGCTCCTAGGCCGCCGTTATGTTGCTGATGCTGATGCTGCTGGTGCGGCTCTCGCACCCTCTATCAGCTAGACATTTTCTGCCACTCTCTTGGACTGTGAAGACCCGCTCAGCGCGGTTCCCTACCTACGTTTTTTGCGGTTTGGCATTCGACGTTTTCTCGCCGCTCTTGAAAGTTTCCACTTAATTTTTTTTTACGCGTGCTGCGTACCCTTTCTGTCTTATCTTCCATTGTGAGAAGTAAGGCTGGTCAGTGCCTGCCATTCAAGTTTTTCGGCTTTACATTCACGGGAAACGAAGGAGATGAAGGACGTCGAACGACCCTCGACGCGATTTTGCGAACATTGTTCTCTTCCCTCTTACTGATAAATCACGTAGAATCCTCAGTCGTCTCGAAAAATAGTTGTCCGGGTAGGGGTGGGAAACGGGTCAGTCGCGTTCGTTCCTCTGCCTTGGTGCGGTTGCGAAAAAAGGAAGCTCTCCCCAAAATGTGCCCCAAAACAAAGTCATCTCGGATTCCGTCCGATCGTCAAGATGTGGCTGTGGTCGACTGTGACTATGTTATTTGAGATCTTTCTCAAATAAATTCTTTTCGGATAACGCTGCATCGTGTGGTACGTACGATATATTGTTTGAATGCTAACACTTCCTTAATTGTATGTCCGTGTCCTGTCCATCGGTAAACACATTATTTGTGAGCGTGAAAAATGCACACCTTTCGGCCCTCTTCTGTTGCAATTTATTTTTGACAGCGAAGCCCTTTGTCTTTTCACATGCGGCGAATCCCGCCGCGCCGTCAAAACGTATCGTAAAAAAAAAAAAACACAAATAACTAGAACTATACATTCCAGTCGTATTCGTTCTGTCGCGCGCGTACCCAACAAAAATAGTTTACATGTGTTTGTTTTTTGTTCTTTAATTTTTCAAATGTGGTACAATGCTTCCTCATTGTCCTTGGGAAAATACATGTACCATTTAGCCCTAACAGCGTTTGAAACTGCGCCTACGCAGGCTGCGCCTATTGAAATAACAGTCCACTCGGTTAGGGTTAGAAGGGACGCCGGTGAAAGTCTAGGCTCAAACTCAATGACTGGGCTCGAAAACTGTTTATTGCCCCTGGGGTCGAGTGTTTTTTGGAAAGGTGTATAACTTCTAAAACCGGAAGACGGAAACATATAACCCTTTTAGTAAGGACTTTCACCGTTGAATGAAAAGCAAAATCGGTGAGCCGACTGTCTTCGAGTCACATCTAAAGAGGCTATATAATGTTTAAGCTTTGACACTTACGTTGTGTGCTCCTGCAAAACGGCTGTTCAGTGTTGTTCACTTTGGGGCGCATAAGGCTGTTGCGATGTAAACAGGAAGATCCAAGTTTTGGTGCATACCGATATACTGTAAATAAAATAAGCACAAATTACTGCCTCAAGGTATTAAAAAGTAATATAAAAGTAATTTTATTACTTTTGGAAAGTAATTGTAATGTAACTGCGGTAGTTTGTAATGTAATTTAATTACATTCATATATTTTCAGCAAAGTAATTAGTAATGTAATTTCATTACCATCTCTGATCAAAAACCACTAAATCAGTAATTAAAAAAAAAACAAAAAACCTCCAGTTCGTGAGAAGCGTTATTACCACATGTGAAGCATGCACAAGGTTGGGGCTCTCATAAGCGACGGAAAAATCGCGCGGGCGTCTTACAGTAACCACTAGCCTTGTGCCTGCTCCACGTCGGGTAACTTTAGCGCACTACTACGCTTCTCAGGCGCTCAAGGTTTTTCTTGGAAATAACTGATATTGTGGTTCATGGTACATAAACCACTAAGCAGGTAGTTCAATCGGCCGCCACAGGAACTGTCAGAAACGGCAAATGCCGTGGCGGCGTTAAGTTTGAGGCGCGCTGTATACTTCTTGGCAGATATCATTACGACATTAGCCTTTTTTCAGTGCGATGCGTAATTTTTAGCAGGATCGATTTGGCCCGCGTTTCGAGAAACATCCTCCATATTCTCGTGTCTCTAAAGCTCATAAACAAAAATAACAGATGTACACTCGGCGTCAAAGCTGTCTAGAACGCGGGAGCAGTGTGCTCCGGACTGTGCGTGCGACATCTGCCGGCTGACGCTGGGTCCGAGATAGCGTGCCCCTGAGCATGCGCCGCCATTTTGCAGTGCTGGGCAGATGTCAACGTTCAAAAAAATAATCTATAATTTGATTGTTATGTGTAATTACCGCGTCTTCCTAATTTACTATGCCAATGTTTAGCGATACTTGCCGGCTGGAAATATGTTTATATATTCACATACATGGATTTTATCCGAGGTTTAATTATCTGTATTACAATATCAATACCTTTGCGATTCTAACAGCGCCAAACTCCGGCTGTAACAACGAAGCTTCTCGATTTCTCGAAAAGAAAACGCTCTTCCGGTATTTCTTTTTTTTTTTTTTAAGAAGCACGTTATGCAAGCGAGGCTTTCGAGAGCCAACTGATGCTCAATGTCACAAAGGTGTGACTGGTGGCAACAATAAATGCTTCCGTAACCCTTCTGTCTAGTGTCTTACCCTAAGACTGTAAGGTAGAAAGTACATGGTTAAAATATCGCACAAATAGAACGGAACAGCGAAGAGGGAAGAGGGAAGAGACAAGCGCTAACTCACAACTCGATGTATTGAAGGAAGAAAAAAGAAGAGCCTGCGGTATGAGCTCGAGCCGAGGCCATACTCGCACGGGGGCACCCGAGCAAGCGGAGGACACACACCATCAATCACACTCAAACGACTGTAGAAAGGCGATTTCCTTGTCGGATATGGGGCATCCACACGAAGGAGAAATCCGCCCCTTTCCTCCGCGGAGCGCGCGTCACGTGAGACATACGTCATCCCTTTCTGACACCTTGCGGCGCCGTCCTCCCCCGTGGCGGAGGCGCGGAGGCTTAGTACTGTGAGCACGAAAGCTCCGCAGGTGCACGCGGCGGAGCCGAGAACGGAGTTTTCCCGGTTGCTGACGTCACAACATCCGTCTGTGGAGTTCTCTTTCGTGTGAATACCCCCCGGGTTGCTGATGTCACAACATCCGTCCGTGGAGTTCTCCTTCGTGTAAATACCCCTGGGTATGGTGCCTAAAGGGGTATTCACACGAAGGAGAACTCCGCGGACGGATGTCGTGCCGTCAACAACTCGGGGAACTCCGTCCCCGGCTCCGCCACGTGCACCTGCGGAGCTTTCGTGCTGACAGCACGAAGCCTCCGCGCCTCCGCCACGGAGGAGAACTGGAGAATGGCGCCGCGAGGCGTCAAGAAGGGATGACGTATGTCTCACGTGATGCGCGCTCCGCGGAGGAAAGGGGGGGATTTCTCCTTCGTGTGGATACCCCTTAATGGGGTATCCACACGAAGGAGAACTCTGCGGACGGATGTCGTGACGTCAACAACCCGGGAAACTCCGTCCCCGGCTCCGCCACGTGCACCTGCGGAGCTTTCGTGCTGACAGAACGAAGTCTCCGCGCCTCCGCCACGGAGGAGAACGGCGCCGCGAGGCGTCAGAAAGCGATGACGTATGTCTCACGTGATGCGCGCTCCGCGGAGGAAAGGGGCGGATTTCTCCTTCTTGTGGATACCCCATTAAAGTCACAGAAGGATGGCTGACAGAACGCTCGCCTAGGCGGAGTATACTAAAGGCTTCAAAATTTCCCTAAGGTGTTTTTTGTAGAATCGGCCTATTATCGAGGTTTTTTGTAAAGAAGGTGTACACTTACACGCTTTACAATGCAGAGGTAGGTGGCCCCCCACTGTGGAACTTAGAGAAAGATTGTGCTCCCTTAACCGGTCATTAATACACCGTCCTGTCTGTCCTACGTAGGATCTACCACAAGAAAGGGGAATGCTATAAACCACTCTGGTTGAACAGGGCACGTAAGGGCGGACGTGTTTTGTGCGGCACCTGTGCTTTGTAATATTTTCTACTTTTGCTCGAACTTTAGAACAAATTTGATCCATTTTTTGGGGGGGCTGACTTCACTAAGGGGACTCCATACCTATTGGCTACCTGACTTTAATTTAAGGTGATGCACGCAATAAAAGAACGCCTTAGCGTCTACTTCCCCGCAGTGCACGGAATGAGCCAACCATGTTATTTGAAACCCCGTCCAATAAATGTAAACGCAAAAAAAAAGGAAAAGAAAACAACCTGATGCCGCGATTTGCGCTGGGACAGTAAGCAAGCGAGAAATCATGACAATTATGAGTTTTTTTTTGTCGCAGATTGTGTTATTAAGTAGTTGCGGAAAACAATTATCATCAGTGCGCTTATTTTAAATATCTATTTTGTTTAGTTTGGAACTATCACTGTGGTGATATAGTTGCGCGTCATGAAGTATTTTATCGCGTGTTTTCTTGAAAGCAGTTTTTGCCATTTTTGTTTGTGCTCCAGTTCGACAGTTGGCCGCCTAAGAGCACGTGATACGGCACTCGCCAAGGCCGTCTATTTCCAGCGGCAAAATTGGCAAAAGGAGGGCACCTTTCTGACACTGAGACTGCGTGATGATAGATGTGCAATGCGTTTTGCTCTTCTTTTTATTCTTTCAGACTGATCGAAGAAAGGCAAATGACTGATGTTTTGAGTGCATCGTGGTGCATGCAGTACGTGTATACGAACTTCTGAGGTTGAGATTGTGCACATCTCAACAACGTGTTTTAGCGTGTTACAAGGGAATTGGTAGGAGTTACAAATTTGTTTCGTCTTCTAATCCCTCTTAGCTGTCGTCGTTCGAATATGTGTCCTATTTTGTTCATGGTACCTTTTTTCATTTCTACAAACCTTAGACATATGGTCAGCGTAAACAAAAGGCTTGCGTCCTATCTTCTTTTGGAAAACGAAGTCATTCATTTTCATTTTCAGCGAGAATAGATTACAAAGCGAATGATTAGGCTCGCGTGGAATCAGATAGCCAGAAGGTCTGTGGCATTGTATGTTTCTGCTAAGCCTCACTAAAATAACAATTTGAAGCAGCCTTTTTTTTTCCTCTCGCTGAGAGAGACAAGGCTAATGAAAGCTACGCAGGACTGAGCGTCCACTTAATAATTGTGTATGGGGATTACCCTTCGTTGGCTGGAACGCTTCCTTGACGTCGCATTAAAGGTGGGTTTTCGCCTATATAAAGGCGACAACCTGGCAGGTCATCAATATACTCGATAAAGACCCCATGCATAAACATGCGGGGAGAAAAGCTCGGCCATTGCTCCGATGGTGTTGTTTCGCAAGCTTATATCTCGCCTAATCTGGTTGAACGTCGCTCTTATTCAAACATTCTTTTATGGGGTTTCATATTTTATAGTTATGCATAAACATGCAAAAATAAAGCTTCAGCTTAGTTTTACATACAAATGCATCGCATGATCTGGTTTAATGTCCCCCTTTATTCCTAAGTGTCTACCGTTTAATATTTCACGCTGTCAAATGTTCGGCCTAGGTAAACTTGCAATAGCGTGTTTTTCTTTTACTGCTTATCAAGCTTGTTTAAAGGCGCCTTATGTGTTTCTCCAACCCAAGTAGATGAAATCTCATGTGCGAATAGTTGTTGTACGTACGTTAAAAACCATGATGTCTTACCTCTCTGCACATTGTGACGTCGAAAACGACGACGCCGGGGCAGTTGCGCCTCAGCATCGCGTGACAGGCCCCGCCCGCACGGCCCGGGTTCGAAATAAATTGACGGGTCTTCGTCATTCGCTCTTGGCCACACATCTTGTAACATTTGGGGGAGATTAGCGGTAAATCATATTTTCTTCTTCTTCATCATCGCTCCGGATCTTGGTGGCAGCAGTCCTCCGCCGTAGTCGAGGTTTAAATTGGAGGTTTAAACATTTAAACCTCCAGATGACTCAACAACCAATTATATTGTGGTTGTACGATGCTCGTGATGTCACAAATAAACTGAGAGGCTTAGCAAAAAGCCTGCGATTACAACAAACCAACGCGGCCATAAGAGCAAGCTTGGCGTAAGAGCGCGGCATCTAACGCCGATCATCTTTCATCTGGACGTGATTAATGGGGTTTTCAGAGTCGTTTTGTTATCGCCCGAAAGCCACTCGCTGCCGTTCAGTCTGCCGACGACCGACTCCGGTAAACAAAAACTCCCTCTGGCGCCGTGGAAAATATAGCAACGATTACACTCATAAAAAATCGGCTTCTAGTCAAAATGTCCAACGAGACGAAATGTCCATCGAGTCAAAATGTCCAATAGGCCACGTGATACCCGTGTCAAAATGTCCATCGAGACGAAATGTCCAATCGGGTCAGAATGTCCATCGAGTCAAAATGTCCATCGAGACGAAATGTCCAATCGGGTCAAAATGTCCATCGAGTCGAAATGTTCATCAAGACGAAATGTCCAATCATGTCAAAATGTCCATCGAGTCGAAATGTCCATCGAGACGGAATGTCCAATCGGGTCAAAATGTCCAATCGGGTCAAAATGTCCATCGAGTCAAAATGTCCATAGAGACGAATATCCAAAGGGGTCAAAATGTCCACGTCAAGGTGCTCAAGCTTGGTTAATTGACTACCCACAACCCTCGGTTTAACACAAAAGGCGCTAAATTCTTTTGTTTTCTCTTTTGTGGGTTAAGGTCAGTGGAGACACAATTTTGTTCAAGGATTTCGCCCCACTGTCGGGGGGACACTGGGTCCGATCGGCCGGTGACCCCGTTTAACACAAAAGGCGCATCTCGGTACGACAAGATTCGACCTGGTTTGCCCATGGTTTGCCTTATTTTTGCGCACGTCTGCATTATTCAAGACATAAACTGTTCAGAACAAGATCTCGAGTCTTCCTACCTGAAGAAACAAGTTACTACAGGTTCTCGATTCGACACGTTCTTCTAGAATCTGGTGAGTGGAATTTTTTTTTTTTTTTTTTAATATCCAAGACAATTGTTTTACCAACCAGTGTCTACACTCGGAGATTATCAGTTGCCTGTGCGCGGGTCAAACAGAAGTAGGGTATTAATTATGTCTTGCTGATTAGTGAAATGTTGCTTGAGTTCTACACGAATAATTAGTTTTCGGATGGTTCATTAAAACTTTTAATGTGATATATTCTTATTATCTGCAGATTCAACGAAAGGTACAGCGACGACATCAGATCAGCATTCATCGACTGCTTTCGCGTCGACATTGTGCCCGGCTTCGGGGTCCCGTCGTTTGTGACGTCACATAAGCGCTCAAGTCGACCTGTGATCCAGTATCGAAGTAAACGATGGGAGAACGCTGTGCTCAAATTTTCTCACAAGTCAGCACACCCAAAATATCCCAGCACAGTCTACTATAGGTGTATCGCCTGCTAATGCCTGAGTCAGCAAGTCGGACAGACTGAGAGGTGCCCAGTGGCTCAACTGACACTAAGAAACGGCGTGCTGGCCACCGATCCAGATCGGCCGTCGTCATCCCACAGCTGCAAGTCGTCTGGAGACTCCAATGCTTCCACCGTTCTCTCGAAACGCTTCATGTATGAAGTACGGACAAACGTCCGCAGGAGCCGAAAAAGACTGAGAGAAGCATTGGACGAAGCCGTCTCCTCTATTCCTGAAAGGTTTGCCGATTATGACGACACCGTTCGAGGGGAAATTCAAGCACAACTCAACAGTGGCTACGGATTTTTTACCAAGCGAAAGTGCCTTTCACGGAATAGACACCACGCGGCGTTGAAAGAAGACACTCTTGACACCATTCTACCTGAGCCCCGTGTCACTACGGATTCGCAAGTGTTTCTCCAACTTGAAGACAAGACTCAAGGACGGCGGACACTGGCCTTTTACGCCGAGAAAGACCTCGATACCCTGGTGGGCGCAGAACAAGTTCTGGGCGACGGGAACTACAAGTACAACCCCCCGGAGTTTCACTGCCCAGGACAGCTCTACACCCTCCACACCTCTATCCAAGGTGAAGCACACCCTGTGCTTTACGCACTGCTGCAAGCCTGTGATGTGCAAGCATACGAAGTCGTGTTTCGGTGCCTGCAGGCATCAACGGAGCGAAGATTCGGACATATTGGCACATTATCAACGACAGCTACGTGGGTGTTCGATTACGACTCCGCAGCAATTCAGGCTGCAATCAACGTGTTCAGAACGGCCACAGGTGAATTATTTACGTTTTCGTAGAGCGGGGCACACTCCCAATTCTCATGTTTTGTGTAGTGTTGCATTGAGTGAACTTGAGAAATGTAGAGCTGCCACTTATCGAAGCATTGAGCACGTGCCATTGCTCTTTAGACGTGGAGTAGCATGCATATCACTTTGAATAATCAATAATTCGCCAAAACAATTCATCTTGCTCCTTGAAATCTCTGAAACGAGACTTCTGAAACATCAAGTGACGAGCGTCCACACGCAAAACTAAAATGCATATTTAGGACAATGCGTCATTCCTCGTGCTTTACTATCAAGTTGAGTAGATGAAAATGTGAATTTTTTTAAGTTGGTATACAAAAACGGGGCGTGGTGTTTGCCCAATTAACATGCTTCTTTGCATTCTTCGTTTTTTGCATCGCAACAGATCTGAGGGTGCGCCTTCCACTTTGCAATGGCTATTAACGCAAGGCGGGACGAGCTGGGCCTCAAGACACTCTGCAGGGATAACCCTGCAGTCCACGCGTGGTTCACAAGAGTGAGGCACCTCCCCTTCGTTCCAGACGCCTTCCGCTTGGAATTTGCCAGCGACCTGCTCTCAGACAAGCCAAGCCTTCAGCCGCTGAACGCTGCGCGCCTGGACCAATTCGAGAGGTACTTGAGAAGGTTCTGGCTTACCAACAGCCTGCTCAAGGACATCTCGGGGCAATTCGGCAACTGAGGTGCCAGGACAACCAACAACGTGGAGGGCTGGCATAACGGTCTGCATAGCCGCCTGCCAAGTAGACATCCCGACCTGGCAGAGTTTCTGCAATTCCTGAAGTTGGCTCAGCATGCATCGCAAAACAGGATTCAAGTGCTACTGCTTGACCCTCTGGCCGTGGCTCAGCCGCAATCCCACGTCATCCAAACCAGGAACAACAAATTGCACTAAGAAATGGACACCTTTGCATCTTTCATCAGCTCTCACCCGCCCACGTTTGTTGATGTCCGGAATTACATCGACGGAGTTGCCAGCAGTGGCGCGCTCCCAGTCTCACATTGAACTGACTAACGGCGCCTGAAAAGGCGACACTATTTTTGCATGTGGGATGAACAGACTTGTATTGAACCACGTGTCATTTTTTAATCCGTTCCATGCAGCATACACACTGTATGGCTTGCGTTAAGAATGCTTATTATGAAAGTTTTTGCAAACCTGTTTAATGTTGCTTATATCAAGTATGATCGAGTCAGATATGGAATAGAAATGCGCAAAAAACTGCGGGAGGCACAGAATGCGCCGACCCCTGTCCAAGGCGTTCTGACTAATGCCACTAGAAGTGACTTTAATTATAACGAGGGTGCAGTCATCTATCCCCTTTATCGAGGGAAGGAAGCTAGGATGACAGCGAACAAAGTATCTGAGGCCGAATCTGAAGCATGCTGGGTTTCTTCATGTACACTGCGTATTCATGTGCTCGCCCTATCCGGGGGAAAGATTCGGGGTGGACGACTAAAATAAGGTAACGACGAATGCACGTGCAATGAGTGATTTATTATTGAGTCTCGTTTTAAACGCTTCTGCTGCAAACGTCCGCATGTGAACCTCGTGGACCTGGGCACGAAACACCCTGCCTGGTTTTTCTACATTAAAATTGGCTCAATATAAGATGTAGAGGCAAAAAGATACAGACGGAAAAAAAGACATAGAGCACAACCTTTCTTTTTTTTTTTTCGTTCATGTCTTTTTGCGTTTTTCATTCCTTTTAGTCATGAACCAACTACCTAATCCAAAGTTTTAGTTGGCGCTATTTTATCTTTGCTTCAATCATTTTAACCTAATTACAAAATCTAATATTGAATTTGCTGCCGTTATTCATCACGTTTAATTATATTGCCTCAGGTGGTCTCCTAATTTGCAGGTTAAGGAAGGAAACCCTGTTTTAAGCATCGCAAAAATGAGCTGGATATCGCGGTCAGCACCAACCCCGCCAGTATATAACTCCAGCGGCTGGAGCAATTAACCCAATTTTTCGGAACATAGCGTAGTCTGATTCATTTTAGGCAATGCTTAGAAATTTTCAGTGCTGAAATGGTGGTCAACAGAGCCCGCGAATACATGAAGATGAATAGCGTCCGTCACCGGGAACGGGCCCCATTTGTTAATTAAAAAAAAAAAAGAAAACCACCCTCCAACCTTTTAACCAGAGCACAAATCTGAAATTTGACATTTTATTTAGAAGTATTTTGTTTTTTCCAAAAAAAGTTTGTCAGATTTCTTCAAGTCATCACACTACTACCGCTTTAGCGAAAACCCGGGGCGCGTGTAAGTATTCGGAATTCTAAAGACGTCCGTCTCAGCATTATGCAGTGCCAGAGCCTGAACCAACGATACAAAGAGGTCAAAATGTCTATCGGTTGAAAACGCCCACTGATTCAAAATGTCCAATTGGGTCAAAATGTCCAAAGAGTCAAAATGTTCAACAAGACAAATTTCCAATCGGGTCGAAATGTCCAAAGAGTCAAAATGTCCAACGAGACGAAATGTCCATTCGGGTCAAAATGTCCAAAGAGTCAAAATGTCCAACGAGACGAAATGTCCAAGCAGGTCAAAATGTCCAACGAGACGAAATGTCCACCGAGACGAAATGTCCAATATTGGACATTCTTACCCGTTGGACATTTCGTCTCGTTGGACATTTTGACGTGGAATCTAAAAAATCCACTTTCTTGCGTACGCTAATAAATGTAATTAAACTCATTCCTGAGGTAGCTCCATTAAATACGCAGTAGAAGTATATTGTCTTAAATTTGTCTGAAACTCGCATCATTTGCGTCGCCACCTATTCGAGGGAGTACCCCGAAACGACGACAAAATACGTCAGAGGAGCCGCCAGGTAACGCTATAGGCGCTCGTTATTCTATCATGATTTTAGCGGTCGGACATGAGAATGAAGTATGAAGTCAGGTGCCGCGGGATTTATGGCTTATAGTCATTTTTTAGTTTATTCAGACAAGTATCTTACCACATAAAACACCTTGCGTGTCTCATTTGCATGAGAGCAAAACGAATACAAGTATTAGGAACACAATGAACTCGCATTGCCATCGATAGCTCAATGGCTGCGATTATAGTGTGGAGGTGTCTGTTTTTGCTATACTCCTTTTCATTAACTGCAATCCTGGCTGGAGAAATTTGTGGGATATAGAGCTGGAGGAGCGAAATTTGAAGATCTAAATGATAGATGTCCGACGGGTTGAAGGACTGAAGGCGTTTGAAGGGCTAAAGGCATTTGAAGGGTTAAGGGGATCTAAAGGGCTGAGAGGCCACGAGGTCTGTAAGGATACTATTAATAGGGTAACGCCGCCGCTCCGTAACTCCGGTCGATAGTGATTGAGTCAACTGCTGTCGGCTCAGTGGCGTTTAGGACTGCTCGCCGTTGGGGAACCTATTAGTTGAATTCACAGAGAAAGTTCCTGTAGTGATGTTATAGCTGTGCCACACGGGCAACTCGAATTCCATTTACAACGAATGACATTTGTGTGATCGGCGAAGCAGCTCGCAATTTGTCGCGCGTGCAATGCGCCACTCCCGGAGTGTCGCGCGCTGATTCGCCGTCCGCTCAAATGTCATTCTTTGTAAATGGCGTTCGAGTTGCCCGTGTGGCACGGGTATTATGTTGTTTTGGTCCAGGACATCGATAGACACCTTGCAGTGTACGTCTACCGTCGGGGACTGGGGGGTGATCGTGGAAGATGCGACCGGATGCTGGCTGGAGTTGAAGACTTCTTGCCTCTTGTTGCGGCCGATGGCGGAGAGTTAACGGACTTGGAGGCGAAGTTGTAATGAATACAACAAACAAAAATAAACTTTACTGGCGCGTAAAACAAATGCAGGAAGACGATAAAAATATTAAAAACTGTAACTAACTGCCGCGCACGGCTTACGTAGTTCAGCAGTTACAAAAACGGACGCCTCGGCGTCAAGTGTTTTCCCGCGCACGGTAAGGACGATGGCCAAGCCGTAGAGCAGGGGCTGGTGCGCACTACAGCCGTATATACAGAGAGTTAGGCCATTCCTTGGGAAGTATAGGAGTCGAATGAGCAGACGCCATTGGACGAATGCATGCTGGGCGTGTTCCAGGGCGTCTTCACAAATTCGAATGTGGCCAATCATAAGCCAGAAATAATACTGTGGTGGCGGTCGCGAGAAACGAAATTAAAAAGTGCTTCGAAGTAACTCTAGGTAACTGAAAATATAGTGCACGTGATGTTTCAATCACTGTCATACAAAATCATGATGGAAGAGCGCGACTAGCGGAACGATCGACATAATCCGAACGCCAGGCGCCGAGGGTCGGGAACCTGCCGTCCGAGCGGTCACACACTGTTCGAGCAAAACAGAGTTCGAGCGGCACATTCGTCCTTTACACCCTTCTGCATCATCATAATCGAAACATCCCGTGCTCCCTGTTTTCAACTATGAAGGGTTAGTACATTTAACTATTACGCACTTATTAAAACCAGATATATCTATGATTAAAACTGTTTCTTGCTACCACCATTAGAGGATTCGTTTCGGCTTCTGGTTGGCCGAGACAGCATGTCAAGTGCTCTTTCTGCGTCTGGTGCACGCATGCTGGCTCTGCCCACTCCTCCCTTTGACCAAACTCTCTCTATAGACGCTTTACACACGCGCTAGAATACAGTCGCCATTGCTGACCTTCTCTTGTTTTACCGAGATACCGAGGCACTGAAATTGGTGTGGACCAGCCTCCACAAAAGCCAATGCTGGGGAGAAAGGCAGAATAAAATCTAAGATTTCAATAACCTAGCGTGCTATGGTAATAATGAAGTGAAGTAAACGTAATCAGGGGAAACAAAAATTGAAGGTCAGTTATGGCGGTGCCCATGCACAGCTGCTGCAAAGCGTCTATACCCGGCTCTGTCGCGCACAACAGGAGAAACGTGGCGAACCGCGGAAAAGAACTACTGGGCCACTCGGCACGCTTCAAACTCGACGATGTTTCCGTCCGGTCGGGGGTTACGACAGTGTGCCGAAACCTGGTCCCGTCCAATCAGGGTCTGGTTAGAATCCCATTGGGAGCAAACTCCGACGCACCCTCAACCGATCGGACGGGCAAAAACACCCGCGCCAGGAGACGAAAAGCTCAGCTCCCAAGGACACACTCTTAATGGCGTACCCTCTATGGCTACCTATAGACGAATGAAACTTCTATTTCGGAAGTTACAGGCGTCGTTCTTAAAGGTTTCATACATTTTCTGTTGAATTAGAGGTTAAAACGGCGATTCTTTTTTGTCCAGAACCATATTTAGTAGTTACGCTGCGACTCTTGTGTTAACCTCTAAAATGTAACGTTAGACAAGAACGGGTAACCTGTACACGATTGAAACGATTGTTTATTTTTCCTTCCTCTCAGAAAGGGAACTTGGAAAGGGGGAGGGGGAGTGAGCTAGCGGACGACACGAGCGAGAGAGGAGGCATAATAAGAACCCAACCTTTTTAGTTCAACGCATTCCGAAACTATAGAGACGTAACCTCTAGTGACCAGACTCCTTGGCGCCTTCACTGCCTTCACCGCCGACACTTCGGTTATGAAGGAATCGCGGTTGTGACCGCGCGCGGCTGTCGTGCATTATTTCGTTTCGGAACTCATCGCTGCTGTTTCATCTGGATTACTCTAGACGCCAAATTTTCACAAGGTATGCTTGACGCTTGGCTGGTGAGAATGATGTTAAACTAGACGCAGAATTGAATCTGCATCACAGCTTCATGCATCGCGTTTATTCAGGTCGCCATGGCGGCTTTGACGAAGAGAGACGTATTTGGCATCGTAAGAGGACGGTGCAAAGAAGAAGGCTGCGAGTGTGCTGGCTACCTTGTAGAAGCCGCCTCCCTCATTACCAGTGCCCCGCAGTTGAAATGCGGGTATTGTCAGCACACACCTTCAACGCATGGGCACCTGGGGACTTTTGGTAAGTACTATGGTCTCCTTCCAAACGCGATTGGCAAGGCTATATTTGAAGAGTGTGTCGATCGCGATTCCCAACCGCAGGAACATACGCGCATATGTCACAGATTTCGCCTTTTGTTTGACTAGAGCGCGAAACCTTCTGTTCGCGATTGGTTCTGTTTGCTATGCTTCCTTCGATTGTGTAACCTCTTATTCACCAGGGGTCCATGTCATGTGAGCGAGTAACGTTTTAGCGAATGACACTTTAGCGAATAGGAATCATTTGAGCGACTAGACGTTTTCGCGAATGGTGGTTAGCGAATGACGGTTAGTTTGTAGGTGGCGTCACGCTGGGTAGGGACATTTCGTCGCGCGTGTATTATTGGGACGCATGTTAACCCATGCGGAAAACCCGTTTACGCCGCTTCGCAACAACACACATAAGACTCCTTAAAACAAAAAAACAAAAAAAAAATTGAGTTGTTGATGCAACCGCTTACTCCTGTTCGTAGACGGCGGCACGTTGTAGAGACGTTTGATCCCGCGTGTGTCACTGGGCGCGTATTATCTATTGACCACTCGTCCGTGCCGCTTTGTGACGGCTGACAAGGCGGTACATTAGCTAATCCGAGCTGTCGATGATTGTAAGGAGACCAATTCGCTAATATCAACGCCATCATTCGCTAAAGTGCCATACGATGAAACGTCGTGGTTTTGTTTTCATTCGCCAAAACGTCGTTCGATCAAGTGAATGCCTCCCGGGTTTCACAAAGCTAAACTTAAGAGCACGCTTCAGATGTTCCATATTTAAAAGGAGTGAAGTTACGCTGTGTACTCTATGTTCACCTGTCGTAGTTCAAGGGACTACAGTTTAATTTTTACACTTTTCAGAGAAGACGAATTAAACCAAAAGCATCTTGCATAAAGAGGCGAATATATTCCGTCGTATCTTAATCAACACTGAGACCAATGTGCATAGAACGCCTTAACTTGGCAAAACAGTGAGATTGAAACATTTATTACATAAAGTCAGACAATGTACCTTGTATTACTTTTAACTTGAGACAGAATACACATATGTTGTCAGACCAATATTGATAAACGTTCAGCACACCAACGATATGAAAAATTCCCCAAGCTTGGTCAGTTAATTTCTTTTTGTCTGTTCACAACGCAGGCAGAGGTGCCAGACAAAACCACTTTGTCTGTCCCTCACATATACGGAGCAGCTGAGAAGATTGTGATTTACGGCGGAAAACCAGGAGTACTTGTTCCACTGAGTGATTCGTGCACACTGGAGAAAGCCCTCGTGATGTGCCTTGCCATCTATTACATTAAGAACATCCACTACACTCTCGCACTTGCGCAGCGTTGATACTGCTCCAAAAACTGCTTTTGCCCAAGGACATTGCACCCCGAAGGTTAATGAACGGAAAACTGACAGCATTGCTGGTTAAGCTGGGACAATGAAGACCTGTGTGACCTATGTCGAACATTAACTTGCATAAAAAGTTAATTCCTTTCGGAACATCGTCGTGAACAGGGGGTTTCATTCTTTGTAATTACTTTACGGCTTTGACAATAAAGAGAGTAGTCCTCAACATTTGCTGCATTATAAAAGCGCATACTTTTATGCCGGATGTCCATACTAGCAAAATAAGCGAGCCTATGTATGCGTAAAAATGACAAGGGTCACTAATATTATTCAATATAGTCAACTTTAAATTAAGGCAGATTTTTGGGCGAGGAACGTGCTTCGTGTTTAATTTTGTTGCACAAAAGTTATATTCAAGAAGGGTCTCAAATTGGCGAAGATGTCTTGCTGGAAAGTATACGTAAGTATGTACTATATACAGAGCGCATTTTTGTATTCTTTACGGTATTTTTAAGAAAAGGAGGTATTGCTACGCGAATGCAGTCTTTGTCGCATTTTTGTGGGGCTCGGCAGACATTAGATGAGGGGATAAACGTCACATTTTGTGTACTAATTAATGAAAATATGTTGATTAACTTTTGAATTAATGGCCCAATTGTCGCAATTTCAGTCTTAACGGGACCAATTATTAAAACCTAACCCAATTTAGACAGCTCGTAAAAAAAACAAAAAACCTTTGAGATATTTTTTGTTTAAAAGTTTGCCTCCCCCGCTTGATTGAAAACCGCACGCAGAGGCGCGCCTGATTATGGTGCATAGAAGCGTGACAGAGTTGTATCGGGCCTCCTGGTAACTATCTCGACGGCATGCCTTTGTTGAACGCGCCGGCGTCAAACGTAAATGATAGTGACGGAGGGACAAAAGTAAGTACGTCACTTTCGTACGGATTATATTCAACTTGCGGTCTTGATTCGAGCGAAGGCAAAATTTTGACCATGGATATCTCAAAGATCGTCGTCTTTTCACGAATGGCCTCAATCGGGTTAGGCAGTAAACATCACTACCGCTATGACCAAGTAAGCCATTCATTGAAAGGTTAATTATTAAATTTTGGTTAATTAGTGAGCATAATGTGATGTTTATCCACTCGTATAATGTGCGCCGACCACGCGAAACTACGGTGAAGACGGCCTCTACGTAGCTATCGCCGCCTTGTCTAAAAACAACTGTAAAGAAAAAAAAAAAGCCCCCACGCAACGGTCGCCTACATTTTTAAACTTGAAATAAAAAAAAACAACAACAACTGGGTACGTCAGACGCTACTGTAACCTTTATATAGGAGCTTTCAGGTGACCACTGCGTAGAGGGTACAGTGTTGGCGGTTACATTGTAACTCTACAATCAAAGGTACAAATTTGCAAAAACGTACCCTCTACTAAAGGGTACCCTGCTAAGAGTGCAGGTCCCGCTTCTAGAGCCCAAACACTGAGACACGAGCCCTGGTTTGTTTGGGGTCTTAGATATTAAACTGACTCCGAGGATTCGAGCGAGAATCGCCAGGCCGGGCCTCACCGAGAAAAACCGTCGACAACTTTTCTTGGCATTGCAGTGGAAGGTACAGGCCCGCGTCCCCTCTCCCATTTTGAGTGTGCGCGGGCTCTCCTCCTCTCCCCGGAAATGGGGGAGGAGGAGAGCCTGTGTACACTCAAAATTGGAGAGGGGACGCGGGCCTGTACCTTCCAGTGCAATGCCAAGAAAAGTTGTCGCCGAGTATAGGTACGTTAATACCAATAGATAAACGGAGAACTTGCCAGACACAACACGCGTGGGTCTCGCGAACGCAAGCGCAGCGAAAGATCACACCGGATTCCAGAAATACGGGGTCCACCCCGGGGTTCCACCCGATGCTGCTTCTACGTCAGTGCGTAAACCTCTGTCGCGCTCGGGATCCCCAGACGGCAGCCCCCACAGCCACTGGAACTTGATCCGCTGCCTCCGCCGGTGAGGCCTGCGCCCGAGACCCGCGTCCACGGCACTTCTAGTTTGTGAAACGGCCTGCCCGTTGACAAGTGCACTTAGGAGTTATACTGGCTGTGTATAGGTTCGTCTGTCTGGATGCAACGGCCTTTGGGTTGGGGGGAAGTCTTGCGGGCGATGACCCGCGGGGGTAAGACACAACCTCGCCATTGGTGGAAACTCTCTACGTTCAACCTCGTACCGGAACGTATAAACAAATGCTTTAAGCAAAACGCCGCCTCGGGGGCGCGCAAAAATGCGACCACGTCTACAGTTTCGTTACTGAAACTGGGCATAGTGTGACGGGCCGATTCACTGGAGGGCTCTTGAAAACGCGGAAGTCTTCCAAACTCGATGGCTGTGCCAGTCTCTCAGAGGTCGTCGAGAGGGGAGGGTCGTCTGCGTCACACCACTTGATCCAATTGAGACTGTTAACGAACTTTAATTGTGCTATAAAATATAAAGACAATGAAAGAGGATGGGAAAAAGTGAAAACGCCATAGGACTATGAACCCCTAAAAAAAAAGGTTTTTATTTGTAAAAAATTACAGTATTGTATCAGAAAAAAGTCCGATCAACTTTTTTCACCACCAAATTGTATATTTAAATGATACCAATAAAATATTGTGTCAAAAATTGCCTTGCAAAATACCATATTCGAAATGCACAGCGCCGTGTAGTGCTGCGCCGAAGAACATGCTCCGTCTCACCAGTTGACTTCGGCGCTGGCAAAGACTAGGGTGCGAAAGCGTAGTTCTGAGGAATCCTTCCCTCGCACAAGCACTCCCACAGAGAAAGCGCTTTCGAAAACCAGGCGCCACGCCCGTGCCTATGCCAGCACTCAGAAAGCCGAATTTCGAGCTGAAAAGTACGTCCGCCATGTTTGTTACAGCGAGAAACCAGAGACCGGCGGGGCGACGAGCGCGTACATGCGTAAGAAAAACGCGAAAAAATATTCTCGGCTCGCAGGTGTAGATGAGAATCAATGAGGAGGGTAAGCAGTAGGCCTCGATTGTTACTGAAAACGCTACGAAATCGACTAACAGGAAAATAATCTCGACGCAACAAAGACGGCACCGCACAGAGTGTTTCCAGACGTTCGACCAATTTCGCATATGTTCTATTGTGTTGCTACGTGAAACGTTCCAAGTTTAGCGCTAGTCACCTCCAAGCATTTCTTCTCGAGCTGTGGCTCCAAGTCCCTCCATCGGTGTCCACCCCATTGACTCATTGACCCATTGTCTTTCCCCGTCAGGTCGGCCTGTTTCCACAGAGTACGGGGAATGGCGGGCTGCGGCCAGTCAGGTATCAATTTTCCCGCTACATTTAGCAGAACAATTGAATTTGTTGTAGGTCACGTAACATCAAGTTGTGACGTCATTTTCCCAGTTAAATTCGCAAGAAATTTGGGGACATACCCAGTTACACGTTTTGGGACTTCACTTTGTTTGAAAACTCAGCCTATAAACGTTTCAAGTAAAAAAACGAAAGAAATAAAATCCTCCATTCGACGTCAGATACCGGCGTGCATCGTCTATCCTTCATGCGGATAAAGGCCCCAAGTTAGCCCTTGTACTAAAATGGCCAAATTTCTCATCTACAGCATGAATCCGTGGGAACTTTTATCACTCCCGCAGGTCGGTGATCGGTCCTTTGTTGTTTTCAGTGTTTATAAATGATCTGCGTGTAGCCATGCCCGGGATTCAGTGCCGTTTTTTCGCCGACGACTGTGTTTTGTTTGCCAAAGTGTCATGCACTTTCGATCAATTATGTTCGGACAGTAGCCTAGAATCTGTGTTTTCCTGGTGTCAAGCATGGCAGATAGATTTGAACGTAAAAAAAAGAATGCGTGCAAATGACAGTAACACTAAAGAAGTCTCCAATTTTGTTTTGCTATTCTATCAACTCAATACCGTTAGAAAATGTCACTTCTTATAAATATTTGGGCATTACCATCGCATCTACTTTAAGCTGGTCTGTTCACTTAGAGAACATTATCGCAAAAGCGTCCCGGAAACTGTGGAATCTTCGAAGGACCATGTGACATTGTATCCCGGAAACTAAGCTTGCGACAAGCTTGATTCGTTCATTATTGGAATACGCGGACATTTTATGGGACCCGTATTCACAGTCATTGATTGACATAATTGAGGGAGTGCAAAAAAAAAAAAAAAGGCACTGCGATTTATATATAATGCATACGGCATGCGTACGTCTGTGTCATCCCTTTATGCGTTGTCCGGATTAACCCAGTTATCGACCCGCAGAAAAGTGAAGCGTCTGAATTTTTTGTATTAATTAATACACGATAAGATTGGAATGAAGTTCGAAGACTATCTGGTGTACAATCTTAGTCGAGTAACACGGCAGGAGCATGACAATCTTCTTCGAGAGTTTCAATGTAGAAAATACATTTTTAACTACTCTTTCTTTCCGAGAACTGTCCGAGACTGGAATGGCCTGCCTCACAACATTACAGGCAGTACCACCTTCGACTCGTTTGTCAGCGCCTTAGATGGATTTTTAAATGCATTTGACTAATCATTTGCCAAGTGTTAGCAGTATTTATGGGGAAGCGTTTGTAATATATGCCTTTTACGTTTTCTCAACTATGTTTTTTGAAGCCATGTATAACTAGAGCTGTGCTGCTGTATATGTCACATATGTGCTCACATGCCTTGGCCCACAAAAGTAGGCCGTCATTATGATTCAAATAAAATAATAAAATAAATAAACCGTTACCGTGTTCCCTCTACCACACTGCCGGAGCCTTTAAAGTATGCTTTTAAGCGCGCGCAACCCGCGGTCACGGTATCACTCCGGGTGCTCGCTTGAAAGCATGCTTCAAAGGCTCCGGAAGTGCGGCACGCGGAACACCGTAACGGGTGGCTCAAAGTACCAAATGTCGCTATACTAAGGCAGGCCGACATTACGTTGTCAAAATATCTAACCTTTAATTTGTCTTTTTTTTTTTTGTAGAAAGACATCTTCAGAGTTGGACAATGAGCCGCGATAATTGTTGAATGCTTCATCTCGCATCAGATCGTTCATAATGTCTGCCATCAGCAAGCCCCTGACGAGCAGACCTACGAGCTTTGCTATAGGTATTTATTTTCGTAGCTCTAAGTTGAGATAAAGAAAAAGCAAACTAACGTATTGCTTTTACTCGGATAGGAGTGACGCACCAAGTCACTATGATAGAGTAATGGTTAATAATTCTTATTTGCCTTTTTCTTTAACACGTATTCATCTGGTTGCACAGAACGCAGACGTGTTCCAATAGCCGACCTCCGGCTTCTAGGACCACCAACCTGATTTCGCACTCCAGGATGCACAAAAAAGTGCGCGGTTCGATCGAGTGGTCGGATTGTTTCTTTTGTTGCGGAACTGCACACGGAAAACCACCCCACCAACAAGATTTACAAAAAAAAAAAAAAAAAAAATGAAGAAAATAAATCGAGTATCTTATTACTTCCTCAGCAATCTCCGGCCACGAGTTGTTCTCGAATCGCTCATGGGGCGTTGTTACAGTCACACACAAAAGTTTAGGGATAGAAAAATATTGCCTTTCGCGTCGTCCCGGAAACTGAAACTGTGAGTATCAAACAGCCCGAAAAGACTAGTTCGAAAGAACAAAAACACGAGAAAAACATAGAAATAAGAAAGACTTATGCATGTTTGTCAAACGTTTATTTGTTTTCCCTCTTCCGGTTTTTTTTTTCGTTATTTTTTTCTTTTTCCCATTTTTCGCTTTCGAGGTGCCTGTTTCAGTTCACGACGTCCATGACAGTTCCGATGCTTCCTTCGGTGTTTTTATTCATCTTCTGCCCGGGAATACTGAGCTCGACGAAGAGCTGCTTTATTATTAATGTGCACCTAATAACCTCGAATGATATATTCCACGTACAAGCACGGAGAAAAAAAAAAAAACACGTCCTATTTTCTTTAATGGCGCCCTTATACCCTCAAATTAAGAAATACATTAATGCGAGCGTTAAACAACTTCACTGTTGTTTGCTGTCTTTCATCGTGGAATTTGTTACCTTGGATACATGTTATGGGAATCGGCGACGTCTCACGGGGATAGCAGTGTGTGATATAGGAAGCAGGGTGTGCAAATTGAGATCTTATCAAATAAAATATACCTCTTCCGAGATTTTCGACGAAAAACAAGATGGCCTCCTCATATTGTATTTACCCATCTTGGTTTTTTGTTGGTTTTATTGACGGCCAGTATGAGGAGCGTCCCTTATAGGTCCACTGACTGAGCCCCGATATTCAGGTAATTTTCAAGCGTCCGTTTGCCTCACATGACCGTGTCCCTTTTGCATGCAAGCCGTGGCTCGAAACGCCCTGTCCCGCCAGAGGTGGAGGCGTGCACCGAGGATAGGTCCGGGGTAAACAGCAAGGCCATTCCTTCGAAACCCGAGACCGTAAGAAATCATTGTGCTTCTAGTACTTTCCCAAGAAGCACTCGGAGAGGCAATCACCGTGTTCTAAAGAGTGATCTTTGCGAATGGCAAACCCCGACACTTTTCTATACCTAATATTGAAGCCTGCTATGCTGACACCACAAATACGTCAAGCGCGTATTCAGCGTCAGGAGCATCGGCTCTTTCTGAAATGTCACTAGAGATTTATGAAGCTTTTTCATACAATGAGGGTAGACAAAAAGGAGTTTTAGTAGACCGTTTCCGCATAGCGCTCCGTAATCCGCCACAAGACCTTGAACTATGCAGAAAAGGATGGCGGCTCGAATGAGCCGTTTTCGTGTTCTTTACGGATACCGTAGCGGAGGAGAAAAACGATCTACCAAAAAATCCCTAATTTATATAATTAACAGATCATTGCTTCTTTCAAAAAAAAAAAAAAAAAAGCAGTGTGGCAGGATATGGCTAGTAACTTTTGTGATTTTTCTATAAAACGGGTATAATCAGGTTGTCAAAGGTAACATAATAATTTTTTAAAATTTTATTTCTATGATCTAGTTTTTATTTTTCATCGTTAGTTTCTGAATTAAAATTTTTATAGTAATATTTTTATATATTTTATTTTATGGTGCTGTATTTATTTGCATTTCCATATATATCTTGCTAATTTTACTTATGATTTTATCTTGATATAACTTTATATTTCTGGTAATTCTCTGTTCATTTATTTATTGATTCCTTGATTCCTTACTTTCTAGTTTTTGTGGTTAGGCATTTGACAAAACTAATGGCGGCTTCTTTCATTGTAGATGTAGGGAAATACAGCATTTCACAAACAGCCTTCAAGAGAAAAAACGAGAGAAAAAATAACAAACTTCCTTTATAAAAAAAAAAAAAAAAATCTTTATTTAGAAATTTGACGACATGTCCGTATTCTCATATTGTTGTCGCCCATCTTTTGATTGATTCCCGAAGAATCTCTACTTCTGTCTTCCAGTCTTTCATTGTGATTCGCGTCTGGGTTCGGCAACATGCTCTTTGCTCGACGAAAGCGGCGCCTCGACCGACTTCCCCTCTCCTCCCACTCCGTTCATTCTTGTCGGATACGGCCAGCGACGACGGCACGGATGCCGCAACCGTGACAATCGTCGACCTCGAATCCTTCGGGATGCTGCGAGCTTTCTTCTTCCGGTCGCCGGAGCTCCGACGTCGGAGGCCATTTGCTTGGGCCGGCGGACGGCGGGAAGAGGGGACTGAGTGAATATTACGCGGCGGACAAGGCCTACGTTAAAACGTCATCACTGGTGGCATAGCCCCTAGTTGCTGCTGGCCAAACACAAATAATCAGTGAAATTAGACTCCTACAACAAAGACAGGGGAAAACGGAGACCGCCTTAGCAGCCTTGAAAGGTAAAATGGACGTGTCGATCGAGAGGTGCTGAACTTAAAATCAGCAAGGGACGGCATTACTGCCGTTTTAGAGGTCGCCACGCGAAACAGTTCAGCACTTGCACAAATAGCACAAAGGTAAAGCCATTCTAGACAAAACAATTTTTTTTAACGTTCCTGATAGCAGGAATAAAACGTGGAAGCAGTCGGAAGAGAACGTCGTCAATGTTTGTGAAGAAAGGCTTGGTGTTAGAATAGAACCTCCCTCTACCGAACGTGCCCATCGAATCGGTTGCTACGGAAACGACGTCGCTTCGTGTAGGCCGATTATTGTAAAATTTAATTCTTATAAGGAAAGGGAGCTTGGAGCTTTCGAGTGCATTAAAATTGAAAGGCACAGACTTTCGCATCAGTGAAGACTTCCCCGAAGAAATTCGCAAAGCAAGAAGAGAGTTGGTCGCGTTCGCCAAAAATCAAGGACAGCCATTCAAACTACGCAATGATAAACTTATCATAGGAAGCTCGCGTTATTTTTTCGATCAGCAAGCCAATTGCGTAAAGACTTTGCATGTTGAAAAATGCGATATAATCTCAAGTTTTGAGGGAGTATGGGCCCGGATAAAAACACCGACTGTTTACCTCCTGGTTATCGCTTGTTACAAACCCCCCGGGATTTTGGATTTTTCTGGTTTACTTCAAAAATGCGTAGAAGAGCTTCTTAGAACTTACCCTAATGATATGTACGTGCTCGATGGAGACTTTGATTTCCCTGATATTGTCTGGCCGGTCTTTCCTGCACCCATGCCCTTTGAAAGTTGGCGCACCCTTCCTAAACAATGTCGCGACTTTGTAGATGTAACAAGTGCTTTCTCCCTGTATCAAATGAATAATCATCCAACTTGTGGTTCTGCTGTTTTAGACCTCTTTTTTACTTCAAAACCCGAATGTGTAATGGGGGTTCACCTAATGGAGCCCTTGAGCGATCACGCGTTTGTAAATGTTCAAATGATCATTTCAACATACAAATATACCCGGTTAACTAAAACCATTTTAAATTATCCCAAAGCAAATGTTGATGCGATTTGCGCAAATTTAGTATCTTTTTCTACTTCCTATATGGATGACTTCACTTCTAGGTCTACTAATGAAAATTAGGATCTACATAAATTCAAATTACTTCAGCTGGCAGGTCTTTTTATTCCTAAAGTAAAAGCGTGAAAAGCCGTGGTTTTCGGCACGACTGAAAAAACTTCTCAATAAAAAGAATCGTCTCTAGAGGACTGCCAAGCAATCTAGATCCCAAGATGCATGGGAGAAATACGACCAATGGGATCTAACAACCAAGCTCGAAATAAAAAGCACAAAAAGGAAGTATTCTAATGAAGACCTTGGTAACATTATGAGGACCAATCCCAAAAAGTTATGGACTGTGGTCAATCCGAAACAAGGAAGGGAGTCTTTTTTAATTTTTCGACGACGTTGGAAACAAGTTGAGTCCTCTCGAGGCGTGTGAGCGGTTCAGTCGATATTTTAGTGAAGTCTTCTCAGAGGACCTGTTTCTTCTTCCGGATTACTACACTGATTATAGTATGTATCAAAAGATGCCTCAACTAACCATTTCTGCAACTGGCGTTTTGAAACTCTTTGACGAACGGCACTCAAACTCCGCTCCCGGCACAGATAAACTTTCAATGAAGCTTCTCAAACTATGCAAGCACGAGTGCTCAACCATCCTTTCCCTGATTTTCAACAATCCTTAGACACGGGCGAAATTCCCGAAGATTGGAAGCACGCGCAGGTAATTCCAATACACAAAAATGGCTCAACGAATGAATTTGGTAACTACGGGCCAATATCGTTAACAAGTGTCCCTAGCAAGCTCATGGAGGATATAGTACTTTCTAACGCTATGAATCACTTATGCATTAACAACTTAATTTTTGCAAACCAGCACGGTTTCCGGCGATCCCACTCTTGTGAAACGCAACTTTTCGAATTCAGCAATGATATTCATGAAAACCTGCATTCCCATTTAAAAACGCACGCCATTTTTATTGATTTCATAAAAAGCCTTTGACAAAGTACTTCACCACCGTCTTATGTTAAAAGTTCGCTCGTTAAGAATAGACCCGTTTGTAAAAAACTGGATTGCAGGCTTCCTTTCTAACCGAACCCAATGTAGTCATCATGAAAGTAAAGATTCGTCACCCCAACACGTAAAATCGGGCGTGCCTCAGGGAACCGTGCTTGCTCCACTGCTTTTTTTTTATATATGTCAACGACCTGCCTACTCGCATTCAGTCCACGATAAGATCATACGCCGACGACTGTGTTGTATACCGGAAAATAGAGGGCCTGGATGACTGTACGCTTTTGCAGAGTGATCTGACATGTCTTGAGACGTGGTGTGAAGAGTGGCAGTTGCAGATTAACGTTTCCAAAACCAAATATCTGAACTTCAATAATAAACGCGCATCAACACAATTTAACTACACCCTTTTCAGTGTCTCCATAGAAAATGTTCATACATATAAATATCTTGGACTTCATTTCACGCCAACCTTTCGTGGGAACCACATATTAACCACGTCACGGCAAAGGCTAATCAAACTTTAGGCTTTTTAAGACGTCACTTACACCTGGCAACACGGGAAACAAAACTGATTTCATACACATCTCATTTTCGTCCCAAGCTGGAATACGCATCTCTCATCTGGAACCCGCATCAGTCATATCTTATTGACAAGTTAGAAGCCATTCAAAACCGTGCCATCCACGTCGTTCTCCGCAATTATACCCGTACAAGTATAAAAACGCAAAAACAACAAACTAATATACCCCTTCTTGCTGACCGACGTAAAATAACACGACTAACTGCACTTCATCACATGTACTATCATTCATCCTCAAAGAAAGAAAATATTGCCCAGCTGCCCACGATGTCTCGGCACGCACAGACAACTCACAGAAACTTCAGCTTGCCACTCCTAGAACTAACACTTTCAAATTTTCTCATTTACAGTTATCTATATCAGATTGAAATTCCCTCCCCGACGACATCGTGACAGTAAAAGAGCCCGTTAGATTTCGTTCCGCAATTGCCACTCCCCACAATTTGTAAAAAAAGAGCTCAAGGAGGAAACAATTCCTAACTCTTGTTGACTTGTATCTGTATTGTTGTTGTTGCCCCCCCCCCCCCCCCCCCCCCCCCTCTCCCTTATGTGAAGCCCCTACCGGGCGCTATAAGGGTATAGTATAACAAATGAAATGAAATCAAATTCATGCACCGCTGACGCCACCATGGCCGCCAGGGCGTCGCGCAGCCTCTCCCAACGAGCGTGACGCTTTCACGTGGCGCCACCAAGACGAACGCGTCTGCCGCTTAGCTGCGATCCCTTGCCGACCTTCAGTGAGTTCGGGGCAGGAATCCACTAACGATGACGTCACGCGCAGGCCTTGTAATCCAGGCGGTACTGAATGAGTCCGCGCACGTCGCTGCACGCTCGGCTGCTGCGCCGCAGCGCCCGCCCATCGTGCGGTCTGCGCCATCGCTGCCCTGATGAGACGGAACGTTTCGTCCGTCCCGACCATCCAGACCCGGCGCAAGAGCAGCAGCGAGAAAAGAAGCGAGTTGGGGATCGCTCAAAGAAAAATCGGAACGGGGAATAGACTACTTCCATAAAGCCCTGCATGCAACACGGCGCCCGTTGCACTCTGGGAACTAGTTGGCCAGGGAGGAGGGTGTCATGGTTTCGGTTTCGATCCACACGTCGACAAGAGATTGTTTTCTGGTCCCGAGAGCGTCATTTGTGGTCTCTAAACTAACCTAAATGGTCAGACCTCGAAGCTTTAGCACAAGCCCGAGATGTATAGCTTGTCTTAACACATGCTTGTTGTATTTTTGTACTTGAGCCATCCTGTTAGCGTTCCAATCGAGGTATGTGGACGAGCCAGTGCTGGGAGTCTCGACGCTGCGAAGCTCGGGGATCTTGCTTGAGAACGAATCAACAAGCTGTAGCAAACAATAAGTCTGCATACATCGAGCTCGCGCCTTTACATTAGTGTTGTTGATCAGGAAGTTTGTTTGCTTCGTGCGTCCATAGACGAAATATAACTTTTTGCAATTACTGTTTTTCTTAATGTGCCTGAGTATGCGAGGTAAAACTCGGAGGTGCCATAGAAAAGCTAAATTTTAACACACTTCTTATCTCTTATTTGCACTGACCCGCAGCACTGCACGAAGTGAAGTCCCCACCCGCTTGCATTTCACTAATATTTAACATCGCGTATGCGCATAGAGTTATCCTGCAATCATATAGGCGAATTTGCGCATACAGACCGTTTTAAGAATGCGAAAGTCGAGCACTTCTGTGAAGAATGTCGCACCGTTCGCCGGAAGTGCGTCAGACGGGCATGCACCCCTATGCGCACCGCATTGGGGTTCATGCCCGTCCGGTGCACGGTGCGACATTCTTCAGACAAGTGCTCGAACGAATTCAAAGCGTATTTGACGGTTGCTAATGGCCATTATATTTGTCATGTGTTTGCTTTCTTCCTGCCTGAGTATGCCGAGATAATTTCAGACACACCGTTCCCGGCACAGATCTCGGGCGTCAGTAAAAGCTCGTCCAAAAAGGCTTAGCGAGGAGTAGGGGACGCTTGTTAGGGCCTCCGTCGTAGCTAGCCGATCTCAGCGTTTGCGGAAAGTTAATCTTCTATCAGCATAAAGTTTGAGTGGGAGATATATGATGACACGAGGAAGACATCATAGTAACTTTTGTGCAGTAGTGAGGTCGAATTTATTGCGTTTCCTTAAAAGTTCATGCGTAAACGCTGTCCTCAACTTTGATACCCCGTCAGGATGCGGCCTGCTTTTCGTTCAATGAATAAACAAGAAGCGGACGTTTGGCAAACAAATTGCGTGTAAGGCTCCAGACGAACAAATTTCAGTTGTAGTTGACTGGTACTAGACGGGATTACTGACATTGAGCTCAAAGATGCATTCGTCGGGTGAGGTGACTAAGCCACGACTTACTACGTTCGCATACGCACGCACAATATCTGGTGTTTCGGGAACCAAGGAAAGTGCCCCGGTCTTCGTTTTGTATCGCTCGATAATGAGTGTATTGTACGTTCGTGAAAAGTCAGATAATCGAAAACGGAAGCAGCGCGTTCGGTCGCGGCGTGATAGCATGAGATGAAGCTGCTCAGTCGAAACCGAAACTGAGTGGCCAACTAGTTCCCAGAGTGCACTGCGTGGTATTTCGCCGCGATGGGGCGCGTCGGTTTTGGAAGAAGTCCATTGTCAGAAGGGACGTGTCGACAGGAAGCCGATCCTTCAGTCGGTCCGTTTTTGTTTCCTTCTGTTTTTGCTTCTTCTTTTGTTCGCGGTGGAAGTCGGGTAGCGCACGGGGTGGGCCTGCCTGGGGGTCTGTGCTACGGAAACGTTTCTGGACGTGTGGGGATAAGTAAGACGGAAACGAGAAAAGGATGAGCGAGGAAGCGATTGAACGAAAAAGCAAAAAGGGGCGGCATAGGAGTCACGATCGTCATCTGATGTTTCTGTTTTCACGTAAACGTGAAGGCTTATAGGTGCGGAATGGCACTGGCATAGACGCTTCGCTCTCTCTCGAGAGAGGTTCCTGCGCGTGCGCAGTAACCGCGTCTCATTTCGGGCAAACGCGGTTGCCTACGGACATCGGATCAGAGTACGTGTAACATGTCACTGTGTTATAGGGTTAGACATGTAATGAAAATAATGACACTTCCATTACTTTATTAATATCATTACCCTCGAGGCCTGAAAGCATTACAGAGAGACAAACAAAACAAACAACATTCGGAATAAAAACAATAATATTACAAAACATGCAATGGATGCATGAACATTCGAGGGTTACATTTAGAAATAGGGTTGGTCGTTGCAGTTGTAAATTAACGAATTTAATATTGTGACACCAAAACGCGGGAAGGTGGTTTCATTCGGAAAGCGTTCTGCATACGAAAGAGTCGATTTGGGCAGTTGTACGACACTGGCAAATTTCAACTTTGAATGAATTGACGGTGAATGCGAGGGGGACATACACGCAAAAGGACAAGGGAGCTGGTCTTTCAGAGCAAGGTTAGTGCAGCGACGTGCAGATCGCAGCATTCGCTTAAGTGCCAGTAGGCTCCCGTGAACTCGACGTTCAGCGGGGCGCACCGCGAGTCAGCGGCCCTGCGCCGCAAATTTCATCCCGGCTTTCTGCACTCTCGCCTGTCAGGGAGGAGAAACAGTGGTTGAGGGGGAAAGGGGAGTGTCATCAGCACGGGAATGTTTACGGCTCGTTTGGCGCCTCGTTGTTGTTGCGACGTCGCTCACCCGAGGAGACGGCAATCGGAGACTGCCACGCTGGAGAGCATCAGGCAAGACGGATGCGGAACGACAATTCCTTCCGGCATGCAGACGAGGGCACGAGGCAATAAATGTCCGTCAACGCGGTGCGCTTATCATTCACTCTTAGAAGCTTCTACACGTATGCTGCCCTGCGGTGCACGCGGAACACCGACCATATATCATTTTCCTTTCTCCTGTTTAGTTATCAAGGTAAGTGTTCGGTACCATGCTCGATTGTCACTATTGAAGCTGCACTTTTATGAGAGAACGATGTCCATCGCCCTACTCATGGCCTACGCTGGTTAAGGGAACACCGAGAATTGATGACAACGGCATCGCAGGATGTACTATTCTCTTCAAGATGGCGTGCGAGAATTTCATGAGAGTGGGGTAAGTTGTGTTTGCTTCGTCTTTGAATGTCAAAGCTGGCAGCACGTACTTTACTGCAACAAATTATGAGGGAAGCTCGAAGCACGTGGAGCGAAAGCTCGCGCTTCAACCCTCACTCCTGTCAGTTTCACTCTGGACGAGCGTCGTACCGGGAACTGGCTGTGCATCACTACTGCGTGATATGTGATTCAAGTTAAAGACCCCATGCGAGCAGTCGCGCTGCACTGGCTAAGTTTCTCATTTAAGGCGTGTAACAATGCCATCAAAAACCCTGGCACACTAAACAACGCTCTGCCTAAACATCTAACGTCAAAAGTGACTTTGTCCTTCTAACAAATTTCATTCATTAAATGACCTTTCGGTAAAAATTCGTGTTTTAATTTGGAACTTTATAAGGGGGTAATTTAGTAACGCAAATAATTACCCTACTTCGTTAATTTCAATAAATATTACTCGCCTTTGATTTCATTTAAAAACTATAAATTACTTTGAGAAAAACGAAAAGCTGCGTCGGTACGTGATCGGATCAAAGAATATTTGCGAAGTAATTAAGCGCCCTTACATTTGGTAAGTGATGCCATTGACATTAATTAAAGGGTTGCTATAATTTTTAATGAAATTCGAAATGGTGAAATTTGTCGACGCAGGTAGGAAAAGTCTTTACGGAAAGCTCCTGGAGGAGGAGGAGGAGGAGGAATGAAAATTTTATTGGTCGCTTTTCGCACGATTATCGCTTTTTTCCCACTCTTCTCGGTCTGAGCCCTCAGTCTAGGGCCCCGTTGGCTGCGGCTACCCGCTCCATCAGCTGTCGGTGGTCGTGAGGCACTGTGCTGGACAGTGCAGCCTCCTGGAAGCCTCGTTGCAGCAGCCAGCATTTCACCGAAACATCTTTGAAGCTCAAAAAAAAAAAAAAAAAAAAGAACAAATGAAAACGAGGAGTTTTTTTTTTTTTGAAGCGCACTTTGCGACACAATTTAATTACTTCCAAATAACTTTTACGAAAATTTAATAACTTAAAAAGGGTTGTATTTTTTTTACGATATTAGTAAAATTTGAACACGTGGAATGCATTTTACCCCCCTCATTTCACCCCCTCGGCGCCTTGTAGCGGCGCAGAGGACGCCGCTACAAGATGGAGCCAAATCAAGCGTCAAATCGTCATGGCGTTGGTCGTCTTTGTGCATTTCCTATTACCGACTAAACCAATATTACGCAGTGGATGCGTCGTGATCCTTCACTTTCTTTCTGCTCGTGATTGGTTGAGCCGACAGACAAAGACGGCTGGCGAGTGACGAAGCACTTTTGCCGCTGCTCTATTCACTCCATTGGAACGTACCGCTGGGACTTCGTTTGAAAACTAGTACTATAGTGAAATTTCTTGTTCACGATTGCTCGTATTTCGAATTGGTTTCTAATAGAAAGTGGTATTTTTCAATGGGGTATATGGTGTAGTACGCGCGAGAGAAAGCAAGCGCACTGACATACGGAAGACGTACTTGGACGGAATAAACCATAGAGTTATTATAATGTACGCTAGAGGTTCAACTGGCGCTAGCGTGCTGTTGCAAATTGAAGCAGACAGCAAGCAGTCCGAAATTGACTTCCGGTAATGTATTCCTATGGAAAAAAGCGGGTGCACTTCCTCTCAGCGCTCGATTATGAGAGCAAATATCACGAACAATTCATACCTACTAGGCACATTAGAACAGTTCCCAGTCACGCAGATGAAATAATTGGTCAGTTACGGCGTTTTTATTCTAAAATCGTGGCATGAAAAACGGTGCTAAAACTGTTTGGTACATGTATTTATGTGCACTGTCGGACACTGTTAGCGCGAACACGGCGTCGGCGCTTTCCAGCATGGGGGATATACGTGCCAAACGAACGAAGGACATGTGGAAAACCAAGAGAGACGACAAGAACTACGCAGTAACACTGGATAAGTAACTCCTTGTGCTTGCAGACGATCAAAATAAATTGAAAGTCACGTAATATAGTCCGATTTGCAATAAGTACTGCTTTATTCTTCCTGCTCATGAATATGTGCGAAGATGCTTGTTCTGTGCTCAAATCATCACCAGCGCGCTCCAAATCTTTGAAAATAAATGGAAGTCAGAGAGCAGGTGCGCGATAAAAACTGCCCGACATAGGAAATAATAAGAAAACACACCTTTCGTAGCCCACGTACTTTATTCTTTACGTTTCGAACGTTTTTTCAGCCACTCGTAAAGATGCACGACGGGGTCATTTTCTTATAGTGAGAGGACAGACATATTAGCAATATATAAGCACCAACGGAATGCAGGCGGACTTTTACCACACTCTACATTCCTTTCGATCGTTATTTTGCCTAAAATCGTCGGTCGTTTCTACATACCTGCTATGGAACAGAGGTTTGGTCCTGGAATATAGCGAAGTTTAACATCGTTCAGTGGTAAAAGAAAAATGCTGTAACTAAAGCAATTACACTTTCACAATAGTAATAAAGGTGCATACTATCCGGTACAACCGAAATAACAAGCGTTATTCATGTTATTTTCCGACGACGAGACAAAATTCACGCGCGTTTTTCCATAGGAATACACAGGAAGACTGGAAAAGTAGACTGCATGCTGTCTGCTTCAATTTGCAACCGGAAGTCCCATAGACACTAGCGCCAGCTGAGCCTCTAGCGTTTATTGTAATAACTCTATGATATAAACGTCGACTATCACTGACCTCTATCTACGGAGTGAGCTTGGCAAGTGACCAGGCTCTAACGTGACGTTTTACGTGCTCATGTCATCCCTATAATGTCACATCGAAAGAAGTATATTTTTAGGCAACAAAATTTCGTCGGCCTCCTTATCGGGCATCCATAATGTGTTAACGAAGTATTACGTGAGCGCGTTGGTTTCCAATAACTCGTTACAGAAAGAATAAACAAAAAGGGTTCGTCATCCTACGTCCTTTTTGTTTATTCTTTCTGTAACGAGTTAAAATGTTTTGCGTGTTCACGTCAGGTATTTTGTGTCACAGCCAACGTTAGTGAATTAGCCCAGTTGGGGAACGGCCCATAAACGCTGCTTCCACAAGCAATATACCCCCCCCCCCCCCCCCCCCCCCCCCCCCCCCTCCGCGGCTCACCTCCCGTCACTCGACGCGCCACCGTTTTGAGGACGTCTGCTATGGTAACTGCAGTGTATGGAACACATGTTTTGAAAGACGGCGTTTAGATGGCCTTGCACCGTCCTCTTTGGAACACCGTTTTGAAACGAAAACCTAGATGGTGCTTCAAACGACGGCAGGCGAAATGAAGGGAAGGAGGGGGCTGCCCCCCTCCGCGGGAGTTTCACGACTGAGCTTATATAGTAACGTCAATCACAACTAACAAAACTCTTTTTTTTTTTGTGCTTCTTGTATTGCCGTACGGATAGATAAAATGCTCCCCAATTAGCGCCATACCTCAACTAGGAAATTACATCGTTCAGGACGTGAAACTAAATTTGGAAAACTGTCAAAGTCCAGGCCTTCCTGATTTCCAACTTTTATGTTAGCATTAAACGAGCGAACTACAGAGCAACGAAATAAAAAAGAAAACGCTTGACGGAGGACGTGCCATCTGCGCGCTTTCTAGAGCTCCATATGCCTCAAAACATAACGCGTAAAGCGCCATCTAAGCCACAAGCCGACACTAGTCTCAAGGGGACTCAGGGGTGATGGAACTTTCAACATTCTGAAAACCCGAGACTGTGGAACGAAGAGAATGAAAAGCGCAACCAAAGCTTTCAAAACTCAATGCTCGAAGCGTGAAAAAAAAAAAAAAGAAGTCCGACGTCGTTGAACAAAAAATATATATAAGAAACGAGGTTCTTGTTTGACGAAACCAAAGCGCTTTGGCGAATTCTGTGAGCCTTGCTTTTGTGCCTTGACGAGGTCTTTCGCGTGTGCTTGGGAATCTCGGGAGGCTTTCTTCCTCCCCGTATGTAATTTTTGTGTTACTCTGCCGTCCTTCTGAAATGTGCCGTCGTATTCGCACTTTTCACCGGCGACATAGTTTCCATCTCGCGGATTTCGAGCCAACTACTCCGCGGGGTCTCGTCGCGAAGGGCTCATTTCAACGTCACAGCGTGTTCGCTTTTCTCTGCTGCAGAGAAGAAACTGACCGATGGCGAAAAGCGACACAGTCGCAGCTCTCCTATTGTGCGCACATCATATACAAAAGACACGATATCCGCTTCAGACACGATGACAGAAGTACCTGCAGACACGCAAAAAATCTTCTCCCAGCACGTTTGCTTCCTACACTTGTGAGCTTCGAACATGTTTGCCGCCATTTTTTGTGTGACAAACGTGTCAGGGCCGCCATACGAAGAAGAAAAAGCCCTCAGACACTGTCTATACACTGCCTTTTCTATGATGTTTCTAAAGCTAGATTGTTTCTAAAGAAAAATGTTTTACACATGGTGTAGGTAACCGAGAAAAAAAACTTAATTAGACAAACTTGTGCCAGCAAATTAACAAAAGGTAACGTAGTCCACGAGATCGCGACCATCTCCACACCCACCTATTCCGCGTGTCATTAGTTGTGTGCAGTGCAGGTGAAGGCAACGCCAGGCGAAGGGAAAAAGGCAGAGCACTAGGAAGGCGGAACCGGAGTGGAGGGCGAGGGGAGAAAGGGAGAGCACTAGGAACGTTAGAGATGAAAGAAGGTTTCTCTCCTCCTCCCCAGCCTTCCTAGTGCTTGCCTTTTCTCCTCTCGCCTGGCGTTGCCTTGCCTGTACAGCACGCAACTAGTAGCACGGAGTAGGTTAGCTTTTATACACCTTACACAGTTGAGAACATTCTCCGCCATGCTCTACATGTAGCAGGATTTGATTCGTACACTTTAAAACACCTAACATAGATCAAAGAATAAAGATCACAACCGAGATTTAGAAGCTGGTTTAGCTTATCTTCGTTCGTCAGCACGCTGTGAACTCTTCCACTCCACCCCCGGCAATACCCGTGGTGCCCTGCGTTCCTATACAGTGAATTGTTTGGCGAGAAAACAAAATCTCGATTTATCTTCAAAAATCAAAATAGAGAGAAAACAAAAAGCTTATTTTTTCTACGTGTAGCGTCCTCATTACCAGTATCTCAACTTACTGAAAATACTGGATTTATGAGAAAAACTCTATGCATTTCTGTCGGCTTTATCATAATATAAACTAAAATATAAAACCCCAATCACAAGGGGCATCTTTTCATGCGCACCGCCCGCGCCAGCGTCTGCGCGCGTCGCTCCATGGCAGAGCCTCCTATATACCGACAAAGCCTGGCAGATCGCCAGGAGAAGCGGCCACCGAAATGGAAGAAGTAGAGCGGCAGACAGCGGATGCGAGGAGAGCCACGTGACTGGCGCCCCGCTGCGGCAAAACGCCGAAACGCACTTTTCTCGAGCGAACAAGTGTGTTTCGGGTCCTCACCGCTGTAAAAGCTGTGCGCTGATGTCCAGGTTCCCCGAGCAATGGCTCTTTGATGCACTGTGCTACCAGATCCTCGCGCTCCAAATCTGCGACCGGACACTTTATGCTCCGTCGTCAAACTGCCAGGGTTTGTGAGTATAGAGGAGGTTATGCTCGAGGTCAGCCTCGAGCAAAGGGATTTTCCAATAACAATTCCCCAGACTAGTAAAATCAAAAAATTGAATGAAAGACCGACGACACAAAGAGAATAAGCCAAAGGGTAAATATATGGGACAGATGGAGTGTATCACACTGGAGTTAGGGGAAAACAATAGCTGGATTTTATTGGTGGGTAATAAGGGAATTTTAGTAGGTCCTACATTTCTAGAAAAGAATTCGGTGAAAAGCAAAAAAATCCCCCCCCCCCCCTTTTCCAGTATCCAAAACACTTCCGACGCGCCACTGCCTGCAAGTCTTTCCAGAACTATTCAGATGCCGCGCAGACTTCAAACAATAGCGCGCCATTGAAACCGAAGTTATCTTTTCATTTGGAGTCACTTTCGCCACTCGGAAGTGAGCCAGTGGCAACGAAAAGGAAGAAAACTTTCCTAAAAGAACGTCTTTTTTTTTTTTATAGAGCCTTTTCTGAAAATCAAAGGGTTAAGCTTTCCAAAGAAAAAATACAAAACAGAAATGGATTGTCCTTTGAGTACAGCGCACTGCCGCGGTCCGCCTTCTAATTGGATCCGTGTTCGTCGGCTGGCGCGTTGGAGCGCTCCGGCTCTCGTTGCGACAACGGCCGGTGGACGCAGAGCGCGTAGTCCCGGCTTTGCCGATTAGCGCTGCCACTGGCTACGGCAGCTCGTTACGCTGATGACCTTCTTTGTATTCCCCGGTGAGGGAGTGCCCGGAACCCTCCTCCCCTCCATTTCCCTATTTTCCCCTTATTTTTGGGAAGGAATGAAATGGCTCCAAGAGACCAAAGACTTCTCAGGGTGAAGCACCCTCGCTTCTGCGAAGTTGACGTCTTTGTGCATCGCTTAATCAGGTTGAGTTTAGCAGTTCAGTTTTATTTCGGTAAACCTCCCTAGTTTATGCATTTTTCATAATATTGCCGCGCGCAAGGCTGAGAAAGCAACGCTCGGTCACGGTCCTCCAGAAAGTTCCCGTTTATTCATGTACCACACGTAACTTCTATCATTTATCCCTGCTTTTGTTTTCTAGAAAGTGCGTGTTCATTCTCGCCCCGATCACGCGACGCTCGAACCGCTTTCGCCGAATCTTCGAGATAGCGGCGCACTCTAGATAAGAGGCCGCCCGCGACCTTGTCGAGTCAGTCTCGCCCTAGCGCTCGATTCTGCTGACACGCCGACTTCGACGCCCGCGACGCTCTGCTTTCTTCTGTTTCCTTCTTTATTTTTGGCACAAGTTCGCCACATTAAACGTTTATTTATTTCTGTTTATTTCTTGTTTATTGGTCACGACTCACCACCCGTGACATTCTGGTGGAGGTGCGGGGTACCGCATGTTCGTGCAGCGCAGCCCTCCGAGTTCCCGCAGTACAAGTCCGAATCCAAGCTCCCGAGGACCCAACGAAGACCAGATCGAGACTCGATCAAGTCGCCGCACCCAAGGGCTAAACCCGGAATACGGACTTCTACCACCCAGGACCAGGCAGCCGACGATGGCCAACCAGTCGCAGACCCCTGCCGCTCCTGCCGTCGTCTACCTACCCGTCGCTTCTCGGACACCGGCTCCGTTCCACGGCGAACTCCACGAAGACGTTGAAGATTGGATCGACCAATTCGAACGCGTCGCCCGCCACAATAGCTGGACAAACGAGCAACGGCTGCAAAACGTGTATTTCTCGCTCGAGGGGACTGCCAGAAGCTGGTACGAAAATCACGAGTCTTCATTGACATCCTGGGACATTTTTAAGAGCCAGCTGAAGGCGACATTTGTCAACCAGCACCGCCGAGAGAGAGCCGAAGACTTACTTCGTACCAGGACTCAAGGCCCCAACGAGAGCATTACCGGCTTCGTGGAGGATGTTCTCCGCCTAAGCGCCCGCGCCGATCCTCAGGCTACCGAGGAGAAGAAGCTGCACCACCTGATGAGGGGTGTGAAAAGCGAGATTTTCGGCGGTCTCATCCGGAATCCCCCAACAACAGTCGACGAGTTCATCACGGAGGCGACAAATATGGAACGGGCCTTGCTAGCCCGCGCCAGACACTACCAACGACACCCTGGCGTAACTACTCTAGCGACATCTGGATCCGACCTGGGCACCACCCTCCCCGGCATCCGTGACCTTATCCGTGAAGCCGTCCAGGAGGAGTTGAAGAAGTTGCTACCTGCTGCCACAAGCCTGGCTACGCCCTCAGTCGCCGAGATTGTCCGGGAAGAACTTCAGCAGGCGCTGCAGCCAGAAGTTCTCGCCAGCGCCGCTCCTGAACCACCGAAGCTGAGCTACGCCGCAGCTACCCGACGACCACCGCCCCCTGCTCACCCGTATACGGCGCCACCTCGACGTGAACCTCTAGCGCAGCAGTATTCACGACGCCATGAAGATCGGGCGTACTTCCGCCCAGAACAAGCTGCTGCACGAAATACCGACGTGTGGAGGACGGCCGATCGACGCCCGTTGTGCTACCACTGCGGGGAGGCCGACCATATCTACCGTCGTTGTCCCTACCGGCAAATGGGCCTGCGTGGGTTCCACCCGAACGACCCACGCCCGAGGTACGGCGAACGCCCTCACGACATCGAGGAGTACCTCCGACGTTCGCCCTCCCCAGTGTCGTCTCTCCGCCGTGAAGCCCGCTCCCCATCGCCACGACGTTCAGCCTCCCCAGCGCCACGATCCCGCCGAGAGAGCCTGCCTCCCCTGCGTCGTCGGGAAAACTGAGTGCGGCAACGCCTGGAGGTGACGTTGCCGAAAACGACGGAAGCAAACAGCCTCCAAGAATGCCGGAGCGCTCCCACTCTCTCGACGCCCCGCATTGCACCGACGCGCCTGCAACGGTGTCCAACAACCTAAACGTTGTTATCGATGGCCAAAACGCATCGGCACTCGTTGACACCGGGGCAAACTACTCAGTATTGACTCTTGAGTGGGAGGCTCTCTCGCCACCTTCGAAAAGTCACGACGCCGTGGGATGGGCCGCAGATACGAACCGCCGGAGGACACCTCATCACGCCTGTCGGAAGGTGCACCGCTCGCGTCGAAATTCACGGCGAGACGTGTCCTGTGAAATTCGTCATTCTACAAGACTGTTCCAGAGACGTCATTCTCGGCATGGACTTTTTGTGTGAATACGGCGCCGTCATCGACCTTGGAGAAAACAGATTGACGCTGCGGACACCTGTTCCGCCTTCAGAGAAACTCCAAACTGCGTCAGCCGCCGTCCGAGTCGCTGCCGACCACGTGAATCTGCCGCCGCGATCAAGTGTTGTCGTACCTGTCGTGACCGATGCAGCTACCCGTAGCGAAGTTCTTCTGGAAGGTAACCTCCAGTTGCTCCTGGGAAGAGGAATAGGCGTCGCACGAGGAGTAGCTGAACTTCAGGATGGCCGCACTGTGGTCCTCGTGACGAACTTCCGGAATGAAACGCAACACCTCACAAAAGGTGCAGCCGTTGGCCACGTCGAGGATCTCCGAAACTCCGCCGAAATCGCCGCCATTACTGATGAATCCTCGCCACCTCAGCAAGACGGTACGTCGCCAGCGCAACTCGACATCGACCCTAAGCTTCCGGACCCGAAACGACGGCAGCTGATTAACCTCCTCGCCGAATACCATGACTGCTTTGCGACGTCGTCGAAGGTACGCCAAACAGCCGTTGCGAAGCACCGCATCATTACCGAGGACGACGCGCGCCCTGTGCATCGATCACCGTACAGAGTCTCCGTTAAAGAAAGGGAGGTGATCCAGGAGCAAGTTCAAGAGATGCTGAACGACGACATAATCCAACCATCAAGCAGTCCGTGGGCCTCTCCAGTCGTGCTGGTTAAGAAGAAGGACGGAACGCTTCGGTTCTGCGTGGACTACCGGCAGCTGAACCCGGTGACGAAAAAAGACGTCTACCCACTCCCCCGAATCGACGACACGTTAGACCGGCTGCGCCACTCTCGATACTTCTCATCGATGGACCTGAAGAGCGGCTACTGGCAGATCGAAGTCGACGAACGGGACCGAGAGAAGACAGCTTTCGTCACGCCGGATGGGCTGTACGAGTTCAAGGTAATGCCCTTCGGACTATGTACGGCGCCAGCAACTTTCCAGCGTGTTATGGACACCGTACTGGCAGGACTGAAGTGGCAGAGCTGTCTGGTCTACCTCGATGACGTCGTGGTGTTTTCCAGCGACTTCGACGAGCACTTGCGACGACTCCGAGCTGTTCTTCAAGCCATACGGACCGCTGGACTCACCCTCAAGCCGTCAAAGTGTCGGTTCGCCTATGACGAACTGAAGTTTCTAGGTCACGTGGTTAGCAACGAAGGCGTACGCCCAGACCCTGAGAAGACTCGCGCCGTCGCGTCATTTCCAGTGCCGACCGACAAAAAGGCCGTGCGAAGATTCCTTGGACTTTGCGCCTACTATCGTCGCTTCGTTCGGGATTTCGCACGGATTTCCGCACCGCTCACAAACCTCACGAAGGACGCCGAGAGGTTCGAATGGGCCGAGAAACAACAGCGGGCATTCGACGAGCTGAAGCGACGACTCCAGACGCCTCCGGTTCTTGGACATTTCGATCAGGATGCGGACACCGAGATTCACACTGACGCAAGTAACGCAGGACTTGGCGCGGTACTAGTTCAAGTACAAGAAGGCACCGAACGAGTCATCGCCTACGCAAGTCGTACACTGTCCAAGGCAGAGAGAAATTACTCCACGACTGAGAAAGAATGCCTTGCGGTCGTCTGGGCAATCACGAAGTTTCGTCCGTACTTGTACGGAAGCCCGTTCCGCGTAGTCACGGACCACCACTCGCTCTGCTGGCTTGCGAACCTCAAGGACCCGTCAGGACGCCTCGCTCGGTGGAGCCTTCGGCTACAAGAGTTCAACATGACTGTGGTTTACAAGTCAGGACACAAGCACAGCGACGCTGACTGCCTGTCCAGGGCCCCTGTCGAAACACCTTCCGGCAGCAGCGACGAAGATGATGACGAGTGCTTTCTAGGGGCAGTGAACACCGATGACATGGCACGACGTCAACGAGACGATCCGGGGCTGCGAGCCTTAATCGAGCACCTGGAAGGGCGCGGCGGTACCGTACCCCGTGTTTTCTCACGAGCCGTGCCGACCTTCACCATTCGACAAGGTGTACTCTACAAAGAGAACTTCGGGAACAACAACTCGCCGTGGCTGCTGGTAATCCCGACCGACCTTCGAGGGGAGATCTTTCAAGCATGTCACGACGACCCGACGTCGGGACACCTTGGATACAGCCGGACACTGGCCCGTATTCGTGAAAAGTATTACTGGCCCAAGCTCCCCAAGACCGTCCACCTGTACACACGATCATGCCACGAGTGCCAGCGACGCAAGAAACCTCCGACGAGGCCGGCCGGACTCCTGCAGCCTATTTCTCCTCCAACTGCACCCTTCCAGCAGATCGGAATGGATCTACTTGGTCCTTTTGCGCCTTCGACGTCGGGGAACCGCTGGATCATCGTCGCCACAGATTATCTCACGCGGTACGCCGAAACGAAAGCTCTTCCTTCGGGGACTGCTGTGGAAGTTGCCAAGTTTTTCATTGAGTCCATCGTCCTCCGGCACGGCGCTCCAGAAGTTCTGATTACAGATCGCGGATCATCGTTCATGGCACAACTGACCCAAGAAATCTTCCGACTCAGTCACACCAGCCATCGTCGTACAACTGCGTACCACCCGCAGACCAACGGGCTGACGGAGCGACTCAACAAGACAATCGCCGATATGATCTCTATGTACGTCGACGTAGAGCACAAGACGTGGGACGAGGTGCTGCCCTACGTCACGTTCGCCTACAATACGGCGGTTCAAGAGACCACTGGATTCACCCCTTTCCAGCTGGTACATGGTCGGAAGGTAACGACCATGCTGGACGCCATGCTGCCCCATGAGCCATCTGACAACGAGAGCGACGACGCCCAGGCGGTTGCTCAACGCGCCGAACAAGTTCGCCAGCTCGCCCGACTCCTGATTCAAGACCAGCAACGCGTCGACGCCGGCCGCTACAACCTTCGTCGCAGGGACGTCCACTTCCAGCCCGGAGATAGCGTGTGGGTATGGACGCCCATCCGTCGCCGCGGCCTCAGTGAGAAACTGCTGAAACGGTACTTTGGACCATACAAGGTACTTCGTCGCCTCGGCGAGCTGAACTACGAGGTGATGCCCGACGGAACACGAACATCGTCACGCCGCCCACCACGACCTGAGGTCGTCCACGTCGTGCGCCTGAAGCCGTACTACGCTCGATAGGACTGTGGACCTTTTGTGCTCCAAAAGACTCTTTAGTTTATCGTTCTTTTTTATTTTGATTTGTTTTACACTGCATCGGGGCGATGCACTTTTAAAGGGGGGAGTAATGCCGCGCGCAAGGCTGAGAAAGCAACGCTCGGTCACGGTCCTCCAGAAAGTTCCCGTTTATTCATGTACCACACGTAACTTCTATCATTTATCCCTGCTTTTGTTTTCTAGAAAGTGCGTGTTCATTCTCGCCCCGATCACGCGACGCTCCAACCGCTTTTGCCGAATCTTCGAGATAGCGGCGCACTCTAGATAAGAGGCCGCCCGCGACCTTGTCGAGTCAGTCTCGCCCTAGCGCTCGATTCTGCTGACACGCCGACTTCGACGCCCGCGACGCTCTGCTTTCTTCTGTTTCCTTCTTTATTTTTGGCACAAGTTCGCCACATTAAACGTTTATTTATTTCTGTTTATTTCTTGTTTATTGGTCACGACTCACCACCCGTGACAATATATATGACACCAAGATAGTCTAAACGAGTTGTTGTTTAGAGCTCCCACATGTGCGTTATCCTGTACCGACCACCAATTGAAAGTTGGTGTACGAAAGTCTAGATATAAGTTGTACTTTGACTCGTTTGTCTCCAAAACAAGCCTGGACAAGAACCACCCTCCCATCTTCGTGGCCTCTCCCACCGATACTTTTTCATTTAACCCTGTAGTTTCTAATCATGTGTCGTAGTAACCGCTCCTTGTACATATTTCTTTGTTGAAACAAAGTATGTTTGGCACCCGCTCCCCTTTTTAACGCCTAATGGCCCTGAAAGTAAATAAAAAATTATTTGTGGAAGGCGTCATACTTCTCTACACTCCCAAATGCTCCCGCATGCATACTTCTCCGCGACGCACTCTAAGCACCAACCACTGGTGTCCCGCTAATGTGTTCACCCAGTGAGAAGGATGAACCAAATTGTGTCACAATGGGCATCGGCCTTGGTGGCAAAAAAGTGTCAGCGCATTTTGCCAATGAGAAAGCATGGCAACTACTTACGTCCTTACTCACTTTCTGAACTGACTAAATAAAACTAATGGTTCGTGTTCTGAGTCCGCCACCAGTGCGATATACAATCACTTTAACTTTTTACCTTTTATCTTCTTAACGTTTTACACGGCTGACGAGGAACCAGACTTTCAAAGGTGTGTCATTGTGCGCTGCACAGCGGAGCTCTCGGATCAGCACCCACTGGGCTTTGTTTAATCAGTTCATCCAATGAAAACAGCGATCAAGGCTGACGAACCAATCAATTGCCGTGGACGTGTTTCGATCTGGATGAGCATCGTTCCGGCGTGCGGTCGTGTATCACTACTGCGTGATGCACGTTAAAAACGCCAGGCTAGCGGTTGTACTGCACTGGCTCAATTTCTTACCTACAGCTGAGAGACAAGTGACCCGATGAGGCAGACCAAGTTCAGGCTGTGTAAACATATCCACACCACCATTATCCTTCTGAGCGGCATCACCATTCCATAACGACACCAACCGTCAATGTCATTGGCTATGCTGATTAAAGGAGAAACAATAATTGGTGTTTGATCGCTTCGCAAGGCTCTGTCAGTGTTGTGCCTAACACTCAACAAAAGTATATAAACTAAGATACTAAATAACCATTTGCAAATGTATTTAGAGTAGTAGTCAAGTTACGTTTAGTAAGAGCTGTCTTAAGTAGTGTACAAATACTTTAAAAAAGTAATGGAATTAGGTTCGAAGGTACTTGGCAAGTTTTGCAAGCTCGTACACTCTAAAAAAAACCCGTGCGTCTGCTTTCCCGCACAACACTCGGAGAGCCAATCACCGCAACTTACGGAGACAGCTCAACGAATGACGATGCCGAAACTTATGTTTAGACCAAAAAGCGCAGTCTGAGTTGTGACATTAAGCAATGCAAGCGTGACGTTTTGCATTGCTTAATGTCACAACTCAGACTGAATTTTTGTCTAAGCATATGTTTCGGCAGTGTCATTCGCTGAGCTGCCTCCGTAAGTTGTGGTGATTGGCTCTTCGAGTGTTGTTCGTGAAAGTAGACGCACACACTTTTTTTAGAGTGTAATATAAAAATGAAAAGTCAGAAAGGTGTGCTCTAATTACTTCTCTGAGAATCACATTTTGCTGTGAACTTGAGGACCTTCAAGAAGCACCTTGCTGCTGGAATTGACGTTTACTCTGAAATATTTTGGGATATGCGACATAATGCGTGCCGAAATATTTTAGGAACAAACGGAACTCATGTATTGTAGACCTGGCACCTTCCTTGCTCTAATTTGACGGCGTGCTCGGCTCATGACGGATTCTGCAATAAGTTCGTAATATGCACCACCGCGATTCGGGGGACTTGACATGCAGTCCGGCATTGCATATCAATAAGAGCCGAGCTAGAAGGTGATCAGGAAGCCGCACTCATTGATGAGTACGCGAGTGAATGACACACGTGCACGCTCAGGAGAAACGGCGACTCAAGGACAGAAGCCTCTATAGCTAATTAACAACCAAGCGCGAGTACTTTGTCCCCCCAGTCAAAAGCGAGAAGGAACACCTGTAGCATTAAACTGTAATATATATATATATATATATATATATATATATATATATATATATATATATATATATATATATATATATATATATATATATATATATATATATATATAAGTCAGAGATCCGTACTTGCGGAGTTGCTATGCTAGGAGTTTATTGCATGTATTTCGACAGTTTCGCCGAGAGGCTCGGCTTCGTCAGGAGATGGCATACATGTGAGGGCATCAGACTGTGCAAAGCAGTAAGTGGCCAATGGGGCGAGGAGGACGTGACGTCACAAAAAAGAAAAAGTAAAAAAAGCAAAAAAAAAAAAAATTAAACGCCCGAAAAAAAGAAAACAAAAAAAAGAAAGTTTTATTTGAGCGCGTTCCCACGTTAGGGCGGCGGGTTTCAAAGCTAAAGAGGCGTATATGAGATCTCCGACACTGCGGTGGGTACAATAGGTCATAAACGGACGGCACAGGCTCTGCAACGACATCTTCGGTACTAATTGTCCGTAAGGCTAAGCCGATGTGGGCGTCCGTCTCCGCGACGGTCACCCCCCGTCCTCTCGGGCGCCGCACGCCGCGGAAGAGAGGGGAGAGCGAGCAAGGAGCAGATCGCGGGGCAGGGGGGGCGCAGGGGAGGGTGGGGCGAATGCCCCCGGATAGATGGAAAGCCGTCGTCGTACCGGACAGAGAATTAAAAGTACAAATTTAAAAGATAAACCATTAAAGTAAAACTTAAAATAAATACAAATACATACGCATGCCTAGGGTCAAGACCGAGTAACATTGTGTGCAGCAGGACAGCATTGCGCGGAAGGCGCAGATTTGCTTCGCCTTTCGATGAAAAGAAAAGAAAATTGAACATTAGCGGATCTCGCATATGAGTGGGTAGACCAACGAAAAAGGACGCTATGTGCACAGAAGCGCGTGTGGAAGGCTCACTGTTTCGCACACACAGACACAAACAAAATAATAGTCCAATTCCACCAGCGAATACAGTGCCACTTGGTCAGGGTGAGAATGGTGATCCCTGTTAATTCTTAGACAACGTTTTAATCGCTGCAAGTGTTCCTGGATTTTCATTTATTCCTTCATCGATCGTGTTGAATCGGTATATGAGATACGATTCGCGTTGCTCCTGTTCGCGGTCTGACTTGAATCCGGTTTCAAGGATCGTCACCGAAAGTTTCCCGAACGAATGATGTGGGAGGCTAAGGTGTTTTGAAAGAGGTAGGCTTGGGAGCGATTTTGAATGAGATTTGGGATTATTAAAGCGTTCCCTGAATGCTCTCTTCGTTTGCCCTATATATTGCATTTTGCAGACAGTGCACTCAAGCAAATGAACCACATTTGAAGAGTCACACGTCAGGTTCCCCCGAATTTTTGAGCAGAATTGCGATTGTGTGCTGCTAGCGCTGCTAGTATGTTGCATTTGTTTGCAGACCAGACATCCCGGTTTCTTGCACGGCTTGCATTCGTCATTTGACAATGACAAATTCAGTCGAGAGTTTACAAGTGAGTCTCTTAGGTTACGTGATCGTCTGTAGACCACACCGGGGGCGGACGGAAACGCAAGTTTAAGACGTTCGCTTTGTTCTGGAATATTATAGTGCCGTCTCAGTATACCGTTCACATTAGGAAAGTTTGTGCTGTAAGTTAGGCATAGACTCGTGCGTTGTAGGTCGGGTTTGGGGGGCCGGTTCGCAATTAAGTCCTCGCGGTTCAATTGTTTAGCTTTTTGAATTGCGCCGTCAATTACACGTAATGGATATTTTTGTTTTCCGAGCATTGTCTTTAGGTTCTGGGCGCTCGCATCAAAATCTTGCTCTTTCCTGCAAATCCGTTTGAAACGGTGGGCTTGGCTGTAGGGGACGCTATTTTTACAATGGCGGGGGTGGTCGCTCTGGTAATGAAGATAATGTTGTCGATCTGTCGGTTTACGGTAGAGATTTGTGGAGAGTTTACCATTTTCAATTTTTACAGTTACATCTAAGAAGTTGATATCCGTTTGAGAGTAGGCGTAAGTGAAGTTAATGTTCGGGTGTACAGAATTGTAACAGCCTACGAAATCCAGTAGTTCCTCCTCGCTGTGTGTCCAAATAAGAAAGATATCGTCTATGTATCTCTTGTAGAAAGTTGGCTTTAGGGGGAATTCAGAAAGAAATTTGGACTCTAGCTTTCCCATAAATAAGTTGGCATAACTGGGGGCCATTTTAGTGCCCATAGCGGTTCCGCTGACTTGCCTAAAATATTCATTATTAAATTCAAACGCATTAAGTTCTAAGACCAGCCTCGTTAAACAGGAAATGACGTGACAATCCGGGGTATCTGGTTTCTTATGAAGTTCGTACATGTCAATTAAAGCAGCTATTCCGTCATCGTGGGGAATGTTTGTGTATAGGGAAGAAACATCAAGAGTGACCAGATAAGCTCCTTTAGGTACGCACATATCCGAGATTTCTCCTAGAAACTGAGTGGTGTCTTTGACATACGAATCGAGAGTTGTAGGAATATTGCTTATTAATTTGTCTATGAAGCCGGAGATAGGTTCGGTTATTGTACCTATGCCTGATATAATCGTCGCGGAGACGGACGCCCACATCGGCCTAGCCTTACGGACAATTAGTACCGAAGATGTCGTTGCAGAGCCTGTGCCGTCCGTTTATGACCTATTGTACCCACCGCAGTGTCGGAGATCTTATATACGCCTCTTTAGCTTTGAAACCCGCCGCCCTAACGTGGGAACGCGCTCAAATAAAACTTTTTTTTTTTCGTTTTCTTTTTTTCGGGCGTTTAATTTTTTTTTTTGCTTTTTTTACTTTTTCTTTTTTGTGACGTCACGTCCTCCTCGCCCCATTGGCCCCTTACTGCTTTGCACAGTCTGATGCCCTCACATGTATGCCATCCCCTGACGAAGCCGAGCCTCTCGGCGAAACTGTCGAAATACATGCAATAAACTCCTAGCATAGCAACTCCGCAAGTACGGATCTCTGACTTATTACATTTTCCCGGTCCATTGTTTTTGAGGACAAAACAATGCGCGCATTCGGAATGATATGAAAGAAACGCTTTTGAACGATCTTCGGGCCAAGTTGAAAGGCTACAACAGGAGCACAAGGAGCTTTCGGGAAGACGAATCTATGTCACTGCAGTCCAATAAAGTCCCCACTCTTTTGCCGAACGGGCGTCTGTGCTCGCATAAAATACGTTTTGGCGCATTTTCACCCTGGAACCTCCTGAATTCGTGTATTTCGAAAACAGTTCACTGTGATCGTACTGTGTGTTGGCGTCCCAAGACACCGCTGACGAAACCACTCCAGCTCCATACAAGAGATGGGGTCTGAGGATCAAATCCGAATGATGTCACCAACACTTCTCTGGCTCCAAGCATAACGTGCCCTTCAAGTACACATTGAAAAAAAAAAAAAAAAATGTGGACAAGAGGACAAGAGGATACCTAGAGGTGGGCGTACTTGGGGTCTATCCTTTTGGTCTTTTGTTGCTCTTTGCCAGTGACTTGTTTCCTGTCCCGTGTTCGGTCGTTTGGCTCCAAATTTGCAATTGGTCCAGCTTTTCCCTGGAGTGTGAAGATCCCTAGTTAGGTAGATTTTTAAAGGCAAATTGTTTTCCTGAGGTAGCAAAATGTATTCCAGATACTGAGTAAAAGATACTGAGAAATGTAATTAAGAAGGAGTAGTGAATACTCTAAACTAAACGTATCTGCAAGATACAAAAATTCTACCAAATGTATTTGAAATGCAGTATTTTGTGTAGCGTATTTAAGATAAGCGCAAGTCTGGGCTGTGTACATGCCGATACGTCCGTAAGTATATCGGCGATTCTGTACAGTACAAGCGGAATTGGCAAACGTCGGATTCTATATCTACCGTCGTTATTTTACGTTCAGAAAGATTTTGTGTTGCTGTCTTGAAATCGCGCTCGTGTTTATTGCTGTCAGTTCGTTCAGCGCAAAAATGGTGATCGCCGCCAGCCTCGGGCCCCGTTAAGTGTCATTGGAGTCGAAAACTGGGACAGCTGGGCAGCGCGTCTCTGCATAACGATATCAGAAGCACACTGTCAAAAGAAACGTCCTTTTCATTTTTGTGCTTCGACGAACTCTCGTCGTGTAACATCACTAAACAAATAGCTAAAAATACAAACAAAAACATCAACGACAAAAAAGTTTAAAGAGCATGCCCTAAGGACGCTTTTTCTCTAAACCTGAACATCACTTTCTGGAGGAGAGCCAGCTAAACGGTCGGCAGGCAATTCTGAAAGGAGCTGTCATTTGTAGCTGCTTCCACGGACTTTTATGTCCAACTTATTTACGCTCGAACACCGGAGAGCAGTTTTGTCATTCCCCCTTCTCTCCCCCCCCCCACACACACACGCACGCACACATATTACAAGAAAAAAATATCGATAGCAATGTACCAGAAATTTAGATGAAAACGACAATAGTTTTTTTTTCATGTGTCGTTGTGGGGTGTGTGCGTGGGCAGAGAGGAATCATTCTAGCCTCACACTCTTGTTTTAGTTTTATTTTTCCCCCTGGAAGATCGTTATAGTTCTCTTCATTTGATCTGTTCTCTCCACTGTCTGGATGAGTCGGTGCATCGCTATGCTCAGTTTCCCTCCAAGTCAGACTGCAGCCGACGAAGACGATCAACGACGCAGACGATCAAGCAGCGTCAAAAGTGCCTCGTCACCGCGATCGTCTTTTTTGCGATCCAGAAAAATTATTCGCGCACAAAAAAGACCGCAAGATCAGGGGGCGTTCATTCGCCTAATTGCTTTATTCAATAATAGCAACAAAAAATTCAATGAGCGCCACATGGAATATTGCAAATATCATTCCTTCGTGTGAATCAGAAGACACATATTCAATGTCTAAAAACGAGCCAATATTATTTTTACATTCCAGTTATGCAAACTATTAAAACACATTATCTGCAAATACATCATGAACTGTTTTATGGAACTACTCAAATTTAATGCAATTTTCAGCACGACTTAAGATGAGTGGTTTAGGACCATTTTTTAAATTTATGCTAAACCTAGCGCCAGAGGCATTAATTACTGCATTGTAATAGGGTGTGCACAATAGCGTTCAATATATAGAAAAAAAGACTTTTCGGCTTTTGTAAATAAACAACGCATCGCAGACAGCTGAAACTGGGCGAGAATGTGACGCTAGCAGAGGTATAAAATGCGAACATTTGACCATATTGTCACGAATGGCAGTTGATGAGGCGATAGTAACTGAAGGAACAAAACGTTTAATGGGGCGAACTTGTGCCCAAAACACAAAGGAAACAGAAGATAACAGCAGAGCGTCGCGGGTGTCGATGACGGCGTAACAGCAGGATCGTACGCTGGGGCGAGACTGATTCCTGCTCGCCAAAGCGGAGCACCTTTTGTACCCGCGAGTTTCTCTGGAATATTTGGCCTAGGACGTTCGGCTCGTGGAACATTCGTAACAGGATCGGACGACAATGTTCTCGAACTTAAGAGAACGCCAAGTAGAAAGAATAAATAAAAGAAGATTCCGCTCCCTGGAATCGAACCCGGATCCTCCGCGCGACACCAAGCACGCTAACCACTCGGCCACGCACGCGCTTGCTAGGCAACGCGCGTGGCAATATGACGTCACCTGAATCAAAAGATAGAAAATATATACTTTAGTGGAGCGCGTTTGTGATAAAGCTAAATACTAGAAAGAACAAAACACGAAGGTCGGTGCGAAACATGGGTTATTTTGTCAGTCCCCTTATGTTTTATTGTCTAGTCTTACAAACATTTTTTTTATATGAGTTGACGTAATACCTTAATTTACTAATCATCAAACAAAAATTTGAGCTTGTAAGCGTATTTAACAATTGATTTTTGGCAAAAAAAAAACACAAAAAAACTAGTCATCCAGAAAGGAATTACCGCCTTTCCACTGAAATTGATGCTTCAGACACCCACACGCTCAAATTTGGGCTTGTTAAATAATTTGTTCGTTTATTTTTTGATATAGGTAAAACTGTGTGCCCAAGCTTTGGTATTTTATGACCACCACTAGCGTCACGTTCTCAGGAAGTTTCAGAATTCTTTTATGCGTAGAATACTTCTGCGAGGCCGAAAAACAGAGTTTTGATTTCTCGATTGAACTCGGATGAATCACGTAGTGTTTTTATCCCATAAGGTGAACTAACAAAACAGCACGCTATGCACAACTTTTTGATTGATGACACAGTCAGAAAGGAACACGAATTATTTACTGATTCGAGCAACCACATAAAAAAGAAGATTTACACGACAGGTGATGACATGAACAGATCAGTACAAAACAATATCAGGAAGATTATCAGCCTCAGGTTATCACCATCATCGAAAAATGAATGAGGTAACATTTGCACAAAACTATTTTCTTACTCATGACAGCCGTACCGAATAGCATACGTCGGTCTGTCAGAAAACAAAACATTATTAGACGAGGTTGAAACAACCTCATCAGGTAATTACTATGACTCTCTTGGAATGTTAGGAAAAAAATATTTTATATGGTGGGTAAGGGTGGTGTTTTTTTTATTTTGTTTTATTTATCTAATCTACGAGAAAAGAAACCATCTCGCAAATTAGATCAATTAAAATTAATTTAATTTACGAGATACCAAAACATCTCGTATATTGAACTCAATTTCGATTGATCTGACCTGGTTCGACCAGGCATGGTACGTAGCTTGAAGAAATTTTAAGCGAAAACGTGTTCTAAAGTCGATTGGTTCCCAGCCTAGTTGCTCTTTATAAGCATTGACGCTTTCCATATAATTGAAATTTGTTTAATAAATATGGCAACCTCATTTTGCATTTTCTCAATTTATTTTTTCACTAGAGATAGCTTTCTTTGGCTTTCCACAAAACACTGGCGTATCCTATGATTGGCTTGACGTTAAAATGAAACAGATATTATTACATTCGGAAAACTTCGTCTCAAATAAATTAACATACGATTGGGCTTTAATGTGCGGAATCTAAGTGTACAATTCATGATAGATCTCGTGTATATTGAGGACCTAGATACTCTACTAGGTTTATCTTCTTTACCGGTACACCGAGCTGTGTATGTGAAAGGAGATAGTTGTCGTTGTGAAGTAAACATTAAGTGGTCGCATTCGCAATACATCTCATTTTTAATTTTTATTGAAATTCGGCCAACATCTTAGAAAACCAAGCAGTCCTGCTTCGACTCCACATAGTGCCATTCACCGGAAAGTCAGGCAGGGAGAAGTAAATGTTTACAGTGGTAGAAGAAAAAGGGGACACCGGTGAACTTGAACTGGTCCCCCTGCGCAATAACATGCTTTTTCCGACTTCATAATGCCATACGGTATAAAGCGCAGTCAACTACATGGAGACAAATGCTGGACGTAATTTATGTTGAAGTGTCATTTATACATATTTAAAACATGAGCGACCCCTAACACCGATATCTGGGGGACACCGGACGTTTCGCCTTAGTACGTTTACGCAAAAAAGATAAAGATTGGGCGTTTTTCTCGATTTCTCAAAAGCATTTGATTTAACTAATCATGACATTTTACTTGCAAAATTACCATATTATGGAATAAGAGGCATAGCGCATGATATTTTGAAATCCTACTTATTAAATAGAAATCAGTACGTGTCTTTTCCAAATTTTCATTCATATAGGCTACCCATAACATCGGGAGTTCCCCTAGGGCAGCATCTTAGGCCCATTGTTATTCATTTTGTACATCAACGACATCGCAAACGTGGCTCAAAACACGGATAAAAAAAACTGGTAATTTACGCGGTCGATACCAGCATTTTTTCTTCCCATGACCATATCTGCACTTCCATTTCCGCAGTGCAAGAGGTGTTAGTACAAATTACTGCCTGGACACTAAACAACAATTTAAAGTTAAATTGTAGCAAGACCAAGGCTATTTTTTTTAAACCTAGAAATAAAAGGATAAACGATTCACTTTGTCTTAAAATCAATAATGAACAAATTGAATATGTAAACTGTATTAAAATACTGGGTGTGTTGTTTTCACAAGACATGGGCTGGAATGCTCACATCGATTATGTCCAAGCAAAGCTATCCAAGAGCGTTGGCTTAATAACAAAGTTTAAAACAATACTTCCTACTCATATTAAATTAACTATTTATAAATTGTTAGTTTGTTCCCATTTAAATTACTGCAACCTTATTTGGGGCACCACAACTAAAAGAAACCTGGCAAAGTTGCACCTTTTACAAAAAAGGGCTGCACGTGCAATATCTTCTGTTCCCTCTCTCTATCCTACTGCATCATTATTTAAGGCCCTAAAAGTAAAAACAATTCAGCAAATATATACATTTAAACTTTTAACAATGCATCGTAGGGCTCTTCAGCAAAACAACGTTCATTACATTCGCTTGGCTAACCTAAAACATCGCCTCATCCTGCGCGACCTTAGGCAAAATCAGCCCTGGGTAATCCGTCCATCCCGCACAAATTACTTTGATCAAACGCTTCATTTTAATTTGTCCACTATTCTAAACACTCTGTACAAAAAGAGTATAAATTGAGAGGCACTTTCACATAACAAGTTAGTAAATTTGGTTTTTTCTCTATGACTTTTTGAATACTGGCGTTGTTTTTATCCTGTTTACTTTCTTTGTGTATTTGCTGACCGCTCTTGTGGTTTATTGCCGGGTATTGTTTTTCTTTTTTTCTTCTTTTTTTTGCCTAAAGTGCTCATTATACGCAACATTTGTATAAGATGTGTCTACATTTACGTAATATTTAGTTGTTTTTTTGTGTGTGTTTTTCGTTTTTATTTACCTTTTTGCTGTTCCGAACTGCACGGGGGCTGGGACCTTCGTCAAGCTGCTACCCAGCAGCTTTTTGTCCCAAGTCCCCTGTTGTCATGTAACGAGATGTGACAAATAAAACTTGATTTGATTTGATTTGATTTTTTGGTTAACTAAAGCTACCGATTTTCTATTTCCTCGATCATCAGCAACCCACTTAAAAACACTGTCCGAGACTTTTAACGACTCTATCATGGTAGAATTCAACTATAGTCTTTGGCAGCTTAATAAACGCGGGGCGGGGTGATCCCCGTGCAACTTATTATCGCTGCAGCCATGACACATTAAAGGATGCCGAAGAACGAATCACCCAGCAAAACATGTGAAATTCACACCCTGAGTTTCTTAAGCTGCGACTGTTGAAGGACACTATAGCTTTGTGTCGCATCAGAAACCACTTCCTAAGCCGTGCTAAAGTTAAAAACTATTTATGTCTACACTCTAAAAAAAAAAACACCTTTCTGAAAGGGTTTTTGACGCCCCAAGAACTGTTTCAGCTCGTGAAAAACGGTTCTGCCTCAAACACTATCGCCATCGGGCGCACTTAAAGGGACACTGACAGGGTATTTATGCTCGCCGAGGTTTTTAGTTGTACGTGACATATGGGAGCTCAACTACCCAGAACAGAATTTGCGCCTCGAAATTCGGTTTCTTTCCGCCCGAAAACCGCCGATCAAGAACTGGCCTGTTCGAGTCTCGCTCACTCTCTTTTTCGCGGTCACGGGCCGTTTTCTAAGGTATCGATGCGACCACCAATTTTAATCAAAGTCGTGGGTCACTGAAGGCACACACTAAATATTAAAAATAGAAAAAAATATGAAACCCATTTTTTGTGGCTTCTAAAAAGCTGTAAATACGTTGAAAAAAAAAGTTCCACAGACAACCGGAAGCATTCTGTGCGTTCGTCGTTTCGCGTATCGTGGGACACGCGGGGACGGCGATGGCAGCGGACGGCGGGCGTGGGACCTCTATTTCAGAACTCGTTCGCGGTACCGGCGAATTCTGTCTACCGTTAAAAGAGAAATTTGGGACTGATCAAAAGAATTGGTATTCATCCCGTACGACACGCCCGGCCACCAAGCCGATTTGCACGAAGACGTCGCCGAGCCGTCGCTCCCTTCTCGTGGCTGAAGACAACGCTCGCGCAAACGTCAAGCACGACGTGTCTACTTCGAGTTGAATATGCTCGCGTACGATTTCTTTACTAGGTGCGAATGTCCCCAAAGCGTGGTGCTTCCCGACTTCGACCCGGGAGTGCTTTCGCTAGAGAAAAATCGACAGCAAACTTTCCAACTTACAGTTTACCGGCTGAATTATTACCAAGGAAAGAGATCCACCAGAAACGGGATGCCCCAGTAGCTCAGTGCCAAAGACGTCCGCTTCGCACGCAGTAGGACCGGGTTCGATCCCCGTGATTTTTCTTTTTCAAACATTTTTTGATGTTTACATATCTTTTTCTTTTTTTACAATCATTACTAAAGAAACGAACAACAAAAAAAATGTTGTGGACGATACTTCGCTGAACTAAACGGTATGGGATTTCCGTTTTGACACCTGCGAACTCAATGTAATCACTTTCCACAAAATGCAAGGAGCATATAAATCAGGTAGCGTCCGCTTTCCGAGGTGCCCGTAAATGTTCTACAGGAATTGCAGCCAGCCATTGGTCCCGATCCCGTTGATCTTTCGGAAACTCTGTCGCACAATGCCACTTTTTTTCGGATGCAGGACATGTGAGCCAGCTCTTCACGCAACATCTTGGGTTTATTCTTTTCGGAGCCGATCATGGAAATTCACCACGGGCACTCACTGCTCATCTCCAACCCCTCTATGTACAAAACAACTCATCTTGGAGTACAGAACAACGAGCGGAACAGACATAACTGCAAAAGAATCGCACGGCAAGCAGTTCCCGCACGCCGCATGTCGTGTCGTCTGCCACCGGAGAGGAGAAAAAAAAAAAAAAAAAAAAAAACGCACGGTCGGGTGTAGCCACGTGACTTCCGCCAGTCACTCTCTTCTCTCCACTTCTCCGACCTCCGTCGGGTTTCGGTTTCGGTTTCGAGCAGTTGCGTCTTTTGACTTTATTAAAAAAAAATACGCTACTCTGTTGCAAAATATTAATTGGGTAGTCCTCCGACACCATAATGAAGCGCCTGGCAAAAAATTAAAAAATTTTTTTGGGGGGTGTCAGTGTCCCTTTAAAGGGCTACTAAGCGATGAAATCTTTCGCATCAAAAAGGGAGCTTCGACAACGCCTTATAGGTTTCTTTTCGAGAAGAAACCTTTTTAGGGGGTGCTGAAACGAACTTTTTAGGCTGAAAAATTTGGACAAGCCGAAGAGCTCCTAAGAGTTCTTTTACGACCACATTTTTCTTATAGTGTAGGCGTTTCAGAGTGTTAAACTATAGGTTCTAATCTCTTTAGGCTGAGTAGCGAAGGAAGCCTATATTTGTCATCCCTATCGTTTGGCCGGTTTTTGAAAACGGGCTTCACGTGCTCTTTTATCCATTCGCTAAATGGCTTTCCGAAAATCGGAACTATGAAATAATAATAATAAAAAAAAAGAAACTGGGAGAAATACTAGAGTGCTCCTCTAGTACACGGCTATGTTACTACACAACACAATTGTTTTGTTTTCCTTCGAGTTATTGATCAGGTTAAATATACACTCGTGGCTTAGTTCAGTATTTAGCATGCTGTCCTATATAAGTGAAGAAATGGGGACGGGGCAACTACTATTGGGGACGTAAATACAGATGCAATACCACTATTGAAGAGTCTGGCTTAATTAACACCATTGGCTACCGACCGAAGCGAGTCGCTGATTGGCGGAATGCCTGTCACGTCTTGTTGTTTGAGTCTTTCACGTACTTTCACTATTCCTCTGGGTTGTATTTTAATCTTTCAAGATATTCGTTATACATCGTTTTCAAATGTGACACGGTATTTTTTAGACGTTCCGTGAGCTCTTCTCGCCGGTCCAGAATACACTGCAGTTGGAGACTAATCGAACTTCATTAATCGAATTTGCTCGCGATACTGGTGTACTTTCACAAATATAATCGAATCAGTGCAATAATTTTTTTAAATTCGAATTCAGTCTATTTTGTTCATACATACGTACAGGCACGGGCAAAAAGCCAACATCTGTTGGCTTGACCAGGCCAACCTTGTTTTTTTTTTTAGATCTATCTGAGGCACTTAAGACAGTTTCTCAGCCTACACTTTTGCATAAGCGTAGCGCCGCACTAGGCAATCCTTCTCTGGTTAACTGAATACAGTATCTGGTTTTCTTTCTTATGGCTCACAGTGTATGCGTTATAACTGTCCCATATGTTTTTATTGATGGTTTGTCGTAAGGTGTTCCTCTCGTTTAAGTTCTTTGAGAGCTTCTATTTTTATTGTGCTTGAAAATGCGTAGACAACCGCGTACTCTATTACACGATCATCTTAAGACGGAATCGTAATATTCTAATCACTTTTATAACACCTGACAAATGACACATTCTCAAGCGTTCACACGGCTTGTTCACACGGCTGCGTCGACGGCGTTGTGCTCTGTTGCGTCGGGCAGCACAGCGCCTTCCCATTGGCTCGTCGTAAGGGTCGCCATAGCAACAGCATGATGCAAGCAGTCTTAACGCCGTCAAACGCAGTCAAACGAAACTGTGTGAATGAACCTTAACACCTGACAAATAAAGATAATTACGTCAATACCGTATTTATATAATTTCTAAGGCACTCATCTCTTTTCTTGCTCGCATATCCACTAAATGGTTGCAGCTCGGTCTTCTTTCTGTACGTGGCATGCTTTGGTCTAAGCATATTTTGAGAAGAAACACAGCACTGGAAAATACTGGATACCTGCAGCAAACATTGTATGTAACTTCACAAGCTACTATGCTTCTAAGATACAAATCTCGGGTCCGTCGAACCCTCAAATACGGTTCAGTCATTTTGGAATTGAGACAATGAGATGTAAAGAAACTTAATCTTTTCAAAGAAAGCGTTAGGGTTTATTTATCGCCGGTGTCAACGAAATGCAGAGCCCCGCGTTTAACATTAAGCTATGACCAGCATTTCTGCACGTCGTGGCATCGAACGCCTAAAATGTGCATTGATTATTTATTTTATCATATTTCTTCTCCTTAAAACAATTTTCAAGTTTTTTTTATACATCATCAGCAAGGAGTCAATGCGAGATAATATTTCAACGTTTCATCTACGTATAAGTATGTTTACCTTCGTTTTCTTTTTTTTAAACCATAAAATTTGGAACTTATTGTCCTGAACGCTCGTTTATTATCACTAATTTCGGTCTATCATCGATTGCTGTCGATAATATTTGATATTGTTTTTTTTTATTCAACAAGGTTGGGCTAGTTGGTTCAGCATTATTGAAATTAAAAAAAGAAAAACAGCGCAACGATACACCAAGTAAACATGATACTGGAAAACATAGAAACAAAAATAAACAACCTAAAAACTCCCCCCCCCCCCCCCGTCATGCCGACAGACACCTACAGAAACTTGCAGCACTTCTGAATAAATTCCACCTCGTGGACCGCCAGAGCTGCCGACGGGGCGCTGACACACATGTCCGCTTCATTGCTGGCAATAAAAATAGCCTCGTGAATTTCTCTGCCAGTTTTATTTCTGTGAGTGAAAGCCGTTTACAACTCCCTGTAACGCCGAATTAGAGCGCAGCTCTTGAGGAGGAGGAGGGAAGGGTACGGGGGGGGGTTCAACTAACCAGGGGGGGGTCACGTGACCCCTCCCCCAATGCCGAAAATGTCATCACTGACGTCACTGATGACGTCATCAGTGACGATGACGATGCGGATACCGATGACGTCATTAGTGACGTCACTGATGACTTCACCAGTGATTATGACGATGACGATGCGAATGTCGGTGACGTCATCAGTGACGTCACTGATGACGTCATCAGTGATGATGACGATGACGATGCGGATGCCGGTGACGACATCAGTGACGTCACTGATGACGTCATCAGTGATGATGACGATGACGATGCGGATGTCGGTAACGTCATCAGTGACATGACGTCATCGGGGGTCACGCGACATCGGCGAAGGTCACGTGACCTCAGGGGGTCACGTGACCTCGAGGGTCACGTGACCCCCCTCGAGGTCACGTGACCTCAGGGGAGTCACGTGACTTCGGGGGGTCACGTGACCTCGGGGGTGGTCACGTGCCCCCACGAGGTCACGTGACCCCGGTGGGGGTCACGTGACCTCGCGCGGTGCATTATGGGACATTTCCCATAATGCACCGCACGGTTACGCCGACGGCGACGGCGACGGCGACGGCGACGCCGACGCCGCTCAAGCCGGAAACGGGCCCCTAAGAGCTGCGCTCTAAAACAAATCGCGGTTTCATCTGGCGCAGGCGCGAAACGAAATGACGTTTTCGATGAGTCGTCAGAGTGCGCGATCACTACAGTCTGACTCACTGTTGCTAACAGATGTATCGTTCGACTGATCTGTTTTAGAGCGCAGCTCTTAGGGGCCCGTTCCCGGCTTGAGCGGCGTCGGCGTCGCCGTCGCGTCGCCGTCGGCGTAACCAAGGTCATCCCAAGGTCACGTGGCCCCCAAGGTCATCCCAAGGTCACGTGACCCCAAGGTCACCCCAAGGTCACGTGACACCCAAAGTCACGTGACCCCCGAGGTCACGTGACCCCCCCCCCCCCGGTCACGTGACACCCCCAGGTCACGTGACCCCCGCCGAGGTCACGTGACCTCCCCGATGACGTCATCGATGACGTCACCGGCATCCGCATCGTCATCATCACTGATGACGTCATCAGGTTCGTCATCAGTGATAATGACGATGACGATGCGGATGCCGGTGACGTCACTGATGACGTCATCAGTGATGATGACGATGACGATGCGGATGCCGGTGAGGTCATCAGTGACGTCACTGATGACGTCATCAGTGATGATGACGATGACGATGCGGATGCCGGTGACGTCATCGATGACGTCATCGGGGAGGTCACGTGACCTCGGCGGGGGTCACGTGACCCTGGGGGTGTCACGTGACTTCGGGGGGCATCCGCATCGTCATCGTCATCACAGATGACGTCATCAGTGACGTCACTGATGACGTCACCGACATCCGCATCGTCATCGTCATCATCGCTGATGACGTCATCAGTGACGTCACTGATGACATCATCGGCATGGTTACGTGACTCCCCAAGGTCACGTGACCCCCCCAGGTCACTTCACCCCCCAGTACCCTTCCCTCCTCCTCCTCAAGAGCTGCGCTCTAATTCGGTGTTACAGGGAGTTGTAAACGGCTTTCACTTTTTTTGGTATCATGCCAAAGTTGAATAGACATACGCTGCACAGTGCACCATAGGTCCTAACATGTAACTTGTTACAATACTGTGTTACTGATTCCGCGTGGAAGTTGAAACTTAAGCCTACAATTTATCGTCGAGGCCTCTGTTTCCGTTCTTATTATATACATATAGTTGAAATGTCGAACGCTGATATACCACGTCAAGCGAAACATGATGGTGAAAGAATTATAAAGATATCTCCATTCCTTCAAGAGATATTGTTAAGTAACAAGCGAGACAGGACACCTTGATGGACTTAGCGCGATGCGCCCCGCTTTACTAACTCCGATATGTAAAACCACGGCCGGACTGGAAGCGCGAGCTCTCTTTCTCTTTTTACGGCCTTGGCAATTGAGGCAATCGCCACCTCCCGCCCCAATTCGCGGGGGGCGTTGTCACCTCACCCCTGGGCTACCCTTTGCCGTTTGCACAGAGCGCGTCTGACAGTGTATCTCAGCGCTGTCGCAACTTACGGCCAAGATTTTTACAGCCTTTGACACCTGATCCTTACGTTTAGACCTTCAGCCCCGCTCTAATGCGCTTCTGATGAGCCCAAAACGGTGAAATAAAACTATACTTGTCTTTACCTCCAGGACTTCTGTTGCAACTCAAAAACAGGAGGAGACGGACCCTTTCTACGTGGAGGATCTTTAAATAATAAATAATTCGTACACTCTCGTGAAATGTAAGAAGCAGGCCCAATCTATCTATTGCCGTGGTCTGCGTCATCGTTTCATAGGCCGCACATGGTCAGTCAGCTGCTCTAGACGAGGGTGTAGCAGTCTATACAATTTTCGCACAGTGCACATTAAAGCCTAAAGTGCTTCCTCGAGGGCTTGTGCACATATGCAGCTGAGTTTTCGTCACAGGGGAACGCAGTTTGCTGACGACACTGCCTGTCGGTAGAGTGACTTGAGTCGATGCGAAGTTCAATAAACCGGTGCCAAAACAACAAAGGGGGGTGAAGTGGGGTGAGGTGGTTGCGCCCCTGGCGGCAAGCAAGTGAACTACATACGGAGAAAAATGCCATTGACTCCCGGGCGATTGCAAAGGCCGTAAGAAGAGAAAGAGAGCGCGCGCTTCCAGTCCGGCCGTGGTACAACATGGTTCCGTTCCAGAAGGCTCCGTGTAGAAGTGGCCGTGGCTCGCGTTAGCCGCGCAGGTCTGTTGGCCCATGCTCGCGCGCCGCGCTCTCTCACGATGCCTTCAGTACACAAAACCTTCCCCCTAAACGCAATCCTGCAAATACCGAGGACATCGCTGTTCACGCTGTCGGCGTCCTAACGAAGAAACACCTGGAGTTGGATTTGAAGACTGGGGATGCGGTGTTGATAGGTTATCCTGGACGGGCTCTTCCGTACTCGACGCGACGTCCGGCCCAACGTCATGGCCAGTAGTTCCGAAGTCTGGCACGTCGCAGCTGCCCCTCAGTGTAGGGTTTGGCATATCGCATTTCCTACTTTGGATGTGATCGATGTGTCGCCGCCATACACGTCCGTCTTCAAGCTGTACCTGGTTAGAGACAGGCCCCAACTGGCATAATATCTCCCCTGGCAACCAGCGGTTCCCGCTTGCGCTGAAATTCATTGCAAACACGGGGCTTCCCTGCGCGAACTGTCGAACAGCCTTCCGACCGTCGATCTCGAAAGATGCCTCCTGGCGCTGGGTCATGACTGACTGTTGATCAGGATGTAGCTGATCCAAGGCTGATCGGAGTTGTCGACCGAACTGAAGCTCTGGAGGGCTCTTTCCTGTTGAGGTGCTTGGAAGAATGTGCTGCTCGAACAAGAACCTGGCCAGATGAACGGACCAGTCCCCCCGAATTATTTTCTTTATTGACTTCTTCGTTCCTGCACCATCCTTTCGGCTTGGCCATTCGCAGATGGGTGATACGGTGCCACTAGGACTTGACGGATGCCGTTTCGACGGAGGAAATCTTTAAAATCGCCTGAACTGAAGGCAGTACATTGTCCGAAACCACCACGTCCGGCAGTCCGTGCGTAGCGAATAAAGCGCGAGACACATGGACGGCAGATTCGTCCGATCCGACGTCCGATCCGACAGTCCGAAATGCCGCTCCGAATCGCCGCACGCGACAGTTTGAGACCCACGCTTCCGACCTTGCATGCGACACGACAAACCGCTCGGCTCCGCCCAGGAGATCCAAGCACTCCAGCGGAGGTCCGCGTTCATAGACCTCTGGTCCCAGATTGACGGTTTAGCTTGCACGAGCGAAGTTAGGAGCTCGTTGTCGCTGGCGCGTGCATTTTCTGCCGGGGCCATCTATTTCGAATGGTCAGCGGGATCTCCACGCGTCCGGCTTCCCGTCGCCCGTCCCGTTTTCTTATTCGCCCTGCCAGACCCAGTACGTCATCATGACGTTCGCGCTAGCTGTGATGTCATTGGCTGGACGCATCCGACAATCCGTCCGCCGTGCGAAACTATCTGGCGCGTTGGACGCACGTCGGATCGCCGATCCGACGTCTGAAGCGACCAAATTTTTCGGATCAGGCAGTCGTACTGCCGGATCGGACGTCGGATCGGATGGATTTTTCTCGCATGTGTCTCGCGCTTTAGGTACGGAGTACAGTGATCACAGCCGAGGCGGACGTAGATTTGACTCGCAGGACTTCCAGCCATTTGGAGTGGGAATCCACTACGATGAAAAAATATTCGCCCTGGAAGGGACCCGCAAAGTCGACGTGCAGTTTCGACCATGGTCTTGCCGTAAATTCCCACGGGTGGACGGGAGCACGGGCTGGGGCGTTTCGGGATTCCTGACACGGAACACAGCACCGCACTCGGCGTTCTATATCTTGGTCAAGGCCCCGCCACCAGACATAACCCCTTGCAAAACCCTTCATCCTCACAACCCTCGGGTGACTGCTATGCAATATGTCCAACACGGTTTCTCGAAGAGGTGGGGGTGTGATGACATGGCTACCCCAGAGAATACAACCATTATAGGCAGACAGTTGGTCGCGGCGAGAGTAGTAAGGCGTGAAAACCTCTGGAGGTTTCTCTGACGGCCAGCCGTGCAGGATCCAACGCAGTACCCGGGAAAGAACACGATCTTTCTTCGTCAGAAAAGCCACTTGTTTTGCGTCAATGTGCACCTCCGGCGTTGATTCGATGAGGAGAACATCACGAAGAGGAGGTATATCAAAATCCTGAATCTTCTGAGGAAGACGGCTGAAAAGGTCAGCGTTGCCCATCTGTTTCCCAGGTCTGTAAGTGAGCTCATAATCGTACTGGGCTAACGTCAGGCTCCAGCGCAACAGACGCGGTGATAAAACCTGAGGAATTGGCTTGCTGTGGTGCAGTAACCCCAGAAGAGGCTTGTGGTCTGTAAAAATCTTGAAATTTCGTCCATACAAGAACTGACGAAACTTATTCACACCAGCTACGACAGCCAACGCCTCACGTTCTGTCTGTGAGTAGTTTCTTTCGGCTTTTGTCATTGTTCTTAATCCAAAGGCCACGGGGAATTCCTCACCGGACGGTGACACATGGCTCATGACGAAAACTAGGCCATACGAAGAAGCGTCGCAGGCCAATATTAAAGGACGCTCGACGTCGTAATGTGCCAACCCAACCCGGTCGAAGACTGTAGAAGATCTTTGGCGCGCCGGAAAGCTACAACTTCCTCTTCTCCCCACTTCCACGATGCGCCTTGGTCCAGCAACCGATGTAGGGGTTCCAAGACGTGAGCAGCCCCCCCTTAAAAAGCGGCCGTAGAAGTTCAGAAGTCCTAGGAAGGATTGCAACTGTTGTTTATCTTGCGGTTCTGGAGCGGTCTAAATAGCCTGAACCTTGTCTTCAGTGGGGTGGATGCCTTCCTTGTCAATTTTGTACCCCAGGAAAGACACTTGAGGCACTCTGAAACTGCACTTGTCCTTGTTCAGGGGAGCCCGTCGTCACTGATTCTTTTCAGCACGGCCCGGAGACGAGACTTATGATCTTCATCGTTCTGACCGCCGATCATAATATCGTCGAGAAACACTAAGACACCTTCGAGTTCAGCGAGAAGCTCTTCCATATAGCGTTGGAAGATTGCTACAGCCGTAGCGACGCCGAACTGCAGACGGGTGACTCTGAAGAGACCCCGATGAGTGTTGACTGTTTGGAGGTCCGCTGTAGCTTGATTGGTAGGCCTGTTCTAGATCCAACTGTGAAAACTTCTCACACACAGCCAGTTTGGCGAACAGTTGATCGGCAGTTGGTAAAGGGTATGTTTCCCCATCGAACCACTCGGTTCACAGTGCAGTTGTAATCACCGCACACGGCAAACTCGCCAATCACGTTGTGAACCGCAGCCACTTCCACCTGAGGCGGCGATGTGTCGACATGAAGGACCCCCTCCAACGAGATGCCCAAGGACTGGAACCAGTCGCGCCCTAGCAGGCTCACACCAAACCCTTTGACAACCACAAGTTCCAATTTCATTTTCTTCTCATTGAAGGACACGCCGGCTGTTACACTTCCGAGAACTTCAAGACTCTGCTGCGTATAGGAGCGTAGTCGGAAGGCGCATGGTCTGAGGCAGCTGTTGGAGATGTGGAGCTGGCGCATAACACGCGAGTTGATGGCGGTGAAGGCCGATCCAGAGTAGATTTTCATCCGCAGGCTACGGCCGTTGATCAAAACATCGCAGAACACGTGCGGCTCGATGGTGAAGACCTTATAATCCTTCGGTAATGGTCCCATTGTGTCCAACTTGTTATTGCCAACAGCTGACCGTCGACGTCCGGCTCTCGCCTTTTGGCGGCATGCTGCCACAATAGGCCCCTTGTTATTGCAAAAATGACAGACAGCCCCAGCAAAGCGGCAAGTTTTGGTGTCATGCGCACCATTACAACGCCAGCATGCACTCTGAGGAAGTGCCCTTGAGCGGTGCTCTTCCGTGTTGCCTGTTGTGTTGCCGGTTGCGGCAGGCGGAGGGATTGGCCTCTGCGGTGAGGTGGTTCGATGAAGCGACCGTGACGCTGCGTCACCTTCCCCCCGATACGTTTCTTGATCCACTGCTGCCCCGATGTCAACGCAGAGGCGCGAATTTCAGTGGCTTGCGACTTGGTCGCCTCGGCCGCTCTTGCCATGTCGAGGGTCTTATTCAGCGTTAGTGTGGGCTCGACGAGCAAACGTCGTTGTAACGCGTCGTCATGAAGGCCACAAATGACACGGTCTCTGAGCAAGTCGTCGAGCATTCCTCCAAACTCGCAGTGCTCGGACAAGCGTCGGAGGTCTGCCACGAAGGTCGCCACAGGCTCACCTGGACGTTGGTCGCGTCTGAAGAACTGGAAACGTGTGAAGGTCACCGACGGTTGAGGGACGAAGTGCTCCTGAAGCTTTCGTGTTATCTCCTTATACGGCGTTTTGGGCTGGCGAGCTCGGCGAACACAAAGAGCGCAAGATGGCGTACGTTGCAGAGCCACAGACGCTACACAAGACGGCTCGTTTCTTCTCTGCCGTGGTTACGTTGTTCGCCACGAAAAAGAATTCTAGGCGCTCGATATACTGTGGCCAGGACGCAGGGTCATTAAGCGAAAACTCTTCGAACTGTACGTTGGAAGACATACCTGGAACGGTTGAGCGTTGTAGCCGCCGATACTGCACGTTTACCTCGTCGCCTGTGTTAAGTACCGAGCGACACAGGACACCTTGGTGGACTTAGCGCGATGCGCCCCGCTTTACTAACTCCGATATGTACAACATGGTTCCGTTCCAGAAGGCTCCGTGTAGAAGTGGCCGTGGCTCGCGTTAGCACGCGCAGGTCCGTTGGCCCACGCTCGCGCGCCGCGCTCTCTCACGATACCTTCAGTACACAACAGGTATGCACCACCAAGATGGTCATAGTACGTCAGTTGCTGGCATGACATCACCCACGCCGCCATCAAGTGACACGCATCACATGTCCAGTGCGGCCGCGGTGACGCGGTGACTCGCGTTTTGATCCGCACTTGTTTGCGATTGCCCGTGTGCCGTGGGGTTGAATACGCTTGTTTTCTGGCTTGATATTCGTTTCGTTCGGTTTCTTATATATCGTTTAGTTGTATAAGTCTACCTCATATTAAAATATCTGTTTCGTTCCATTTTTTCTGTGACAAACAAATAATATTTTCCATTTGATATCTGTATTAATTCCGTTACTTACAAATACATCTGTTACGTTCGATACATGCCTTACATTTCACTAGACTCGGCGCGTAGACGTTGTCACACCTAAACTTCTGGCCGTGTGGTATGCACTGCTTACCCTTTTTTCTTGAGATCTTATTTTTATTTTGTCTGCGTGCGTGATAATATTTGTTTCGTGCTCATCCTCTCCTCGTGCAATTCCTCTAATATATCTGCAGTATCTGTAAACCAAATGAATAAACTTTTAGCAAAATAATTTCTCGCTCAAGCAGTTCACCCTTTACGACACATAGAGGAGAAAATAAAAAAGCACAAATGAACAAGTCTATAAAAAGGGTTTGCAGTCATAGTTAGGGTTCAATTATTTCCCGAAAATAGCAATTTTATCTTCTCCTATGCTTGACATCCATACCTTTGTTGACGTTTTGTAAATATACTTAGGTACTAGACCCCCAAGATAGCGATCACCTTCATCTGAACGTCCAAACCACAACAATAGTCTGTGACAGCCAAGGTTACTAGAACAACTCAGTTGGGACACCGCCATAGGAGCCTGCTTTGAAAAGTGGCTCCGGTCCGTACTCGAGAACCGAACTAGACGCGATCGCAACGCCGTCGTTTTTCCCGCTGCGGCCACTGCAGGAATTGCACGGGTGCACTCACCGGTTTAGCCGGGTAGCGCAAGGGCCGGTGTGGCTATCTTGCACCGCCATCTTGCAGTAGCTATATAAAACAACTTTCATGTTTTGGCTTGCCGGCCGCTAAAGAACGGAGCTATAATCGTATCTCGTTCGGTCTTGGTGGACGCGAGAGGTACGGATTTTAAGGGTGAGTTTTCCAACTGAGTATCCTAGTAACGTTGGTGACAACCTAAAAATCACAGGCCGTGGCAGTTCCGATCCTCTTGTTATCGCTACACAGGCAAGAGTGCTGCGTTACTCGGTAAGAATGCCGGGGAGAGAATCATCACATTATAAGCAAGGCCCTGAGTTTTTTTTTCAGCTGTGAGTGAATTAAGGGGTTATTAATAAAGCACACACACTCTAAGCCCGTGCTTTTACTTTACAACGGAACACTCGGATAGTCAAACACTTTGATCTATACGGAAATATATACCGGTAGATGACAAGGCTGAAAGAGGTCTAGACCTTATAGTGGAGTAGGGATTGTGAAACTCGGAACATGGGGAGAGAATGAGTCATTATGACCTGTACCGCATCCTAGACGAGAAATGATTTTTTTTTCGGTGTCTTCGGACACCGTGCAACTCCCGCAGTTTGTTGTGGTTAAATCACCAAACGCCTGGCAAAAAAAGAACTTATTGTAATAGGAGCTGGTGAAAACTTTAAAAGCAACCCGCCAGATCTCAAAAAAAAAAAAGAAAAAAAAAAGAAAAAAGAAAAACGTCGGCAGCCTTTTTGAGAATTCCAGAAGGTGCTCTCTCGAGTTCAATCGCGTTTAATTTGACAAGGATGGCAGAGAAACGCTCTGACATACGATTTAAAATTAGATACTAAACACAATAATAGTTTAAGGCACCTACGTTTTTTTTTTGTATAATGCGTGGGAACCGTCATCAACAAGCTGAATGGTTCGAAGAAGTGTTCTATGATGGTAGATACTAGTCAGTTCATGATTATATACTTTTTTCTGGCATTCACGAAGATATTAATTATGTATATAATTTCATCTAGTGTGCACTGTTGTTTTAAATACTACCAAAATCCTAATCAGTTCCATTTTTTTTTTCAGGTTCTTCAGTCTGCTTTTTCTTCTCTTGTGTTCAACACTACAACCAGCGCTTGGCGATGACTTGGATTTAGTCCCCGAACTCTGCGATCTCAGGGACCAGCCGATGTATTGCAAGTGCGAGAATAAACACATCGGCAAGGACGACGTCGAAATCACCTGCTTTGTTGTGAGAAATCTCACAGAAGACCACGTTGTCTTTAATGCCTTCCAGAATCAGCCATCGATCGTTTCGATTGCCTTCAGCACGTTCCGCAGCGACTACCATCTCCACTTCGTTCCGACAGAAGCACTGCGTTCCGCGGCGCCTGCCCTGGAAAGCCTCAAGTTCACTCAAGCCAACCTTGGCACGCTTAAGACTCACTCTTTTTATAACCTGCCTAAACTAAAGACGCTATCTCTCGATTCAAACGACATCACCGACTTGGAAAAGGAGTCCATTGCCGACTTGCCTCACCTAACAAAACTGGAGATGGGCGAAAACAAGCTCGTCAAGCTCCCCGCTCGCGCCCTCTCGCGTCTGTCGGCACTGACGCACCTATTCCTAGAGCGGAACCAGATAAAGAGCATCGAAGACATGGCCTTCGTTGAATTGGGTGCGCTAAAAGAACTGGACCTCAGCGACAACATGATCGTAGATCTGACGGAGGGCACATTCAAGGGCCTCGACCATCTGGAGCGGCTGGACATGTTCCGGAACAAGCTGCAGAGGTTGGACGCCCGGGTCTTCAGCGGGACGCCGGCGCTAGTGGAACTGGACCTCAAATACAGCGAGGTTTCGGAGGTGGACCCGTTGGCCTTCGAGGGGTTGCCGCGCCTCAAGAAGTTCTACTTCTCTCACAACCGGCTGCGGATCTTACCGGCGAACATGTTCTTAGGGGCGCCGAACCTGCTTACCGTGGACCTATCGCAGAACCAGCTGCTCACGCTTACCTGGAGGACTGTCCAGGACTTGAGGAAGATTGACGCCGAGTCCTTCGACATGAGCCTCACTGGTCAGTGCTTTTTGAATGGTCTTTTACGAGAACTGCAGTTCGGGCTTTGGTTCAGAAGGGACTTTTCATAGACCGCACACTGCGGATTCCGGGCTCCACAAGCGCACGCTCAATGAGTAATCAAAGCGACGGCAAGTGCTTACACTAGCAAGGCAGTGTGTTTGCGTACGGTTTACGGAAATTTCCTATTTTCTTTATGATATTCTTAAATTTGTAAACCGAGGAAATGACTGCCGATGCATCGATACACTGCTTCGGATATAAGAATATAACAAACAGTTCACCACTTTGGAAATTTATTAACTATTTCGGCTGTGAATCTGCGATAACTATACTGCACAAGTTTCCATGAAGAGGATCGATTTCCTACTTCTCATAGAGATTCCCTGATGATTAGCTAGAGAGTTTCAAAATAGTCTTCAGGGTTTATAGGCAGCGTCCAGACAAGTTTCAAGGTTTATAGATAATTCGCAGATAACTTCCAGGCATCTAAAATATTAGAACATTCGTAAAGTTCTGACGGAATTCAATCCCAGTGAAAACAAGGGTGACCTTCAATAAAATTACATTATCTCAAACTGATTTAATATGTTTCATTAATATTGAAGAATAAGCACTCAGTAATTTAAAACTTTTTAAAATGAAGTTTGCAAGATAATTATTATTTATCGGGTTCTTACTTGTTCCCATAAGAAAATGCCAGTTTTTGCATGCATCTTGTTTACATATTTAAACTCGATTGCTCTTGAACTAGCTTTAAATGTTAATAAAATTCAAAGAGAAGGTGCTGCATTTGAGCAGACAGTAAAACAGTGGTTTTAAGAATTTCGAATTGGAGATGAAAAGTTCAACACAACAACCAACCTGGAAAACCTTTTGTTTTTTACATAGATCGTCTCTTAAATCAATGAAGTACGCGGGCGAGCTGTACCAGGGCTAGCCTGAAATACTCGATACAAGAAACGTCAAACGCGTGAAGGTTATTGTTAGGTTATCTCTATGTAATTCCCTCACACGAGGGCCCTTAAAGAAAAAAATAGATAAAATGAGTGGAATTGTAGGTTGCCACAATCATTTGACAAGCCTCTACAAGTTACCCGAAGACTTATGGACATTCTGTGGTTCCCAATCATAATAATTCTATATTAATTCTTCCTTCAGCATGTTGCAACTAGGAGTGAAATACCGTTTTGAAAACAACTAAAAATAGTTTGAAAATGAATAAAAATGCCGCTTGTATATCTCTTAATTTTGAGTAACGTTTTTTTTTTATTATTGTTTTCCCGATATAAGGTTTCTGATATCCGTGCACGTCTTTCCCTCCCAAACGTTTTACAGGTTGTAGTACTACAAAAGCGCAATGGGTTTAATTAGTAAACTCAAGCCTATCTACCATACTGTCAAAATCGTGTACAGAAAAAAAAATCAATGTTAAACAAAAAAAAAAAAAAAAAAAAGATCGGAACACGTTTTAAGTAAAAACGTTTATAAACCAAAATCGCTTACAATATTTTCTGAACTCTAGAAATCAAAACGTCTTTTGACATAAAGATTTAAAAGAATGTCGGTACCTTGGAAAATACGTATACTTCGTTTCATACTTAGTATAGAACACTGTCACAGCTACTAGCGCGCGGGCGTGGCCTTATCTATGGTTTCGTTTGCGCGAAAACGCGTGCAAATGATCTGCGAGATCATTTGCTTGCTCGCGTACCCCATGCTCGCTCCAGCAGTTTTTAGAGCGTTGTACGCTAAGTATGAAACAGAATATAGACTCTAGTAAACTTGGTTCAAAGAAATATGTCAAAATATACGAAATATAAGATATGCAACTTAAAACGAGTTTTAAATTCCCTTAAAACTTTTCCAGTAAGTGTAATTTTCTTGTTTCCACATAGTTGCCAGATATTTTCAAGAAAAGTTTCAAATGTTTTGCCCGATAGTGTTCAGAGAGTTTTCTTTTTCGTTTTCAGAATCTCTACCTAACGGATTTGTTTTATGAAAAAAATCTTGATAGTTTCGAAGTAAATTTTAAAATAATTTAAACATAGTTTGATAGATATTTCAAGACCGTTTGAAGGTAGTTGATAGGTACTTTAAGACCGTCTGAAGGTAGTTATCCAGATAGTTTTAAGATAGTTCTGAGATACTACTTTGCCATAAACGTTTCACACAGTTTGTAAGATTTTTTAGACTGTGGGCCGCACACCTACAAGAAAGTTTACCAGTGAGTTTTAAGACAGTTGCAGATAGTTCGCCGAATGTAGTTTCCAAAGAGCTTGCCAAATGCTTGCCACAGTTTGTCAGATAGTTTGAAGACTCTTTCCAGATAGATCGCAAGTAGTTTTCAGATAGTTCGCCAGATGGTTTCAAAACTGCTTCAAGAGAGATTCATTAGGTGAACAGACAGTTCGCCTGCGGTAGCTCCCGGGAATTAAGTCCTAACATAGTCTGAGTCAGTCGTGTCGGCGTCGAGGCTTTATTCCTGATAATTCCTGCTTGCCATTTCATTAGGGAGATGAACAGACCGCATTTACGTAATATGAAAGGGGCGTCGCGGTCAGAGAGGTGGACCGGTTTTGTGTAACAGATCTTGAAACATTATCCCCGGCCGATTGCGGCACTCTACATCTAAACCAGTACATGCACAAATCGGTACACAGAAATGGCTGGTAGCAAGTTTCAGATTCCGGATGAACTCATCCTTTTAGTAAAATTGAAGTCCATGGTTCAAGAAGGGTTCCGTAAGCTGGTGTAGAGGGTTAATGGCGCAAATAAAAAGCATCTAGCGTAACAGGAAGTTATAATAGGAGTGGAAAAGACAAGCAAAAGGCAGGCGACAGCGTTCAATCTAGCCTATCTCATGGGATGTCCAGTTGGCGTTATCGAACCCAGTTAGACAAATGGATTCACATTTGATTTTATACCTGGATAGTGTATTCAGACAGTAACGATATGGTAATTTATGAATAATATATACGGTGAAGTGTCTTATTTTTCTTCCTGGCTGTCAGGGACAGAACAAAATAAGAGAGAGAGAGATAACAGTGTGAGAGCAGTTATGTGAATATTTAATAAAAAGGAATAATTTTTATGCTTCTCTTGCCTGTTTTCCTGTATACCTGTTGTAATTTAGCGGCTTAAGATTACTCTCAGTTATTTTTAGAAATTTATGAAATATTGATTTTAAACCAGGATATCGAAACTCGTAGACTGAATCGATACCGTAAGTATTCTAAGAGATGCATGATCCACAGAAGATACCAAATAGAACAGTCCTTGTCCAAAGACAAAATTCCAAGGTAGAAGTTTTTACAGATTAATACTCACGTGTCCCAAAACGTCACATGTGCGACTATACCGCAATTTTGCTGTTTAATTTATATAAATTATATTGCGGCTTGCATCACTAAGCCATAGCAGGGGTGGTTACGCATGATCATTCAAAGCAAATTTAACACAAGAGCACGAATAACATCTACAAGAACACCAAGTGACGATAGGGTAAAAATTTCATTTGGTAAAGAATCCCATCCGCCATGGAGGCGGGATACTCACGTATTCTCGGTTTTCAGTTTCTGCGGCCTTTAACCGTTCCATTCGGTGCCCAGTTTAGAACGTTTCGGGCCGAGGAAACATGGATCAGGGATAAGTTCCCGGCGATTCCGTTCTGTCTGCCTGATCATTCTTCACTGTATTTAACGTTGCTTCACCCGGACACGACTTTCGTCGATCATCACGTCTGGCAACAACGGTGGACGTTATATTGTTACGAATGACAACTGATGAGGCGACGAAAACTGTAACCAACAAAACGTTTAATGGGGCGAACTTGTGCCCAAAATAAAAAGGAAAAGGAAACAAAAGATAACTATAGCGCGTCGCGGGCGTCCATGACGGCGTAACAACAGGATCGAACGCTGGGGCGAGACTGACTGCGGCTTGCCACGGGGAGCCCCTGGTATCTGGAACACTCAGCCTAGAACGTTCGGCGCGTAGAACATTCGAAACTCGATCAGACAAGAAAGTTCTCGAATTTGCGAGAACGACAAGCAGAGAGAATAAATAAAAGAACGATCCGCTACCTGGAACCGAACCCAGATCTTCCGCGCGACAGCCAAACAGGGTAACCATTCGGCCATGTACGCACCCGCTCAGCACGCGCGTGGCAATATGATCATGAACTATTTAAGAACCTGCTCTGCCAATACCCGATGGGTTTCAGTGCCGTCATATGGAGGCGGGTTACTCACGTATTCTCGTTCTTCAGCTCAGTGCACCTTACGTTTATGGTACTATTGTGCGTTACGCAGAGCCTTGTGAAACGGCACCGAGGCCCAACTTGTTGCACTTACAGAACTTGTTTTTCAGCGTGCCGCTGAAGTGCCTTCTTTGAGATCTCGGGTTCTCTTATCCGAGGTGAAAAAATGATTAATTATATCTGGTGATGTGAAAGTAACCCTGGTCCTCTCTCTGCGGAGCAGCAAAGGGAGTTTTTAGAAGCACTCTGTGTTATACCAAAGCTATAGGAGGGACAAGTAAGGTCCTTTCAGATTTGAGGTAGATTAAGCGAAATCAGCAGATAGCAGACGAGAAGCTTGCTGCTCTCACAGCCCGGATCGACTGGATGGCAAAAGGAGGGGAGTGTGAAGGAATTGGGAACCGAAATAAGTTGCTAATAAAAACGAAATGAAACCATAGCTGCGCAACTTAGTGCGGCATGACGTTAAAAAAAAAGGTATAAAAATATTTTTTTTAATGCGCTGCCAGATTTTGCCAGCGACACGTGGGAAGATCCGAACGAAATGATTTATCGGTATGCGATAGTAACCTTGGCGTTCAGGTTGAACCGTTATATAATTAATCGCGCCCATATAATCGGTAGTTTCCCTTCAACAAAAAGCGGGTTGATCGTCATACAGCTTCGTTCATTCAAAGAAAAACAAAACAAATGAGACCAAGCCCACAAACTAAAGTTCAGTAGAGTAGATTGTTGGGCTATTTGGTTTTGGAACTTGGAAGACATATTACCGCTCAAAACACAAGGAGAACGACGAGAACCAATATGTGCGTATTAAACGCCTTAATAAAATCCTGCCACGATGTGATGTCAGAAGGTCAGGGCACGCAGTATAGGCGGTTTTTGGCAGCTGGCTTCCCGAATAATGTAGTGGTGTCAGTTGCGGAGGTCGCATTAAAAAGATTACGTAGTGAAGCTTGCCCTCGCCCAACGGTTCTCAGAGATAAACAAAACGTCGAGGTGATACCGTATACATCGCAACACTGTTTGCGCGAAAACGACAACGGCGCCTTTTCGAATTTTATTAGGAAAGAGTATTAGTGGGCACGCAATTTTACCCCTTATTTAGGGCTGTAAATGAGCTCTTTCTATAACAATAATTTTTTTTAGGACAACATTTTGGTTCCAGTGTCGCGCTCTGTACATTCACAAAACGGCGCATGGCCTGAAAAGGGTGGCCAATAGATCGAACGTAAAAGTAATGTTTTCCGCACCAAACACACTTAGTAGATTATGTAGGGTGACAGAACCTTTTCGTAAGGTTCCTTCTGGCAGTGTGCTGAAACCTGTGGAATCCATTTGTTGAATGTGCGGAGGAAGTAGTGTATCAGATGCGGAAACAAGTATATAGGTCAGACCGGTGGGTGTGTTAATGATAGGCTAAGGGAACACAAACTTAAACTAGGGAAATTATCAGGACGGTCGTCTGTCCGATCATTATCAAAGGTGTGCCGTTGTTTTTCGAGTGAAAGGTTTTGGCGGGCCACAAGTAAAAAACTCTGAGGGAGATAGTCGAGGCAGATGAGATTAGGAAGGGTGGGGCAGCATGTGTCAGCGTGGCCTCAGTTGATCTACTTGACAAGGAACGTGCCTTCCTCACTGACGCGGCATGGCATCGGGTTGGCTAGTGATGGGGCGATATCAGACACGGATGGTATATAAGTGACGTTTCATGTAATAAAATGAGTTGTTCGTAGCGCACTGTGGTGTCTGATTCTCGTCTTTGTCCTTGTGTTTTGAGCGCTAAAATGTTTTCCGAGTCACAAACTAAAGAGCAGTTATTTGTCAATCAGCGAGGGCTTTTTGCTACGTGCAAGGTCTGAGAGAAAGAAACTGCTTCAGTATGCTAAGGAGCATAACGACAGGTTCAAACGCCGCTTTAACACGCTTGCTATAGGTGGAGAAACGTTCATGGACGATTCCGAAACTGACCGTGTTGTTGATTGCGTCCAATAGCAATAAAGGTCCCCTGTCGAGCGTCGTAAAATTGAACTAAGAGAACATGTTTTTATCGTTATACACTGTCGTGGTATGAAACATTAAACAAGTGAGTTCGATGATCTGATTGCTGTCATTAATCCTGACAGTTATTGGGACAAAATCGCGGTTGGACGACCCCATTTGTGATTCAGAAATATTTCCTTCTTATTTCAACGTCCACCGTAACGATCGTAGTGCAAGCGAAGGTGGCGTTTTTGTTCTCGTTAAAAGTAAATGAAGAGCATTGGATTGCCGTTTAATGATCATTCAGATGAATCTGTCTGGTGCAAGATAGAAATGGAGAACGAACATCTGCTAGCCATTCCGGGTTTTTTAGAGGCCTCCGGGAATCAGTGATACGAAACCACTCGAGGAGTTACCTGATTGTTTATCTGTGTTAGTGTCTGACCAGTCATCATTGGGCGGTGATTTAAATCTCCCCGATATCAGCTGGTGAAAGAAGCCACCCACTTTACGTAGCAGATCTAGTCTTTGCTCCACTTTTGAAGTCATAATTAGTGAAAATGGGTTTTATCAATATGTAAATGCTCCCATAAGATACGCTGTATCAATTTCATTGAATTTAGGTCCTGTGCTTTGGAACAACCCTACGTTCGTTTGGTTCATTAATATATCTGCAGGTATTAGTGATCATGATATAATTGTTGGTAATATTAACTGCGACTACATCAGAATAAAAAGATCGATTTCAAGGAAAGTATTTTATTACGATAAGAGTAACTTTGATTGCATGTCAGATAACCTATCTTCGTTCCTACTAGAGTTTGAAGAATGCCCCGTACACATAAATATGTGCAGTTCGTGGAATCGTTTTAAAAGTGTGCTTGCTGAATTTGTTTTCGTACACCTGGCAACTAACGTGAAAAAAAATTAGAAGTTTGCTAAGTCTAACAGAAAATATGAGGTTCGCATTCCCGGTCTATCTGATGGCCATAACACTTTCGCTGGAGACATTCATTAGGCAGCGTGTTTCAACACATATTTTCCGTTTGTTTTCTCTTCACCATATATCGGAGATTTTCAATCTCTACCGGAGTTTTAACGCGGTAGGGCTGGAGTTGTTGTCCATACGTCTGTCAATGTTGTTTTGGAAAACGATGTGCGTTCTTTGTTCCAGAGCCTTAGATTAGGGGCTGTGAGTGGACCAAATAGCATTTCTAACCAATTCTTGAAAACAAAATAAGCTCGTGCTTTGTCACCGTTTCAGTTATATTGTGTCACAAATCCATAGAGGACAGTAGGCGTTCCCGCGAATGGAAACGTGCGAATATTTACCAATTCATGAATCATGTGCTGAAACAACCTTACTAGCTATTGGCCAATATCACTCACCAACGTATGCTGCAAAACCATTGAATATATTGTTTACTCCAGTATCGTTAAACATCTTGAAATGAACATTATTTTCACACCTCAGCAACACGGTTTAGATCTGTCTTTTTTTTTTATTTGTTACATGGCTAAGTCCGTTCTCCCGCGACATTTTGTCTTCGCACGATGAAGGCTTCCAGGCAAATTCTGTATTAGGGGATTTTCAAAAAGCCTTTGATGCAGTTCCGCATGTCCTTCTCATACATAAATTACCCTCACTGGAGCTACCAACAGTTGTCCTTAGGTGGCTAGCAAGTTATCTGTCCAATAAGAACCAATGCGTTATCGTCAACTTTGAACATGTCTTTAGACATGTTCGAAGCTTGCATGAAGAAAACAAGCTTCTAACACGCTTGAGGGGTGTCCGCAGGTAATTCTGTCATCGTGCCTAAAGCGAACACCGAATGTTTATGGTAGATATTTAAGTAGTGTGACTGCGGCTAGAGGGCTACCGAAAGCCTCTCTAAATGGCCGAACTGATGAAAAAACAAAAACACACAATACTCTGGTGTTTCGGGAGCAACGCTCTGCATTAGGAAGCCAGGGAGAGCTTAGCTGCAATACCGAAGGAAATTGCGACGAGTGATACTTCCCTTCCTGCGCGGTCGTCTATATCGATTCCATGGACTACCCAACTGAAGGGTCGCTTTTGTTTGCGGTATCATCCCGACAAAGCGACCTCTTTGTCCTCCGCTGCAATTATATTATCATTTTTTTCTTTGTTCCGACTGGTCCAGCGGTCTGGAACATAAGGGAGGAACATAAAAGGAAAGCCATCTTATCGATTTCCTTTATTGGAAACCGATGTGACTGCGTTCCCTCTTTTCAACATTTGCTATTTTGGACGGGTGGATCGTGTCAGTGCTTCACGTGGTCCGACTGGACATCCCAGATGGGCACCCGCCAGAAGCGCGAGGAATGTTCCTTCCGCCTCTCGATAATGATTTCCCGTCCGGAAGCCATCCGGTTCGTTAAGGCTTGACCTAAAGGGTTTTTTTTTTTCGTTTTAAGCGTTTTTCGGCGGTGCGTAGGAATTTTATTGCGCAGGCAATTTGGTATCAGGGCAGTGACGTATGCATGGCCTGCACTGACGTCGCATCAGCTGCCATTGTGGGGGCCTTGCTGCCGAGTTCGTACCTTCTGCATCGCCGATTCCGAACTACTAAATTAATTTTCATCGCCGGGAACGAGTAGGGATGACTACCATCATGGTGCGATGACGACACGTTCAAGCCGTGTATATTGCCGCGCGCGCAGCTGCCCAAGTAAACAGCGCGGTTTTTGAGTAACCGTTATCGCGAAGAGCCAGAGTTCGATTCCTGGTAGTTACTCATCTTTTATATATTCTTTTAGTTTAATCTTCTGGTGAATTCGAGAACATTGATGTTTATTCTAGGTCCGAATGTTCTACGCGTCAAGCATTGTACGCCGATTATTCCTGGAGCCCACGCGTGTACATAAGGGGCTTCGCGTGGCGAGCCAAAGTCAGTCTCGCCCCCGCGTTCGATCCTGCTGTTACGTCGCCATCGACGCCCGCGACACTCAATTTTTATCTTCTCTTCCCTTTTTGTTTTGGGCACAAGTTCACCCCATTAAACGCTTAGTTTACTTAAGTTGTAGTCACCTCATCACTTGTCATTCGTGACAATATTTAAAAGAATAGACGACATGGGGTCAATGTAGCGGAACACATCAAAGTTATTTTTCGCCCATTTGAGTGCAGTGGACGGGAAGCTAAGTATTTCGTTAAAAACAGAGCTCACGAACGTTTCTAACATTGATCAAACATGCCACCTTATGTTTCGCGGTTTCGAAATGGTACGTCCTTTTTTGTGACTTCCAAAATATTATAACTGGCACGCGTACGAAAACGCGGACTCGAGTAACAATATGAAAGCGGAATGATAAAAAATGCAAAGTTCGTAAAGCCAATTCGAAATTAAGAGCACCTGAAAGAGGAGATTACAGTCACCCCGAGCGACGATTGTTGTATAATCTGTTTCACCATAATTTCGAACGAAGCCGAAGTTACAAGAGTGAGAATATTGCCCCGAACGAATTTGGTACACGTCACGGCAGGCCAAGCTTCAGATGATTATTCTCACCCATATCGTGAAATGCCCACATGTTTAATCGAGTCTTAGAATGCCCACGGCCCGCAGGTGTGGGTGTTTATTTTTGCATATTTGAGCGAACACCACGCGCTCCAAATCATTAGAAAGGGTTACTTGCAGTCCGTGCTGCCAGTGGATAAACTTGTTTTCAGTTCTTCACGCTGTCTACGAACCCCGTCACTGCTCTGTCACTGAATGCTCCTGCTTGTCGCTGATAGGCACGTCACTTAAAGCAGGATCATTTTTTGTTTTTGCCGGGCTCCTTTAAACAAGTACAATGTTTACTCTACAGCGTGTAAGGCTCGCCCGCTCCTCGCGCACCTCGTGCGTTTGTTTACCCCTAAATTTGCCTAAGTGCTTTTATTTCCCCCCGACGTCAACCAATGATCGCTACGAGCTCGGCTGCCTCCTCATCGCGCGTACCCTACGCGTTTCCTATGTTGCCCTTTGATTGTCGTATGTCTCAGGGGCTTCGATGCACCAAAGACACATTTTAGAACACTTGCTCACCGTTACACCCTAATCAACCTGTAGCGTATGTTCGCCCGCCAAGCGCTTGGAAGAGCGCTGCAATCTACGAAGGGCCGTCGGTGAACGACAGGGCTCATAACATGTTTAGACCGTGAAGACAGGATGCGCTGTGGCACTGATCACGGTGACATGTCACGCCATAGCCTCCTCTATACTCACAAAGCCTGGCAGTTTGACGACGGAGCCATAGAGTGCCCGGTCGCAGATTCGGGGCTCGAGGATCTGGTAGCACAGAGCACCAAAAAGCCAAATCTCTCGCGGAATCTGGACGTCAGCGCACAGCTTCCGCAGCGGCGAGGACCTGAAACACACCTGTTCGCTCGGGCGAAGCGGGTTTCGGCGTTTCGCCGCAGCGGGGCGCCAATCAGGTGGCTCTCCTCTCATCCGTTGTCTGCTCCACCCTTTCCATTGCGGCGGCCTCTTCTCGTGGCGATATGCAAGGCTTTGTCAGTATATTGGGCAGGATATCGTACTACAGGGGGCGCTTTATCGAGGTTGTTGTCCCCACAGCCCGGTGTTTACTAACACAGCATCGCAAAGAAATTGAACCTCGTCATGCACGCCCTGGACACGAGCGCTTCGCTCTGACCAATGCTGGCCTTCGAATCGTCATCTTCGATATCGCTGATCAAAAACAAACAAGAAAATTCTTTTTGTTGCCCCCACAGCTGAAGCGTGCCGCTAGAGGCATGACTGTTTGATCTCCTCCCCAATAGGGGGCTATGGTCATGGCTCAGTGCCACGGCACAGACAGTTTTTCTTAGTGAAGACTTCTTATCAGCGACGTCATTGTCCGCGGGCCCTCCGTAGATTGCAGCGATTTCCCAAGGGCAATGTGGGAGAGCTCCGCTCCAGATTGCTCAGAGTGCATGTCCATGGCAGTTTAAGGAACGAAGGGCTTATTATTTTCACGCTTCTTGCTTCGTTCTTGGGCGTTTTTACCTGCGAATTCCGCAGACCGATTGGCTGCGCGGAACGATAATGAGATGCCCGGTAATAGCTACGCCTTTTTTTTTTTCTGCAAGTAACTCAAGCAAGCGACTCGGGTTTGAGCTCTGAGCACTCCCAGCAGCTTCCTCATTCCACACTCGTACTAGCCACTGCAAATAGTACTCGTGTCTTAGGAATGCTGTCAGGGAATCGGCAGTAAAAAAAAAAAAAGAAAAGAAAAGAAGAAAAAGCGTGAATTAAAAAAAAGACGGCAAAATTCACATGTCGATTGTTGTTAAACTTTTTGTCGTGACTGAATATATGTGTTCTGTGGTGGGGAACCTAACAAAATGGGATCACGCTTTAATACTATGCGAAGTTGGAGGGTGAATTTCTTAACGGTTATCACGTGGGCTTTGAAACGTGCTCGCCTTTTTTGCGGCCTTTCAATTTGAACAGCGGTCAGCGAGTTGGGGGTCCTCCCCCGCTCTCTCTTTAAACTGTCGGTTGGAGTATTTTCATATCTCGAAGGACCCTCTCTCGTCGGACGTGCTTGCGCATCAAAGAAGGTGACTTGGACGACTCGCGCCGTACAAATATTGTACCTTTTCGTGCGAATGGAAGCGATACGAAAAGAGAAGTAACACAACTGCGCTCGCATGACCTCCACAGTTATAACTATGCAGCTTGACGAAAACTATAAACGGTAGCTATAAGATTTATTTTCATCATATACCGGCTGTTGATTGAATATCGACCAAAAGTTTCTTGCACAAAACTATACCTCGCCCGCAAAAGCCATCGATGTCGTATTCGGGCCAATTTATTGAGGGATCAACTTATGAAGGCTTAATCGGTGTTACATAATTATCTTTTTTAATATTAAAAGAAACTATGATTCTCACCGGACACCTGCTGAGCTTCGAAAAAAAAGTAAATCAGTTAGTTCGTGGGAAGATTTAGAGCGCATGTTAAAGCGGGGTGGAACGCAAGAGCTACAATGTGTGATATACACAAACACGTTTTTTTTTAAACATGCCCGCGTTTGCCCCGTGTGGACATTGGTCGTGCGCAGTAGCCAGGTTCGCCTTAGCTGAAGCATCTGACCCTTACAAAAACTGTGGGGCTTTTCTGTTGAACGGCTGTTCAAAAACGTCATCACAGGTTATAAATGGCAATAGCTTTTCATCTTACTTTCTCTAGCTTTTCTGTTGAGTTTCTTTAGAATATTGGCCCGATTTTTAATAAAAAAGTCAACAGACTTTCTGTCGCCTCAAAGATGCTTTTTCTGTAGCTTTTCAATTGAAATGCTACAGCTTTTCAATAAAAATCTACAGCCACCTAAAAAGAAAAACAAATTTACAGATAGCCATACATTCAGCGAAGTTTTGGAAGCTTACTACAGCTTTTCACTCTGCGCCAAAATGGCTGCAGCAAAATAACGTTAAAAAAATGAAACACGCAATTTTTTTTTGGGGGGGGGGGGGGGGATTTTGTTACGAAACTTTGTCCCTGTGTGGATTTGAAAGCTCTACAGACATCCCAAAACTACACATTAGAAACAAACACAAACACAATAAAAGATTGAACACTTAAACCAGTGGTTCTCAAATAGGGGTCCGCGGGCTCTTTGGGGTCCGGGAAAGCATTCTAGGGGTCTGCGAAGTCCTGCCTCATCAGTCAAGCCCGGGTATAAAAGTTGTCTTTTTTTCAAGTCGAGAAGAAATGTTTCAGTTTTCGGGCGAGCTTTCTAGTGTGTACGTCAATAAGAGAGATCTAGTTCACTCTAGCCCTTATCTATATCCGTTTATTAAATCAATATTATATTTAACCATTATCTTTCCCCTCCCCTCACCACGAAGCTTTTTCGCCATCATCGCCGCTGATTCCCAAGGGGTCCGCGAAACATCGATGGTTGAGAACCACTGACCTAAGCCACAGTCACTTTGACTGCTCCAGACCCTTGTATAGCGTACATATTGAAGGGAATCACTTGGCCGGTGACCACCTCAGCACTTATTAAGGTTCCAAATATCCGATCTCCTAATGGAGAGTCTACCAAAGGGAAAACAGTGTTTCGAAGCTCGTGTACGGTATCTCTTACAACTAATAATAATTCGTTCAACGAACAATAACTCGGCGCAGTCGCTGAAACAACATCCGCAAAAACGGCTTATATAAGAAATGTTATCGCTTCTCTGCATATCACCTTTCAGGATGAAGCGAGTAAAGGCAGTTTCTCCACTTTGTAAAAAGTTAATTTGTTTTTCTCTACTAGTTCACTAGTTTAATATAATCATTAAAGTCGCTGTAGTCACTTAAAATGTGAGAACGGCAGGGCGTGTCTTCCGAATGCCTGGCCTTCAGCACGCGCCCCACGCCTTCCGTCGTGCTTTGACTGCACGCGGGCGCTCGAGGTGCACGAACGCCGAAGCGTTGTCAAGGGTAGTAGGCTCACGCTGAAGGTGGGACAACTGAAAGTGCTCCCTACCGTTCTTACCCTGTCAGGAACTATTCAGAAACTTAGTGACTCTAGACATCTAGTCGAGGTGTACTATGTTCAATAAAAAGTGAACAGAAAGTCTTAAGCTCTCTATTGACACAACTGAAAACCCCGAATTGGTAAAAACTGAAAAGCCTCGGGACGAGGATTTGTGTTTAAAGTTTCATTTTAATGTTAACCTTAAACAGAACTTCCACTGAGGTGTCTGTGAGGCTGCTTCATGCTTCGGAACCACATCCGCTATCCCACTTCGATTTCGTTACGGCAGAAATACATTTCCTAAGTATACAGATCATAGCCGGTGTTCTAATAAGTTAGGGAAATACCATTCCAGTGTCTTATTTGTTTAATCATGTCCCGATTAACGCTGATTGTGTATCTGACCCCGGAAATTGGCACCGAAGAACATCGAATCTATTGAAAAAAATAATCCCTGAAGAAACACGACCGTTATTGAAGTAAAATAAAACCCCGAAAACACGGAACTCTTATCACAAATAAGGGAAAAACCGCGCGGGGCACCTCAATGTTAGATGAATTTTCGGGACTCAAGAAAACGAAGAGGACTCATACTGCAACTTCCCACGAAGCTTTGTTTGGTTGTACTTATCAAATGATAGCTTACTCCAGCCAATGGTATACGAAAACGCCATCCGCGAGGAAGCATGTTTTGCAGCGGCTACACTATAAAACCCAAAGAACGTGATCATGCCACGTGAATAATGCCGTTACATAATTCATAGCGTAAGTTTTGTAGCGCTTTGGCGTCTCGCTTTTACGTGTCACGGGACACCAAGTTTCTCCTGCCAAAAAGCGTAATCTGAAGTAAGCTGGGCCTTTCGCAGAGAGTTAAAAAATTACCCCTCTATGTGTGTATATCATACTCGGTGTTGCCTTTTTTGTGCCATGCTCTCAAGCTTAGCTTATACCCCTGTCGGACGAGCAGCTCAAATGTCATTTACGGAGATGGCATTTATGTAAATGACGTTCAGGCTACCCGTACCAGACGAGAAATGTTAATGCCATTTAGCCTATATGTTATTGCGATGTCCTTCGCAAAGTCGAAACAGGCACGCGCACCGTGTTCTTGTTACAACGACCGTTAACTCAGCAATACACAATTTTTTATGTTTTGTTTTAAGAGAAAAAATATAAGCCACACCAGAATAAAGACTTCAACACAGTCATTAAAAACAGATCTGCCTTTCTTGATGAAGAATGGGTTTTTCCGGCAACCGCGATATGCTTGCCGTTTAGAAGCACGTTAAAGGGACCATGAAATAAAACTTAGGTTGAGATTAATTATTTTAGATTCGGATATTACTTATCGCATATCCTTTAGTGGGCCAAAAGAAAGAGGGTAGAAAGTCAAAAGCCTACTCTTCAGTACGCTAATTTGAAAATATAGCGGACTATGCACAGATAACCTTTTGCTCCTTTAACATGCCACAGCTGGAAGACAAGCAACCGCAGTGTTGCCGAACTCCGAGGTCACTTCTTCACCAAATGTTATCCGAAAATATTTTAGATTTCACTAGATGTCTGGAAAATGTCTTTGCCCAAGGAAATATTGAGATTATCGTTATGTTTCAGCTAAAGAATAGATTACAGCAATACAGTGACCATTTAAATTTTTGAATTTTTTTACTGGGGCCTGTTAAATAATAACATAGGCAATAATTATGCAAGTACTAGATAACCGATAAGGACAGCAGCGCACTATAGGGAGCTTTCAGAGGTATTGTTTATTGAACCAACAACTTAAATACCCCTTAGCGAAAACTAAGACACTTGAAATATACTACATTCTAATTTGAGTGTATTTGAAGTACAGTTCATATTTGTAAGTACACAAAAAATGGACTGAAAATATACACTTTTTTTTTTACTTTGTACTAAAATAGATTTCTGAGAATATTTTTAAAATACCTTTATTAAAACTACATTGGAAGTTCCCTTCATGCGTTCTGAAATATGTAAATAATAAATTAATAGGCACAAAATACCTTCCTCATGGATTTCTTAAAGTAATTATTTATTTCATGTAAAATATACTCCAACCCCAATAAGAATGCAGCAATCAAAAATATGTGCAGAATAGTCTTAAAATACGTGGAAATCGTAAATACTGTTGTGTTATGCTCTAAGTATCTTTTGACTGCAATACTTTGGTAGTTTGACTTCAACTACCAAAGTATTGAAGAGGTCGCCTATCAGAGGTTAACTTCAAGCAGATGTGGAGTACACTGAAGTACCTAAATACAGCATTTGATTAGTTTGTCAATTGAGTTGTGCAGCATCGCACTGAAAAATCAGCCCAGTTTATGTTATTGTTTTTTTTTTCTTTCAAGAACTCACTTGATGAGTTTCTTGCACGCCAATCACAAACGGGGTTCGAGAAATTCAACCACAACACTTGCTGATGCTGGAAAGCTTCAGCAAGTGCTGTTAGCAGATATTTTGGTGTCGTTGTGTTAGCACAATGTTAGTTCACTGAATGTATATACTCACCATTGTACGTGATGTGAGTAGTGACTTTAATATAGTGACGTTAATGACCATATTAAATAGTCAACTAGTAAAGAAAAGCATAATAACTGTTTTAAAGTGAAGCCACTGCCTTGACTCGCTTCAACCTGATTGGTGCTATGCGGAAAAGCAATAACATTCCTTCTAGGAGCCGTTTTTGTGGATATTGTTTTAGCAACTGCGCCGAATTATTACAGTTGTACTTGACGATATCTCTTCCTAAAAGGAAGAGATATCGTTCTCGAACTTCAAAACACTGTTTCCTCTTTGACAGACAACCGAGGAGAAGAGCGAATACTTGGAACCTTAATAAGTGGAGAGGTGGTCACCGGCCAAATGATTACCTTCAATATGCAGGCTATATAAGGCTCTAGAGCAGTCAACGGGACTGTGGTTCAGGTGTTCAGTGCGTCATGGTGTTTGCGTTCGTTTCTAATCTGTAGTTGTGGTATGTATTTAGTAGTGCCTTCAAATGCCACAGGGACACCGTTTACTAACAAAATAAAAAAAATATGTGGAGCTCGTTTTTAATACACAAATGTCATTTTGAGGGAGAAGGAATTATTTTTTTGGTATATCTAAAACTTGTCTGATTAGTATTTATGACGTATTTTGAATACCCTACTCGCGTATTTCGAATGTGGACAAAAAAATATAGAATGAATACAAAATCAATATTCATATTTAATATATTTCAACTTTGTTTCAAGTACGGCCTCTTTTTGCTAAGGGACGTCATACCGATTAAAGCAAAATTCTACTTTACCTGACATTTTAATCAGAAAAGCAAAAATAGTGCATACAAAGAAAAAGTACGCAGAGGTTTCTGCCAGAGCTTCTAAATAAAACGCGGGTGAAGAAGGTTGACAATGTATACACATCTACTCAGTCTCGAACAGATGAATACGTGTTTACACTCTGTTCATTTCATTTTTCATGCGATCAGGGTGGCGCTTGGTGCACTGCAAATTCATAAAAGTTTGCTCAGCCTAGAGTTCGTTTGACGTTTTGGAAAGCCTCTAGGGTTTAGGTTGCCAAGCTGTTCCTTGTTTTGGTTTTTATGAAGCTAACCTGGGAGAAAACTCTTTCAACTGTCGCAGTAAAATGTCGCAAGCAAAGAAGCTTGCTCAAAAACGTGCTGAGCATAGAAACATCGGACTGCAGTCACTTTGTTTGGTGTCTTTCATATGTTTCCAGAAGCGTTCCCCACTTACTTCAGCAGGTAGGTTCAGATCGTTGTTACGAAGCGACTTCTGTTTTCTGTCAATCATATTAATGCCATCTTCAGCACCTTGCCAAAACCTGATGTCGGTTCCTTTAACATTGTCTACAGGCAAAAAGCATGTGTACGCCCAGCATGGTACCATGGTCTTGCAATAATTCCTTCAAAATATCTGTATAAATACCCACACCTCTAAAAACATTTTTTTTGTGGTAAGTAAAAAAAAAAAAGGATTTGTCGTTTGTACAAGCTTTTTAAAAAAAATAATTAACACCTCCCCGGAAAAAAGTATCCCTAGATTTGAGCAAATTTCTCTTTTCTTCTGAACGATCAACAAAATCCCTAGATCAAGGAACAAATGCCAGGGTGGCCAGCGCTGGGCAACCGTCCAATTGGCATATGGGCTCCGCCATATATTGGTATTGAATTTATGACAATCTCAATTAGGCACGCCATGCATGAGGCGACCCGCCATAGTAATGAAGGTGCTCGTTAGTGTAAGTGTCTTTGCTGCTGTTCACACGATTAACCGTTCAAGCGTACTTATCAAATATAATCTCTTAAAATAATAAGATCTTGAATTCATTCCTTGTTTGTCACAAATGACCTTTCAATATTTTGAATATTATATGTCCTAAAACTGAACAACGCCAAAAGCTAGTGCTGCAACGGGCGCCATATAGGAGAGGTCTGTGAACCCTTGCGCTCGATTGCCAGATTCCTTTTTGTTTGAGAAAGCATAATTATATATATATATATATATATATATATATATATATATATATATATATATATATATATATATATATATGTATATGAGGTATGGGTTTGGAGATAAATAAAATATGAATGGTGCTTGTACACAGTAACGAATTTCAAGCATAAACAAGTGCCCGAGTACAAGAACTTGTGTTTATAAAACAGCTTCCTTACCGCCAATTGGAACTAGCGCATGGAGAGTGGAGTGCGAAACAACAAAAACAAAACTTCCACATTGCGGCATCGTGAAGTCCGCTTCTTCCAGCGGGCGACAAGCTCTGCCAATCGGCCGAACTCTCTTAGTATAGAGAGTTCTGCTTTTTGGGTTGTACGGTCACACGTTTTACTATTTTACTACTACTAGAAGCACTATTTCAAGAAGGTTATAATCATACCATTTTAGTAGCACGTTTCATGTATATTTTAACGTTTGTACACTTTTAACTCGTTCTAATTACACCAGAAATAAAAATTTAAATACACCCTTATGCATTCAAATAGATAGTCCACATATATTCCGAAATGATGCTAGTATATTAATTGTGTTCTACACATATGTTTATCGCGTACTTTTAAATATATAAAAAATATGTTTCCATATTACTGGTTTATTTTGATATACATGCAAAAAGAGCCCTTATGTTCTCATAGTTTGAAATATATGCGAAATAAATAATAATATTTATGGCATACGTTTAGATACATTAAATATTATGCAGACATATTTGTCATACATTTAATGTAATAAGCAGTAGATCTTAAATTTATTTATGACGTACTCAAAATATTCTTTTGAACCACGGTTAAAAGCGACAAAAGAGGAACACAAGAGAGAAGACAAACACGGGCGCCTGCGTTCTTTTTAGCGCTTTTAACCATGATTCAAAACAGTCACCATCAAGTGGCCCAACAACAGGTACTTTTACATTCGAAATGTATTTTGTGTGTGGACAAAGTATACCCTTTTTCGCTAAGAGTTAGTTCTTTGTGCGGTGAATTAAGATTCTTTATTCTTTATTCAGGAAACTCCTGCAGCGCCTAGAAGGCATTATTGCAGGGGGCGAATAATAACGAAAAGAACATATCAACATTTGCAGCACAAACTATACATTCCTGTAAAGCGTTCCAGTCCTTGACCGTCCTCACAAAAAACGGATTTTTGCAGAGCTCCGTCCTAGTACAGTATTCGCGTATCTTGTGCACATGATCATTACGTTTGGAAAAATAATTTGGTTTTAAGAGGTATGATTAGCTATTAATACCAGTAGCTTCATGATAAATGTTGTATAAAAATTTCAACCGTAAATTTTTTCGCCGAAGATCCAATGACGCCCATCCTAGTGATTGTTTCATGTTAGTTACACTAGAAAAACGGTCGTACTGGCCCAGGACGAAGCGTGCGGCACGATTTTGTATTTTTTCCTAGCCATCAATGCGATTTTTTTTGGAAGGGTCCCACACAGTGCATGCGTAATCTAGAAGTGGCCTTACATAGGCAAGACATGCTAGTTCTTTTATTTTTTGTGTAGCGTTTTTTAGGTTTCTTTGGACAAAGCCCAGTGCGCGACCCGCCCTCATAATGACATCATCAATTTGCGAATCCCACGTGCAGTCGGATGACAAAATGACTCCGAGGTATTTTACTTTATTCTCATTCGTTACTAGCTCATTGCTTAAATAATACTGTGTGTCAAATTTTTTTTTTTTTTACGTGTGAAGCTAACATGAACACATTTCTTTACGTTAAGTTGCATCCCCCATTCACCGCACCATTGTTCTATTCGATCTAGGTCAGCCTGCAGTTGTCCGGAACCCTCCCCGTTCTTTATACGCGTATACACAGCGCAATCATCAGCAAATAATCTCAGTTGGGAAGTTACATTGACATGAATATCATTGATAAATATTAAGAATAACAATGGCCCCAGAACCGACCCCTGTGGTACACCAGACGTAACTTCAACAAAATGAGACGCCTCGCCGTTTAAAATTACACATTGCTGACGCGAACTCAGGTATGACTGAATCCATTTTAGTGTGGTAATATCTATGCTCAAACAATTCAATTTGTGAAGTAAGAACGAGTGCGACACTGTGTCAAACGCTTTCCTATAATCAAGAAAAACACAATCAGTCGGTTCACCCTTATCTACGGACATGACAAGATCATGATAGAGCTCGGTTAGTTGCGTGACACAAGAATAACCTCTCCTAAATCCATGTTGTGAATCTATGAAAAAATTATGGTAACTAAGATGTTGCATTATCTGGCTGTACAAAATGTGCTCAAGTAGTTTGCAACAAATTGCTGTTAAAGAAATCGGCCTGTAATTTGTAACATCTTTTTTGGGTCCCTTCTTGTGTATTGGTATTACATGAGCTACTTTCCAATCATTCGGTAATGACCCCTCAAGCAAAGACTGGTTGAAGATTATAAAAAGATATGGGGCAATGGCGTGAGCACAGCGCTTCAGAACCCTAGGCGAAATTTGATCAGGGCCAATCGCTTTAGTTTCGTCTAAATTTTTTAGTAGCTTTAGGACTCCCTCGACACCAACCTCAACTGGAGGCATATCATCGTATCTGTTTGTAAGCGTTACTGGCGTTATATTGTTCGCAGGCAAAAATACCGATTGAAAATATTCATTAAAGATGCAAGCTTTAAGCTATACGTGGCAGCATTTTAGATCTACTTTCCGTTATTTTTATCAAGACGTACACTTTCCAGACGCGAACAGCATAGTTTCTTTTTCCGACAACCAAATGTTGTAAGGACTATACTTCGTGCTGCGGATGAATAATGCGCAAACTTTATTTTTCTTGATGTGACAACTAGTACACACGACAAAGCGCTTCGTGTTAGGCACGTCCGCGAGGGATTTGTGACAACTGGCAACACTGTATCCACTCATCAAAATTGTTAACGCTACTTTACATTGAGTCATATCTTGTTTAGTGGCTCTGGGGTTGGTAAAGTTCACAGTGCCGGTACAAGAAAGAAAACAAGAAGACCGCTGGTCAGGCGAGTGATGCGTTTTTGATTGTCCCTCTCCACCCCCTTACCGACATATAGCTATACGAAGAAAAAGATATACAACTCCATCATTATTGCGTCCAGAGCAACCCGGCTTCCTGCAGACTCCTATATCTCTTGTTTACGGCGCAGCGCATGCGGGGGACGAGTCGGTGGGCACGACTGTGTTTACACAGGACACTTTGTTGCCACGTTTCGCTTCGACCTTCCTTTCTCTTGGCTCTTTTCCGTTCTCTTCACTGGCCTTCCCCTTCCCGACATTTTTGGGGGAAAAAAGCGGGGAACTCGGGTTTGCGCTTGCTTTTGCAGCTCTTGGTTTTCGGGCGTCAACCCCGTGTCCGAAGCATAGCAACTTTTAGGATAAGAAAAAAATATATTCATTACGTTTGCAAGCGGCAGTTTCGAATCGAAGTTCCTCTCTGATTTTTTATTAGCTCTTCACGAAGACCTTCGTTTTATACATTTGTTTCTTTGTTTTAAACGAAGAAAATGAAGTAAGGAGAGGTGCGCCCTCGTTTTGGTGTTTCTGTTTTGTTTTTTTCTTTTTTATTTGACCGGGTTGTTTAGTTTTGTTAAATGGAGTAAGGAAAGTTGCGCCCTTGTTTTGGCGTTATTTTTTTTCGCCGTGTTGTTTAGTTTAGTCATGCACCCTGATGGTGAGGGGGTACGTTTGTTTATGGACGAGGATGACTCATTTGACTATTTTGAACACCGCGGACTCGCTTTTCGACGCGGAAGCGAGGCCCCTCTTTTAATATACATTTCTGATCTATCCAAACCACGGCCGTCTGACTTGTGCGTGTCTTGCGAACGGTCCGGTTGTTTACGGTCTTTCCTCCAAGGGTGCTTCTAGGTCTCGAAATAACAAGTCGTAATTTGTTTTTTGGCGTGCCTGCGTGGAAGAGCTGTTCCAGCGCATCCTGAATCACTCGAGAAATTCTCTTTGAATAGTGGATGATGTTACAAAGTTACAATCTAAAATGACACGATCTTGCATGCAGTCTAAAAATATCCGCGTGTGCATTCATTTTTTGGGGTTGTGCACCCTGAGCACCGATCACGCAATTTCGATGGTTTGACGGATCATAATTGGAATGTTTCTTGCATATAGGTCTGTCTGATGAATATGAAGCAAAGTTTTGCTCTCAGCTACGTCAGGCTCAGGCTTTGTTTATTACCGGAGTGAGAAAATACCAATGAAGAAATAAAGTAACCGATCCTTGAGATAAAAATATGTGGCATGTATTTATTTCAAATTACCATAGACTATCCTTGCCCAGACAGCAGTTAATGTAAGCACATGTACACATGCTCAGATACAATTTTTACAACAACAGAAACAATAAATGAAAAATTATTAAAAAGGCATCACTCTACAAAAGTTTAACAGGCAAATTATAATTTATAGTAAATAAATAATAAAAACGGTCACACTATTCAGTTCTTACAAAAACAGAGACAGCTCACAAAAACAAATGATTAAAAGCCTCATACTAATCTGACATATTGCCACGCGCGTCGCCGAACAAGCGCGTGCGTGTCCGAGTTGTTACCGTGCTTGGCTTTCGTGCGGGTTCGATTCCTGGGAGCGACGCGTATTTTATTCATTCGTTTAATTTAGTATTGTCGTAAGTTCGAGAACTTTCTCGTCCGATCGAGGCACGAATGCTCTATGCGCCGAAAGTTCTACTCTGAATGTTCCAAAACCCCAGATGGTAAATCCCGTGACCATTTGAAAAGGTCACGGCAGTGACGTATTGACATATGATTCGTGGAGGCAATTGACCCCTCTCCCCCCCCCCCCCCCCATAAGACGCATATACACAGTGGCGTACCAACTTGTTCTCGAACCGGGGGGGGGGGGGGGGGGGGGGAGGGCAAACCAGGACCCCCACCCTCAGGGGTGGGGGGGGGGGGGGGGGGGGTGGTGCCCTTGGTATCTCTTGGGCGCCGCCGGCCAGTATTTGGCCCTGACCAGTGGCGGCTGTTTCGGGGGGTAGGGGGGGGCAAAACACTTGCCTTGCCCCCCGCTGGGGGGGGCAAGCGCCCCCCTCTTGCGCCCCCCCCCCCCCCGGTTGGTACGCCCATGCATACACGCCACAGAAATTTCAAAAAGTAGAAGTAAATGTCTAACCTAGGTACCCTGACATCGCCGAAAAGCTACGGGGGAAAACGACAACAGCTCAACAAAACTAGCATGAGCATCTGAACAAGTCCGGATCTGCCCGACGGAAAGCGAAGCCGGCGTAGCTGGCGCAGCCAGCGACCAGATACAGCCATGTCTGCTGGATCCTTCCTACCGCTGACCTCGGAGGTGTGATCAAAGCTTCTCGCTACTTTTCCTGTATATAGGAAGTTTATGTGGGATATGTTTGGCTCACGTGACTTCCGAGAAAACGTTGCGATTCCATGCCACATTCATGTGCTCGAAAGAAACTCAGATTGCATTAAAATTGGTCTTCCGTATCGAAAATTTTTTTTACCTTCTTTTTCGTAGATTCGAAAGACTGAATGGAATAATTCAAATGTTTCTTCTTTCTTTTTAAATGAAAATATTGTTTAGCTTTATTTAAGTTAAACAAAATCGGAGGAAGTTGGTCGGCTAGATCAAGAGCTGTGCGCGATTCAATCATCTGAAGAGGCAGGCTTAATTGGAGCATCTCCATTGGTTTCAGATTTTTAGAAAGAAAGATCATATTCAATAAGTCCCGTCGGTCATTATATTCTAAAGAGAGACGCTTGCATAATGCACCGTTGTAACTGCACTGAATTTAGGAATTGATGAAATTACTGCTTGCGTCGCGACTATTGGTGAGTAGAAAACAGCTTTTAGAGGAATTGTCACCGGGTTGATGCCCATATTAATTCTGATTTGGAAAAGAGAGCTCCGCTGTAATCGCTGCACCACCTAAAGAATAAAGCAAAGAGTAAACAGAGGCTGTCTCCTTATTCCGCTCACGCTTTTCTTTAGAGGCGGAAAGGCCATTGAACAAATCACGAAATAAGCAAGGCCGCCCGTCTAATCGAAGCTGGCAGCACTAAGACTGCCGTTGCCGGATTCGATAGAGCTTTTGTCGGCGTGAAGGGAAACGCATCGAGCAGACGACCGGGAATCCCCTAGACGCCAAGGGCCCTGTGGGGGAGGCGTTGCAGACGGATAACTGGATTAGCCGCCATTAGTGTTAATGTTCCGTGGAGAGTGACCCCAATATTCCGGGCTCCCGGTCTTTGGCGGCTTCCTCGTCTGGCCAGAAAGCACGAAGTCGAATCTACTTTTCTTTCTCACGCACACGCACACAAACACAAACACTTACTTAAGCACAGACACACACAAACTCAAACATACGCGAAAAACCTTAAGAATAAGGGGAAACCGAAGCCTTTCCTTCTTCTTTGAACTTTTTAGGCTTCTTAGAGTCGGCTTTCGCTTTCCGTCTCGGAGTCAGTGATTATGTTGAGGTATTTTCAGTCGACTATGTTTTATATATTTATATTTCTTGTGTATTCTACTTCCTACAAAAGACGGATAGATACCGAAGGTAATTTATGGTGCTCTTCAAAGCAGCGCAACTTCTATAGTCTATACAATTGACTCATACGCTGCTGGATTGATGAATTCCGTTCTTTGATCATCCTGCTTGAAGGGACGCGGTAGATTTCGATTCGTTTCGTGTCTGTCGCTCACGCAACTGTGGGTTATCAAGAATCCCCCGTTAATTCCAGCAGCCGCTGGAATTAACGGATCACGTGACTTGCACTTGACTTGCAAGTCACAGATGACGTGACTTGCAATAACAGTGGAAAGAAAGGGGTAGATCGACGCTCTATTACGATGACATCACAGCATCCTCATCACCGCTCGCCAACTTGATGCCTCTTGTCTTTTTTATCTTTCTTTTTAAAGCGAGAGCATTAAGGAGCTCGTGTCACACGAAAGCCGGCGTCGGTGGCGTGCGCTAAAATCCAGGATTGGTCGATAGTGTCATGACGTCACAGCCAGATGCCCTTGTGCTGAACAACCCACTACGCTCACGTAAAACGTGACGTCATGCGTGGAATTAAAGTGATTGAAAAAACAAGATGTGTAATACGGCTTAAAATTCGCGCCATGTCTCAAATGATTTTACCTTAAGAAGCAATTCATTTGCCTTAAAATAAAAATTTAAAACTTTAATGCGGGTTTCGAAGCCACGACCTACTAGGTCATGGCTTAAGAACGAGCGGGAGTTTATAAGTTTTTATGTTTCGCTATCGAATTCCAGTCCTAAAGGCGAAGCTTAAGTGTCCTCCAAGTGCTTTGGGCATATAATTCAAAGAATCTAAATAAAACGTTTCGATGGCACTTAACAGGTCGACCTCCATCAGTGTAAATCGAACATTGCGATACGATGGCCAGACATCGGAGATACAACGTGTTGATAGCTTGAATGCTATAGCGTGCATTAAAACATACGCGCTCGAGTAGATAATGACCTGACGCCAGTGCTCACTTTTTATAGTACTCGTTGAAGTGCGAGACGGAACTTCTAAAGTCATAGCAGTTAAAAAAATGTTTTCTTTTTGTTTTTTTAGTTTGGCGTTTCTTCAGGTTCGTTCTGAAAAGCCAATATAGAATGAAAGTTCCTCTGCTTCTTGAGCAGGTGTTGCGGTGACGTCAGAATCCTGATCTCTGATTGCCTCCAATTGGGAGGATAGTGGGTAGACCTCAAGGCAGCTAGCACTGAGGTCTCTATCCCTCCGTGAAAGCCAATCAGACATCGGCGTTTTGACGAGGGTGCAATCCATGCGCACAGAGCAGACGAACTTGGGCTCCGCATTCTCTTTGACCGAAGTTACCCTGCTCATATATCACACGAAAGACACGATGTTCACTGCAGACATATTGACAGAATTATCTGCGGAAACGCCTGAAGCATGTTCGAAGCTTGGTTGCTTCGTGCATTTACTTCGAACATCTCTGCAGGCGGTTTTTTACGTCCAATGTAACCGGACCGTTATACAAGGAAGAAACATGCGATAAAAAACTGTCTGCAGACTGTCTTTTGTACGATGTGTTAGCAGTTAGACCGCGGCTTTAGCGAAAGGAAAGGTGCGTCTCTGAGGTTCCCATGGACGAGGTTCCTTTTCATTCATCGGGTAATGGTTTTGTAAAAATGTGTATACATCTGAAACTTTCCGTCTCGAACATCATCTCTTCCGGCTCTAAGTAGTTCACCCTCGTTTCATTGAACTGTTTCCAGGATCACGGAATGGGAGAAAACAAATCAGAGAAACAAGGCATCGTGCATTCAGTCTGGGCGACCGTACGGGCAAACATTTTTCCGGGTCCTAGCTGCACACAGTGCATGTTCAACGGAATCCAGGCACGGGTGAGGGGCTGCCATGCGGGGATTTCCTCGAAGGAGGACACATGTGCGATTTCCGGTGAGCTATCGCACAATCCCGCGCAGCTCCCTCCCTCCGTGCGTATTTGCCCGGCCATCGCGCCACACGAGGTGCGTGCTGCCGGTTGCGCTGGGGTCAAACGATTGTGTTCCCTCCCGCTGTCTGTCTATGTGAATGCGCGGGAAGAAAGTATTGGGTGAACATCCTTTCGAAGGCTGCGCGAAGAATGGCGGAGATCCATTACAATAGTAAATATAAGACGAATCGGAATAGGCGACATAAAAATCGCGTTTTATCCCTCGCAAGCATCTGCACGTGTATTTTGCTTTTTGGTGAACTGGGAACACAATAGATACTTTTGGACATTCCGTATGGCAACTTTGATCAATAGTCTCATATAAATGTGTGGTATCTGTGCCGAACTAATGGCGGCTTCCTTGAAGAAGATGGAGGAAGAAGTTGAATATACTACAAAGCGAACTACTTTGGAAACAACCGCAACAACAATGTGGCAGGCATATTCGAGTCATCGGTACAACTCGACGTACCAATTAGATACAACAGCTGCGCAAGTGTTCATTTTGGAGTACAATCCAATCAACTTGTTGGCACAAGTGTGGCTCTAAAACCTTTTGGTGACTGAAATTTATTCCAGGAGTGTTTCGTTCGCCGCTTTGGCAGTGGTCAGTTCTTATGATCGCACTGTCGAAACTGAGATATAGGAAGAGAGAGTTAAGAAGTGATTGGAGAACCAAATATCTGAGCGATGCCTGTTTATATGCATTTTTTTTGACCGCCGTTGGTTTGTCGAAAGTGAAACTGCCTTATGAGTTATCAGATGGCACTGAATATTTAAAGAGTATGTTGGTCCTTTTCAAACTGCGCCTCCTCCAGTAGCTGTCGCGTCGATTATACGAGACGCCATATTTTGGGGACGCACTTTGAGCCCGCATGGGTACAAGTGCTGCGTCAGCGCTTGGGGCGCGCTCGGGTCTAAATCTACTCGACTCGAGTACTACGTCAAAGCTCGGCGTAAACTCGAATTGAATCTCACCCTTCGCTCAGAAAGAGATGTCAAAAATACGGCGGCCGCCAGTGTTGCTTCATGGCCTTTTGGAAATGGCGTATATTCATGAACCTTAACTAACAAGTCAACAGTTGGAACGATATCGCGCCCTGCTGTAGAACCGATGCCGCGTCTGATGTGGTACCGACGACAGAGGTTCTCGTTCGGCGCTGACCAGGTCGCCGTCAAAGCAATGCTGACCCGAAATTTAGATTTCGCAAAATAAAGCCGCAGAACCGTTGAACGAATTCCAAATATCACTTATAGATCGATATCTCGAACGGATGGCCGTACTTTTGGAAAATGAGGGCGCTACCAAGCGAGAACTGTGACGCCACGATCCTCCTGGAACAGTTGAGAATGAGGGGAGGCGGCTTCGCTTTTCTCCTCCTCGCTTCGGTTCAGCTGGTCGAGGGGACGAAGCAAAGAGGAGAGGGAATGGGAATCGTGACGTGACATGTCTCGTCGGCCTCCTCGGCCGTGTTCCATCGCGTACTTCTTTTCCGAAAATACAGGTAACCGTTAGAGATATCGCTGTATGAGTGATGTTTTGTGGTTGTACAGCGTTCCGCTTATCGCTCAAGTCTTGTTTTGTAAGCTACGAATTTCGACTCAGCATCTTCTTAAAGGGAAGTTGAAGCGGTTCTGTATTTGAACAAAAACACTTAAATTGTCTTCATTTGACCTCCAGGATCACGACTATCGAGGTTATCTTTCAATTTGGTGCACGGAGGCTACAGAAAATCATTTTCAAAGTACCGCTGAAGCCCCTCCTTTCTTGAGCGTGACGTCATAAAAGGAACTTTGAGAATCTCCGTTCTCGCGCAACTTCACCGCTTATCAAAGTAATGACGCGCATTCTTGCCATTTCCAAAAAGGTCAGAAAGAGACCTCACGACTGGTGTCAGTGCGGGGAATATACCTGGCAAGCTTGCAATTGCACGCGCTGCCCATACGAGCGACACGCGCTTGGCGGCCGAAATATCCTTTTATGAAGTAAAGACTGATCGGAGGTTTTTGTGTTTTCTCGCGTTTAGATACATCTTCGGGGAAAACGAACGTGATATTCAGATTCATGGAATAAAAGTACTTTAGAATTCACCTCTAACTCGTTTTCTTCGAAAACCTTTTCAGCTTCCCTAAAGACCTTCCCGCTTTACTCTCTTGCACGCCTCCTTTCCTGTATCCTCTCCACTTTCTACCTTGCCTCAATTGGGCTCCCCTCACAGCTTAGAAGAGGGGAGCGCTAGGAGGATTATCCGATTATCTTCCCTGCAGAAAACCGAGGTTTTATATATCTTATATTTTATATCGACTTAGAGCGCAGCAAACGCGGCGTAGCGCGGCTTGCAGATACTGATTAATCGCAGATATTGGAATCCTGCTCGCCGCACATTGAAACGGGCGTGTTCTGCGCTCATCTGCTTTCGCTGCGCTGAACGTCGGAGAACGTTTAGGCGTCTACGCGTTGCATGTTCCCGCGAGGTGGGTCTGTCGCTTGGCCGAAGAGGCGAGGATGTTTGATGAGCTCGGAAAGGGTGAAGACGGGCGAGAGAACCAAGCACAGAAAGGTTGAAATAAAGCAAATGCTAACTGCGCTTTTCCGCGCGATGAAAAAGGAAAAACAGGAGTACAAAAACGTCTGCTATCTGCGCCGGTACTTTGCTCCAACGAAAAAAAGTTTTTAGTTCTTGTTTCATTTTGTCGCGTCTAATCTTGGGCCCAACCTCCGCATATGGTCGAACCCTCTGGAGTGTTTGCATCATAGGGTAATTTTTTTTGCGAAAGGTATCTGTATATTAGCAGATAGTTTTAGAGCACAGCTTTTAGGTGCCCGTTTCCGAGCTTCGCGGAGTCGCCGTTGACGTCGGCGTAACCGCGCTAAATTTTGCGGTAAAAGTGACGTCACGTGACCTCAACACCAATTCAATTCCCCGTTAAATTTAGCGGGGAATTGAACTGATGTGGAGGTCACGTAACGTCAATTTCCCACTAAATCTAGTGGAGAAACAATTTGTTCATAGGTGACGTCATTTTCCCGGCTAAATTTAGCGGGGAACTTGAATTAGTGTTTGAAGTCATGCAGCGTCAATTTTCCAGCTAAAATTAGCTGGAGGAGGAGGAGGAGGGGAGAGGAGAAGAAATGGAGAAGGAGGAGCAGGGGAGGAGGAGGAGAGGGTACAGAGGAGAAGGAGGGGCATACCCTTCCCTCCTCCTCCTCAAGAGCTGCGCTCTAATTTCGCATTACAGAGATTTGTAAACGTCTTCCATATTTTTAGTTACTTTTTTCAAAAAAGTATTCATTTATCGTCACATTTGCTTAAAAAAATATGTATCGAGTTACAATTAAATGTTACGAAAAAAAGTAGCAAGCTACAGTATCGCGATTTAAAGGCCTGTTCACACATGAAGTGGAGCGCTACAAGCAGAGCGCTGACCTCGCGCTAAGCGCGTGCTGACGGGAGCGTTCACCAGTTTTGTATCGCACCGTCGAAACTGTTGCACATGGCAGACGATAAGTAGCTGACGCCACGTGAGCAGCGCTACATTAGCACTTCTCTGCATGTGAGAACCAGCCTTTAGTATCACGATACTACCCAACACTGCCCCTGAGCATCTAATTACCGCTCTTCAGCCAGTCAGGTGGCGGCATGGGTCGACAGGAATGTCGGAGAACCAATCACGAATCAGGAACGGAATAAGCCACGCCCTGCTCTTTTTAAATTGAACCCTTCGCCCGCTGAAACTGCACAGCAAACAAATCGCGATATCGATCACCCTTCTCATTACCCGCGCATATTAAAGCAATAAAAGCCATCGCTGTTCTGAGAGTATCGCGAGGCAGAGTATGAACCAGATGACTTCTGCGGGTGATGCGCGAACAAACCTGCGTCTTACATATTATATGCCGACTCTTGCGTGGTCGCTCTTGGTCGGAGAGCCCCGAATGTGGGCATGCCCAAAGACATCGCTTTTTGGTTTTTTGGGCAGGCGCAGTGCTCGATTCATAGCTGCCGTCGGCAAACGCGCTCGTCTGTAAACAGTGAGTTTCGCACGTAGCCATGGGTTTACTTAAAGGGGAAGAAATGCAGACGGAGAACTGACAGTGTATTCGCGGGAATAAAAATTCGCGTTTTCCTCAACGCGAAAATAATCTACACATGGCCGAAAGCTCGTGGTTCTGAAACATGCTTCTACTTCGAGAAATAAAAGCCTGCTTCGTTCCTTATTTTAGGGTCTACAAGATGTCGATTCATTACCAGCTCTCATGCACTCTATCACTGCTTATATATTCCATGTTGTTTTCCTCTTGAGGCTGATTTTCCACTTAGGAGAGATTCCGAAGGCTCTTTCTAGTTTGAGACTTCGACCCGTAAATAGAAGCATATTTTAGAGCTGCTCAAATAAGTGTCGCGAAGTAAATATTTCGCGATGTTAGAAGAAAACGTTAATTTAATACCGAACGTATCCACAGCGCGTCCATTTAAGTCATCAAATCGCAATTTATGACCAAAATATGTCTCCTACGATTCATCGTGTTTCACGAAAACAGTAGAATATATCTAATGAACATTCGACCCTAGCTCCTGCGAGAGGTTGGTACATTCTGTCGTGCACCTAGACGCCTGTGATAGGCATCACCATTTTCTATACAAGTGATCGGTCGACGAAATGCAAAAATAAATGACCGACGACACCAATTCCAGAGCGGCGATTGTTTTCCCCCCTGCAGCTTATAGGGAAACGATCGAATCGTGGAGCATCCATTCCGTTGCCGTAAGAGCCCGATTTATCCGAAGCCATCTTTATTTCCCGTGTATTTTTCTTTTATTTTGTTTCTCTGTGTGTGGGGGGGAAACGACCAAACGTGAGGTTGCAGCATTTCGACAAAAAACCCCGAGACTGGGTCTCGGGGTTTTTGTCGCCAGCTCGTTTGCGCCCTTACCTTTTGTTCAAGTTACAGCACTCTTGAATCTTGAAAGTGCGTAGAGATCGCATGCAGAAGAAAACGAGTTTCTTTTTTGGGGGAAGACAAAGTCTGGGGGAGATGGCCGAATTTCGGATAGCGCTGGGAGGAAAAAAGCAAACAAAAAACAAACAAACACACGCTACATTTTTTCTACTGCCGTGGCAGTTGCTGCGCGAGAGAAAAACAGGGAGAGGCGATTGCGTGGAAAAAAGGGAACCATTTTGCCTTTTATGTTAGGCTAGAGCTGAATTTGGTTACGGCATCGCCGCCGCCTTCCCCCAGTTTTCTTCTTGCTGCATCCCTTCAATTTCTTCCGTTTTTAAGTTATTTTTTAACCGGAGCAAGACAATCCGTGACGGGCGATTTTTTTTTCCTTCGATTTTCCTATTTTGACAGAGGTCAAGTATGGCGCGTACCGCTATTCAAAATAAGAGAAACCTTTTTTTTTTTGTGGTCTCATTTGAAGTCGGGGAGGCTGAAGACGACACCCGCCAGGATCGATCCGGATTTTGTAAGTCCCGCGCCGCTACACAATTGGGTCACCTTGTTTCCAGGAATTTTGACCTGGCGCAAATTTCCCGAGTACCTGAACGAATAAAACATGAGAGCACTTTTTGTTTTCTTCTCTCTTTCTTTTTTTGTTTGCTTCTTACCGGCGTCGCCGGAAAGGAATGTCAGGTACAAAAAGCACTGTTGCCTGAGAGAATACCTGTCCACCAAACAGTTCTACTCTATTCTACTATGATAGTCCACCAAACAAATCTACTATATTCACCCATTTCGTAATGGCAATAGTGAAATCCTATAATCTGCAGATGACCTTTAATGTGCGCAGAATAGCTGGACGAAGCAGAGGAACACCGTAACAAAACTCCACAAAAATGAGCATAACGGCTGGATTACAAAATTACGAACAATAAATATTAGGCATCTTTTTATCTCATACACATAATGCGAATGTAGTTCATTATATAATAGAGCGCACCAATTTTATTTGAGTTTATGATTTCTAAAGCCTGTGTAAAGCAAAATGTAATGTGTACAGTAGTAGATATACTAGGACATATCCAAGGGTTCCTTCATTCATGCCGTTCATGTTCAATGTTTTCTACTCGCTCCTAGAACGTATCCTGTAAGGATAAAAATATAAATGATTAAATTAGCCAAATTTATTTGGAGTTGAAGAGTAAACTCCTGGGGTACTACAAATGTCGGATGATGGTGCGCGCTAAGGCATTTTACAAAAAATACCTTAGCGCCTAAAGTATCGCACCTCAGAGCATAAAAGGGCGGTGAAAAGTAATGCATCAAATCCCGAAATAAAATTAAAAATAAAAAAATCATACAGACGAGTGTAACAACTGTGAACCAGAGTGGGAAATCACTGATGTCTTATATGCATAGAAAGAAAGCAGTTGGAGTGTGCTAAGGAAAAGAACGCGTATTACAATCTCTGGAAATTGTGTCAGTGAACCTTTCTTGTCGCGTTACGGGAGCGAAATGTTTTCTGAGTTTGTGCCTATCTGCTAATGCTAACTTGCCGATTACAATATTTGACCTTGCCACATGTTGGTTCTTTGGTTTGGGTTTATTCTTTTGTGTCTTTTCTTCGTGCTCTTTCTTTTGTGTTTTGGCTTTCTTGTCCGGTCTTTCCGTATCGGTTGGAGGTTACGGACCTCAGACTTGGACGTAGTTCAACTACTCTACTCAAACTACTGTTGTTTAACTACTTTTTCGAGTAACTTGGTAACTTTCAATTACAACTTGATTTGGGTAATTAGTAGTTTTATTTAACTACTTTTTTCAGGTAACTTCTACTCAAATTACTAACTGCTTTCGAAATCTAGTGCTAATTTTGCTCATAACGGAAGTTTGAGCGCAGAAATGAATAAGACGCCGGCAGATAAAGTGGCGTTCCCGAACAAGGGGCCCCCTTGTTCGGGAAGGCGTCCTTGGCCCAAGGTGGCGACGAGCCGCCAAAACATAACAACGGCGCGCACGAATGCAGGAAGAGATATAACAACTTGGTCGGGTATTGGCCTAATCCGGTAATGCACACAGGCGCCGCGTTTCCAGCTGCAACCATGAAAGACGGTTTCACTCCGAGCGCTGTTGCTGTTTTCGTGTTGTCTGTCTTTAGTGAGTTTTGACTCAGCGGTAAGGTCCACGAAAGGTGCCACTGGAATGACCTTGCAGCGGGGCGCCTGTTCCAACGGTCGCCTCGTCGTCAGAGCATACGTCTCTGCCAAAGCCGGACTCCCCCACACACAAACCCTGGCACGGATAATCCGTAGACGGGAGCACGTTCGCGCTTCCAGCTGCAACTGTACGAGCGACGATGCTTGTTCATGGAATCCTTCGCGTCCTTCCGAGTCCCGACCTTCCATGCCTGGGAGACCTCCTCTTTGTTAAAAACGATTCACTTGTCAGGCGTGTCAGGCGCGTCAGAATATTGTAGTCGCCATCGAGGATTCCGACTTACCCTTGGGAGATCCTTTTGTTGAACCCGGTGTCAGCGGTCCCATCTTCTGTTAAACCAAAACAACTTTTTTTTTTTCCACAGCGTAGCACTAGCACTACAACGAGATGCGCAGTCGTCCGGATGATCTCATCGTCGTGGCGCGAGACTTGAACCCTTGAAAGTATGGTACACTCGCTCAGCGTACTCTCAGAACGTCGTCGGAATAAAGAGAAGCTAGTCATAACAATCTCAACTTGACGAAGAAAAAATAAAAAAATAGCAAAGTTTGTTATTAAAGATTCTCCCTACCCGAGGGAAACCTCACATGTTTCGCCATAGACACCTAAGATGCCGACACTCGCTTACCCGACCCTGCACAGCCTGTTTCTCAAATTCAACGGTGCCGTTCCATTCAGCGCGTCGGTGAAACGTCTGTTTAGCTTGGCTGAGGACGTCTTTAAAAGGAAAACTCTCCTATCAAGAACTTTGAAAGTCAATTGCTTCTGCGAGCGAATAAACTATTTTCGTAAAAAGGCAAGCCATCAATAGACTACATTTATTTTAGGCTCGCAGGGTTTTTCATTGATCAAAACTGCTGTTTATTTTGCTACCACAAAAATATAAAAAAGTAACTTCGAAAGTAACTTCAAAGTAACTCGCTACTTTTTTACAGTAGTTAGTAGTTTACTCAATTACTATTACAAATGCGTAATTTCTACTCTACTCCAATTACTTTTGCCGTCGATACTCAGTAACTTAACTTAAGTACTTTTTTTTGAGTAATTTGTACATGTCTGGTTACGGTACACAGTGTGGTTTGGGCGAGCAGGTGTTCTGAATCCGTCAAGGAGGTGTGGACGTATGTACAAAGCGATCTTTGTTGAATATACTTCAAAGCTGCGTTTGAGACTTCGTTGATCTGTCGGCGTTTAGTTTTCCTCCGTCTTGGGTTTACACGGAGGTATTCCGCATCTTTAAGGTAACACACAGGGATGCATATACACACGCACGCGCGCGCATGAGCATCCACACACACACAAACACACTCACACGCGCGCGTGCATTGCATTGCATTGCAAGATAAACAAGCGATGTGGCTTCGCGCTAAGCTTGCATTGTTCTTTAGCTTCTGGCACCATGCGTAGAGCACTCTAGGCCTCTTCACCGATTGTTATGTCCTTGAAGAGGAAGATAAGACACATTTTTTTTACGCACACGGATACAGTTTAGAACACGTACATGAATAGCAATTACGCCCGAGCTAAGAAGATGAGTAACAAATTAGGTTTTCCGCGAAGAATAAAACGAAATAAGTATTTTTTTTTATTTTTTTTGTATTACTGTCAGGCGTTCTTGCAGCAGTGCCGTCGAAATGGGCGATAGTTATTGAGCCGGTGGTCTCAGCACTGTGTTCGGACGCCTCGCCAAGAAGCGGACGCGGGCGGCAAGCACCTTGTGTGCCACCTCAGCCAACACAAACTCGAAGACAAGGCCTGCACATGACGTCGTCGTTAGTGGATCGCCAGCGGCAAACACGCCGAAGCCCGACGAGAGCAAAGCGGCTGACGCGTCTGTCTTGGCGTCGCCGACTGCTATTAACGTCACATTCGTTGTGAGACGCTGCAAGACGTCCTGGCGGCGAGGTTGACTCTACCTAGGCGGCGCTGCGTGTACATCCACCAGAGTTGACGTCTTGGGGCGGAGAGGGAAAAGGGATGGGGTTTCGCACTTTAACTTTTATGTGGTTACCTCACTCGCGTGCCGACTGACGGCGCGCGAGTGAGGAAATTTCTGGCTGATAGGGGTGGCTCCATTAACCAAATGGCGGCGGCTAGAGCGCTCTTTTTGCAAAGGTCTATACTCAAAAAGCATGGCAGTTCGACGACGGAGCCATAGAATGCCCGGTCGCAGATTTGGAGCGCGAGGATCTGATAGCAGAGGCCATTTCTCGGGGAACATAAACGTCAGCGCACAGCTTTTGCAGCGGCGAGGATCTGAAACGTGTTTTTCGAACCCGACGAGAAAAGAAACGGTAGCACGAGGAACGCGATGAGCACGAGCGGACATTCTATGGCTCGGAAGAAGTGTGTTTCGGCGTCTCGCCGCAGCGGGGCGCCCTTCACGTGGCTCTCCTCTCATCCGTTGTCTGCCGTTCTATCTTTTCCATTTCGGCGGCCGCATCTCGTGGCGATCTGCCAGGCTTCGCCAGTATGAAGGAGGCTATGATCAAACAAAAGACACGGCCTTCGCTGCAGACGGGATAATCTGCGGATTCGCCTCAAGCCCGTTCCAAGCTTGTTTGCCCCATGCATTCTTCGAACATGTATGCGGACTGCGCTTCTATGACCCACGGGACCGCCATAGTAAAAGCCTCAGACAACTTCTGCAGACTGCCTTTTTCATACGACGTGTTAGCTGGCGGCTTCTTTCCTCTACGTAATTTCAACTCAACCAGATACCTTGGAGCACCATTTGGTACCTTTGTACCAAACTAGATTTTGTACACTGTATAAAGTGTTTTCGTGTCTTCAACGAAGATAGGCACCGGAACTTGTCATCTGTGTCTACTTTGATTGGAACTCCCGGGAAGTAACTCACTTTCAGTTTGAACGATTAGCTCTGAGAAGAAACTCTTCGCATTATTAAAGCATCTAACAATTTAGTTTTTGTTCACTCGCGTTCGTTTTTGCAGAAAAGTAAATTTATATTCGTGTTTTTAATGAGTACGGTCGGATCGAGTTATGCAAAAATAGTCTGAAACCAAGGAGACGTCTTAAAAGAAAGAAATACACCGACTTAACGCAACATAAAAAAAAAAAAAAAAATCAAACGCTTTGTTTTTTTATGCGGGAGTTATCATCACTCGTTCAAGCGTTCACCATTTCGAATCGACGAAGTGTTCAATAACGTTCTTTCAAAAACATGGAGACGCTACCTGCGGCCGTAATAGAGCACAAAGCTGTGGAATTAAACTTCGTGAGAATTGTGGCGGTTGTTACAAGTGTCGCAATTCAGTTAAAGGACACTGGAGGGCCTTAAAACTATGCAAAAGCAATACTGCCTAGAAGGCAAGGAACGTCATTACTAGTGGATCTCTGCAGCACCCTGTAGATTTCTTCAGCATCGCTGCCTGCGCGTCTTGCAGCGTCTTGCAACAAGTGTGACGCTAGTACACGGCGACGTTGAGCATCCACTAAGGATGACGTCACGCACAGGCCTTGCCTTGTAGGTGGTATATTCGTAAACGTTTCCGTTTACCCCGCACTTCCATTGTGTTTGCTGTAAGAGGGAGTCACTAGCGCACACCAACGTGGCGGAAGCACGCCGCACGATAGGCGGCGCCAGCAGCGTTGACATTTTACGAACCCAACCGTCGCATGTATCACATGACCTTCAGTCACGTTGAAGCGAGCTGATACTTGATGCTCTTTATGAATTCACTCTGCTCTTTTCGCGCTAATACATGAGTTGTGCAAACGCTTCAACGACGGGAGAGTTCACACAACCGAAGTTGCAACAGCTGCTGAACTTAAAACGGTTAATGAAAGACTCACGCTGTAAAACAAAAACGGTGGTGGTGTTCTCAAGGTTGTTCTCATATTTCAAGAAAGTCACGCGATCCGGTTGTTTGTCTTGGACAAAAAGAAGAAAAAAAAACTTCATGAAGCCGCTTTTTTTTAGGTCGCTTTGTTATTTTATTTTTAAGCTTATATAAATTTCATAGAAGCTTGCTACTCCTATCTTGCGTTCTAAAAAAAAAAAGAAAAAAAAAAGACAAAGCTCCTTAGCCATGGCCGGGACGAGCGGCATTTTTTATGAGTCTGCACTCTAAGAAAAGCCCGTGCGTCTTCTTTCCCGCAGAACACGTGAACAGCCAATCACTGCTGTTTGCGGAATCGGCTCAGCGAACGACAATGTCGAAACATATGTTTAGACCAAAAACCGAAGTCTGCGATGTAGCATCAGGCAATACATGATGATACACCTTCAGAAAAAATATCAACAAAAATATACGAAGCATAAAAAAAAAAATGAATAACCTCCTAATTCAGGCACGCTTCCTTTACTAAAAACAGTCATAAGCCTGAAATTGAGGAAATGCACCGGAGTTACTCCTTGATTCACTGCGCCATAATAATTGGGCTTCCTGCAGATTCAGCTTAACCAATGAGTAAGGCGAACAGCATCCCGGCTTATACTTATTGGCCATGCCCCCTCAATATAAAAAATACGTCCAACTTTTTTTTTTTCTGCTGTTTTACGGGAGGTGGTTGTATTTTTTATTAGGAAGTTATCGTTCATCGTTCCGATACCTCCTGTAACGACACCCGATAACGGCACGATGCATGCGCACAGGCGTTGGCAGACTATCGAGTATCGTTATCAGAGTTATTGCAACGATGTACCATAACTCCCGATTGCCTTAACTGGTCTAAAGGGAGAAGAACGCTCAGTGTTACAAATACATCTCGCGATGCAGCTTTTGGGTTTTCCAAGTCTTTCTCCTCCGCCGTGCCCCAATGCGCCATCGGATGGCCGATACCTCACGGTTACATCCCAGAGACAACTCTTCCCTCTGCCTCTCTCTCACTCTCCTTTTCTCTCCTTCTCTCTCACTTTTGTTTTTTCGGCCAGCCTTCCCTCAAACCGTGGAGGGCGCCCTTTGCAACACATGCGCTGCTCTGGGGACGAGACCATCCGAAAGTCACGAATCGGCGAGGGAGCACAAACTGAAATACCACCACGCAGGCGGACATCCGAGAGATGCCTCAATACCGGTCGCGTTCGGTACAGTGACATGTTGCGAGAACCCTAGGAAAAGAAAACAGAAAGAACCGGGACAGTATTGTATGGAATCCAATGTCCGGCGGCATGGCAGTGCCCAGCGCACTGCCGAGGGAAGCAGCGGAAAGGAGAAGGGGGCCGGCTGCAGCGAGATAGCGCGGTGGCCGCAGCGTCCACAAGCGCGGTGTGCCCTCCTGGCTTTTGTCTCGCCGATGTCGTTTGTCAGCGAGGGCAGAATGGACGTCGTCCTCCGAGCGGACCGCATGCTCCCGCACGGGAGAGCGAGCGACGGTGCTCGCTCTCCCGTGCTCGACGCTATTTGCCATTTGCTATTCGTGCTCGACGCGAACCAGTAACAAGCGGCGGTAATTAACTCAGCGTCGTTTGTTATGTCCCCGGCGGCACTTTTTATTCCTTTTTTTTTTGTGTGTGTGTGTGAGGGGGAGGGGGGGTTTGCATAAGGGAGCGTGTTATGTCGTTAAAGCCATGCCGCTTCTTGTTCGTCATGCTCGACGAATCTAAAACAAAAAGAAGGCGTCCGGTACGAGATGTAACAATTAGGCTCGGGGATTCGAGGGTGCTGTTCTGGAACACACACGGGGGTATACCGTGTCGCTGGCTGTTACCCGCTCCGCTGGTGCCAGCCAGCGATCCTGCAACTAAGGATTATAAAATGTTTCCGAGTCCTAACTTTTGCGAGCGGCATAACGGGAAGTGTGACCCAGGGTCAGGTTGGACGAGGAAGGACCGTGAGTCAAAAGGTCAGACGCTCAGCTTTCAAGCATAAAAAAGGCCTCGTTTTTTTCGTTTTTTTTTTTTCTCCCGGGGAAAAGAGGGGGAAAATGAAATTAGCGGCCTATTGTTTTGGGGCACAGTCGTTCGAACGAACAGGAGGGCAACCGCGGGCTGCAAAATGCAACGTTCATTCTTAGGCTTAATTCCCGCCCCTGCCCGTTTTTTTTTATATGAGAGAGGAGCGTGTAAAAAGGGGTCTTACTTTAGAGCTTTAGCTCCTTCAATTAATAATAAAACCGAGAAGAATCGTTCAAGTTAACGTATACGTCTTACTTATCTGGCGTTCTTTTTTGAACGTTTAATATTCAGACTCTACACCTTTACCACAAAGGCGCAGCCATCTTGTGGTAAAGGTGTTCTGATCTCTCCACGCCACTGGAATGTTTTCACAAAACATGCGTGATAGTCACAAAATCTTGTTTTGCCTGAGGTATTCTTTGTCGCATATTCCAGGTTGAAATGTTAATTATTTTTAGTCCCGTATACCAAATAGGGAACCCACGGGACTCGGAACGAAAGGAAACGAAAGGCGTTTTGTAGACGCTCTCAGGCAGCTGTGCATAGGCGCCGCCATAACCGACATTCAGCTTGTGTTTCCTCTTATTCCGTTCGCTTCACTTCATCATTACCACAGAAGGACAGGTTACTGCCGTTTTGGGTGCTACTGTGTCCTTTTTCACAGCATAGGCCTTTGTGGAGGCTCGTCAACGCCCGCTTCAGTGGTTCGGCATCTTTGTAAGACAGGAGAAGGTCGGCATTGGCGGTTCAATCTGGCGCGTGTTTAAAGGGCAACTCCGCTCGATTTCTGAAATTTTGAGATAGTGGATGATATAAACGTGAAAAGTACTTCAAAACAACCCTAGACCGTTTGTCTTATTAAAAGCAAAATATTTTTCCTGCGATCTTGTTATTTACCATAATCACCAACCGAAACTGAAACTTCGGCACAGCCGGGCAACATTGTAACCTGAACGTCAGTTGCATACGCACCCACGTGGAATACAAGAATTCACGTGATCTACTATAAAAAAACGCTTTCAGCGAGTCAGTTACTCGAGCTGCCACCAGTCGGCGCGCCCTTCGCGCGCTTTCCGGGCCGCCATAGCCGACCTTCAGTTTCTCGCCGTTCCCCCGCGTTGTGCTGCACAGGCCCATAGAAAGCCTGGCGCGTCGCGTGAAAAGACGGCCGCCGTAAATGGGAAAGGAGGGGCGGAGAAACGGGAGCGGAGAGAACCTTGCCCGCTAGCGCCAGAAAAGAGCGAGCGGCCAAACGCAGAAACAATCTTTTTTTTTTTTTTTTTTCTCTCTTGTCGCTATCGTGGAGAGGAGAAACTCAACGTCCATCTTTTCCCGTTTCTCCCTGCGCCCTTTCGAATCGCCGCGCCCGTTTCTCCCGGAGTACGAAAACGACGGTGACGAAAACACAAAACAAGCGTGGTTCGGGGAGCGGCCGCTCATGACCCAAGCGCTCGCTGTCTAGGTCTGCCCTTTCTGCTCTGCGCTACCATATTGGTCACCGTTCGGCGCGCTCCTCCTCTCCTTTTTCCTGCGGCCGCGCGCTCTATGGCTCCGTCGTCGATGTGCCAGGCTTTCTCCGTATAGAGGAGGCTATGACAGGCCACTACCGGAGCTTCGTTTTCGTGTTCATTTACGTTCCGCGTTGAAATCTTGCACTTGCTATGGGTCTTTTCGCTATTTAGAACTTTCATTTAATCATTTGATATTTATATTTCGACATAGCTCTTGTATTTTCTTATTTATGGAATGGAATCGGACAGCGAATGGGTCGACGATACTTATGAAGCTTCAATGAACATGTAAGTTCATCCCATTCTTACGTTTTTGTCGCTAATAAAGGGCAGTCAACACTATTGCGACATATGCAAATTGCAACTGACGCAGTAAGGCTATCGCAGTCGTGCTTCTCGCTGCATGTGCGCGCTCGTTTCCGTAAAGCCGACCCGCATGTCAGCGATATTGCGTGCGACGAAACAAGCGACGGAGATTTTTTTTATTTTTTTTTTTATTTACAAATACTATCGCCTGTTGCATCGCTCGTTTTTTGGGGTTTTTAGAAAACGTCGCTCACCGTCTTGGTCGCTTGCTTTGTCACTTCCATGCGGTTTGCCTCGTCGCGCGACTGACTGAGCGACAGCAAAGCGGGTCGCCGTCGCTTATCTGGTCGCTCGCCAAATCGCTTACATGCGGTTTATACTCAATTAATTTCTATGCACACAGCAATGAACCATTCGCGCCTCGATATTAAGTATAAACCGCGTGCAAGCGATTCGGCGAGCAACGAGACAAGCGACGGTGACCCCCTTCGCTGTCTCTCGGGCAGTCGCGCGACGAGGCAAACCGCATGGAAGCGACGGGAGCAAGCGACCTAGACGGTGAGCGACGTTTTCTAAAAACCCAAAAAACCGAGCGATGCAACAGGCGACAGTGAGAAATCTTCGTCGCTGAATCTCGTCGTTGTCGCCGTCGCTCGTCTCGTCGCACGCTAAATCGCTTACATGCGGGTCGGCTTTACGGAAACAAGCGCGCACATGCAGCGAGAAGCACGACTGGATAGCCTTACTGCGTCAGTTAAAATTTGCATATGTCGCAATGGTGTTGACTGCCTTTATTAGCGAGAAAAACGTTAGAATGGGATGAACTTACATGGTCTCTGAAGCCATAATCGTGTATCGTCGATCCGTTCGCTCCCGGATTCCATTTCATAATTAAGAAAATACAAGAGATATGTTGAAATATAGATATCAAATGATTAAATGAAAGCCCGAAATATCGAAAAGACCTAAAGAAAACACACGATCTCAACGCGGAACGCAAATAAACGCGAAAACAAAGCTCCGGTAGGGGCCGGTGCAGCACACAACGCGGAGGAACGACGAGAAACTGAAGGGCGGCTATGGCGGCAGGGTCACGTGACGCCAAGATGGCGGCGCCCATGAAATGTTGCCTGAGAGGGTCTATAGACATTTTCCACAGGGGCGCCGCCATCTTGAATTGTCGTCACTTCCAGTATGGGCGGCGACAAAATAGTAAAACGTTTCAACCTGTAACCAGTAAAAAAATAGAGGGGAGCCAAAACGAGAATATGTGACGGTTAGGCTTATATCCTAAACGTCTTCTATTGGCGTGGCGACGGCAAAGTTATGTTTTCGCCCATACTGGAAGTGACGACAATTCAAGATGGCGGCGCGCTTGGGGAAAAGGTAAGTCGCGGATGCGAGGGGAAGGGCGAGGAGGGAGGAGGGAGGGCGGGCCTAGCCGCGGCGGCGAACAGGCAACGCAAGCCGCAACGAAGCAGGCTATGTAGGCTGCAACCCAGGCGGCTAGTCGGTTGGCACCGGTTGGCAGGTGTGTCAGCGAAACTCATCCCGTCATCCCGTACAACTCTCTCTCCCTCTTTTTGTTTCTCTTGTTCTCATTCATTTTTTTTTTTTGTCTATCACGCTTACTGATCTCTATTGTAGTAGGCTCGCCTCTTTGCTTGCTCAAACGTGGAGCGCGTCCGTAGCGCCGCCCGGTAAGCTCTCCCTGGAAAAGAAAATACTAAGAAAAAAACTGCGTATGCAACAGACGTCAGCCACAACGGAAATACAACGTTGGCTGCGCCGCACGTCGCCCGCTACATTAGCGGATTTTAATGACTTCGCACGTCTCAGTTTTGTCGGCCGGTTTAGTGATCTTTTAGGCGGTATTACGTTATAATATTTGATATTCGGTCTCTCTAGATGATACTAAAGAGAGTCGCAGTGTTTGGTAACAACCGAGAATGAAGCGGAGTTTCCCTTTAAAGCGTCTGTATAACTGACAAAGTGAGAGCTGCAGGGAGGAGCTTCAGATGTCCGTCTCCGGCGCGAACATCCTGCCATCAACAACACTCCGGTGCCTCGTGCACATCGAGCGCGCCCGCGCTGCCGAAGCACGGCTGAAGGCATAGATCGCATGCTGGAGGGCGGCCGTTCGAAAGACACGCGTCCTGCCGTTCTCGAGCTGCCCTTGACTGCACGCGACGCGCGTGAAAACTCCAGGGCCGGCTTTCTAGAGTCAACGTCTAAACTAAAACTGTTAAGAAAAAAGCTACTGCCGATGCTTACATGAGGTAAGTTACACGTGAAGTCAAACCTTAAGCGCCGTTCACACTCTTGCGACCGAGTTAGACCGAGAGAGACCAGAGCGGTTTTTAAGCCTTTTGTGACTTCTTAGGACCGGATGCGCTGGAGCGCAGCTGGTCTATAAGAGATCGCAAGAGGCTTAAAAACCGGTCTGGTCTCTGTCGGTCTAAAGGCCTGTTCACACATACAGCGGAGCGCTAAGTTACCGCTACGTGAGCGCTCCAAGGAGCGCTCATGTGGCTCTTCCTACGCGTGACTTTGTTCAAACATAGCGCGCGATTAGCGCTTCTGTAGCGCCTTGTTAGCGCTCCATGTAGCGCCTTGTTAGCGCTTCAGTAGCGCCATGTTAGCGCTTCAGTAGCGCTTCTTGCACCGCGGTGCTGCGGATTAGCGCGTGCACTGCGGTTCCGGTTCTTGTGGTTGGGTGTGCCTCAGCTGCACCATGGCGGACATGTGGGATGCTGAAATAGAAATACGACAAGTGCTCTTAGATACGCAATTAGTGCATATGTGTATGGATGGCTTAACGCCCAGACCCTTCTGCTTGCGCGAAATATCTCGCCACCGAGATACCGACGGGTACCCGGCGAACCTTGTTCATAGGTTGAGGGACCGAGACACGGAGCTCTTTCGAAGGCGATTATTTTTAACTGCGTCTCTTTGAAACCAGGGTCATGCATATCGAATAGGAAAGCGATGAGGTCGTACCCAATCAATTAGTAACTCAGAGTCCATGACTCTGAATCGCCTGCCCGGCCCCTTGATTGGAGAGCGGCTGTTTTACTTCCTCTTCTTTCCATACCAAAGGAAAAACAACAACAAAGGAATCGACGTGCACGCGCTGTTTCGCAGCAGCAAGCACGGCACAAGGAGCATGAGAGCGTTAACAAAGCGCTTCTGTAGCGCTAACAGAGCGCTAAAAAAGCGCTTCTGAAGCGCTAACAGAGCGCTAGTGAAGCGCTAACCGAGCGCTACGTCACGCGCTAGGAAGCGCCACATGAGCGCTCCTTGGAGCGCTCACGTAGTGCTAACTTAGCGCTTCGCTGCATGTGTGAACCGGCCTTTACTCGGTCGCAAGAGTGTGAACGTGCCTTTAGGCGGTCGTGCTCGCCAGGCTTAACGTAGGCTTTCTTTCACAGAGACTAAGGTAAGACCCCAGGCAGCACAAAACGTCGCGAAAACGTCGAGAAAAAGTCCCGGACGTCCGTGACGTCCCGCATGACTTCGATCACGTTTTTTCGATGTTGAGGTGACGTCCTTATATAACGTTCCATTAGAGTCCAATCAGTGACGTTGTGACGACGTTGTATTTCAACTCAAACGTCGTCAACGTTCCCACGACGTCGATGCACGACGTTCTCACAACGTCCAACGCTCACGTTGCTTTGACGTTGAACTGAAGTTCATAAATGACGTCCCATTATCGTCCTGTCCGTGACGTGCTGGCGACGTCACGTTTCAACTTTAACGTCGTCATCGTCGCCCCGACGTCAAGACAAGACGTTTTAGCAACGTCGAACACTCACGTGTCTTCAAAGTTAAAATAAAGTCCAGGGTGACATTACATTATTGCCCGTCAGTGACGTTTCTGCGACGTCGCGTTCACACCTAAATGTCGTAAACGTCATACAAGACGTGCTGGCAACGTCAAGCACTCACGTTTTGTTCGACGTTTTTAGATTTTCCAGCTCAATCTCCAGCCGCAGAATCACTGTGGTCAAGGTGACAGTGCTCAAGAGCCGCAAACGAAACTTAATTTTTGAGAGGTTGAGAAGTTTAATTATTTATACATTAATTTGCGTATTTCAAAATGCTATTAATTGCACATCGATGACGCTAAAGAGGGCATTTACAAGACTCAATGTACACGGAAGAAAAAAAATATTATGAAAGCATGTTGGGAACATCATTCCTTTCAGATGTGCTTGTTATAATTTTGGATTGTTTAAAATATAGTTACAGGTTTAATTTGCGAAGCCCATGGCGTCTAGAACGGATCGAATTGTACCATTCTTGCTTTTTGCACGCGCGTTGTCGTCTTCCATGGGTCCTGGGCCCTGGCACCCGCCTCAGGGGCGCCGCTACACTATCCCCTCTCCAGGTGATTTCAGGCCTGCATCCTTTCCAAGGAGCATCCATACTGCTCCGCGACCACCCGAGATTGTTTTAAGGTTCGTCAATTTTTCTTCGTATTTTGTAACCCATGCTCACCTGCGCACAACCAAAAAATTCGCATCAACATCGCAGTTCATCGATAACACCAACTTCCAGTGCCTTAGCACTTTCGGTAGATTGGGGCGCAAAGTCTTGTCACGTGACTGTCAGTACAGATCTGGCTTTCGTTGCCACTGGTGACGTACCCAAACGAAAATCGCATGCCAGCACACACTATATCAGAGCACAATCTCACTGCACACTTGCGCATTTTTGGAATTGACTAAAAAAAAAAAAATAAAATGCCCGGCAATGACGAAATTCGGTATATACTGTCAACGGTTTGTGGAAATTGACATTCATAATGCCAACCCCTGAATGGCCCAGATGACGGTCCAAAAAGCGTTCAAGCCCTGTCCGCACGTACGTGCCGAAAGAAAAACACAAAAAAAGAAAGAAAAAAAAAAAAAAACAGCCGGCACGGTGCGAGAGAGAGGGCGAAAGGTAGGCAGAGGAGATGCCAGTGGCACCTCCATAGAGCCCCATGCGATGCGTCGGGAAACTCGGCAAGAAGAGGGCGAGAGAGAAAAGTGGGGGAAGATAGCGACGGACGAACAATTGACAAGCCTAAGTTCCGGGTGCGAGTATTTTCTGAGTTTTCTCAGTCGTTCCCAAAATATTTCACTGAATGTTCTGTTCTTCGAATTGACCCAGACAGAACAACTCTGGGACCCGGTCCAGCTTTTTCCGAAAGCCAGTCACTAGCACCGGCCGTCACGTCTACGGGTCTAAGAGGCAGGCTGCTATGTCGCCGTGATTTTTTTTTTTTTTTTGAGTCTGCATACAGTATTAGTGCTGCGATTGGATGAGTCGTTCAAGTCGCCCCCATGAAGAAGTCGGTGATCGCCAAAAACGCCGTCGTATTCAGTCACGGCTCGAGGATATTTTTCAAGGCCATAACGCTTCACACGTTGAATCGTACTACTGCTTGGATCAAGGTGCCTGTGAGGATACGAATGACGCCCCCCAGAAAACAAGTGGCAGTGCACATAACGGCGCGTCAAGTCCAGTCTCCGATCAAGACCCTTCAGGCGCCTCCGACGATCCCAATCAAGAACGCCCAGCGGACCGGATCCCCCTTCTGAAACCATTCCCGTGCACGCAGCGAGAGTACCAGCTACGCGCAATGGGACGGCTAAATCAGGCGCATTAATCAAGCAGAACGAGGTAAGCGCTGGAACATTCCGCGCCCCGTGACATCGTCTCTTGTTCATTTATTTGCGTGACTTTGTTTGTTGTTTTATATCTTTGAGGCTGGCACATCCAGGGACGTCTTTTGAAGGCTCTCCGTATTGCATCTCGTGTCTGGACATGCTCAAATAAACAGTTCGTCCCAAAACGGTGTTTTAGTTACTTCCTTCGTACTTGCTTGATTGCAACTTGCCTTCACAATAATACAAAAAAAAATACTTTTTTTTTTTTTGGTGGGGGGGGGGGGGGGGGGGGGGGGAGGGAGTGGGACACAGCGTTTTCCCACGACGGCTAGGGAACGTAATTTGGAAAGGTTTCTCGACGTTCTGAGAACGTCGTTGGTAGTCCGGATGTCGTAAACACACGTATCATAAACGTCGAGGGAGGACGCAGCGGCCCACTGAGACGTGCATGTGACGTGCAACAAACGTCATTTGGAACGTCCCCTCGACCTTCTGTGCACCATTTCTCGCGGACATTTAAAGGTTTCATCGACGTCGAAGGAAGGTAACGTCCGGACCTTCGACGTTTTACGACGTCACGTTACAGACGTCTTCGACGTTCTTTCGACGTTTTCTTCACGTTTATGTGCTGCTTGGGACGCTGATTTCATCAAGCCGGCCAAGATTTCTAGTTTTACAGACTAAATCGCTTCTTTAGAGTGATTAACCGATGTTGTCGTACCTCAAGAACAAAGCTACGATGTACACAGTGAGTTTCCAATATAAGAGAACGGTGTTTTTCTGCCCGGGTAATTAAACTATTCATCGCAGAAAGCTCAATTTTTGTGAGAGTGTGAGGCCAGCGGCTGGGATAGAACGCATAATTTTAAGACCCTCACGTTACCTGAACCAAAATACAATCGAGAAACACGAAATTTCTCTCAACACTGCAGACGTCCACTTAAGCCTAATATCGCCACAACAAGAAATAACACTTGGGTGCCTTTGGCATCTTTTTCATTGAAAAACAACTTCTCAGAAAGGAAGAAAACAATATCTTAATTGTTGCTGACACGTTTTTTTTTTTTTTAGTTTAAAGTAAATGCTACAGTCGCCCACAGTTTCCTTACTTTTTTGATGACATAAGGTTTAGGTGGACGTCGGCTTATTAAGAAATTTAGTTTTCCTCAAATTTCATTTGGCCAGGTCGTGTTTTGACAATTCCGCGTTCTCTATCCCAAATATAGCGTAACATTGCAACGAAGTTCGAGCTCTTTGCGGTGCATAGTTGAATTACCCAGGCCTAAAGATACGATTCTGTTTTCTCAGGAACTTCCAGTAGATGCGTAAACAATCACAACGACCAATTTGTTGATTTTTTTTTTTTATTTCTGTCTTTGGAAAGCTTTCTGTATCCAACGCGACGCGTCTGCGGAATGGGATACCCCTCAGGAGGAAACATCGCCTTTTCGACTGGCTCCATGCATCATCGCTGGATGACTCAGAACGCTTTACTTTCTTGAGCACTCCGGCCTCGGTGGTTGATTTTGTTTCGCTCTAATCCATGCTTTATCAGACTCTTCCGTTTGCTCCTTTTGATTAATTGGATGTTTATCTTTTTTTATCCGGAAAGCTTTGTCGCTCTTTCGCAATTGTTATTTATCAAGAAAAAACACTTAGGCGCCCCCACCGAAGCTATTTTTCAATACGACCCCTAATGCGGCTCGATGATTGAGTACGAAGACTGCGACAAGGCCTTGTCCTTTTTTTGCTAAAACTGCTTTACCATTGAAGCAGGTTACCAATCTTATTTGTTATCCAGGCGTCATATACACTTAGGGAGTTCTGAGAGTGTATCAGTGCTTTAAGATTTCTTACTTCTTCTCATCGTGTCTCTTAGATATATTCACATCAACGTTATACTAAAATACTCAGTTCGGAAACTCGCCGTCGAAATGGTGGGCCACTGGCGTTCACCGAGACCGAGCTAAATACGACAACAGCGCCACTCTTTATGATTTGTCTGTACTGTGGTCACCTTGAGCTTTTAGAGAGCTTGTTTTTGCGTAAAAACAAACGGAAAAGACACTTTTTGCGTGAAATGTATTGGAGTTAAGTACAAAATGAGGGGCGCGTGATGTTTTTAAAATTTTTAGATTGCAAGGTTTTGTGCACAATTAACACTGTTTTTATACAACCATGCCTCAGCGGTGCTTTCAGGTAGCGCGTCCCGACCTAGGTGCATTTTAGCTTGGGTAGTAAGACGCGGTGCGTCCGCTGGGGAGACGGTGGTGGCGCCCTTGTAACCTCTTCCGCTGTATCTGTTTCGGCGCCAAAAATGGCCGATTAAAGCCAAAATAGAAGTCACGTGCAGTGCCTCGAGTGGCTGCTGCAAGAAAAATGGCGGCGTTGTGTTCGCAATTACTTCGGTTCTCGAGGACAGATCGGGGCCCCTTTTTAAAGAGCAATCTCTATGGCAGTTTCCCAACCGAGTGGTTTAGTAACGTTGATTCACATGTTTTGCACGAATAGAACGGAAAAGCGATTATTTTTCCACGACAAGAAAACGGTTCGATCAAGTCGCTGCTATCACCGAACGACAATTTCGTTAAAAGCAGAACCGAGAGAAGGAAGGCGATGATGACACACGAGCATGTAATAAAACAAGAACAACAGCACAAAGAGAAAACAAAATGCAGCATTGACATCAATCGTCTTACTGTCCCTCTTCAACATAATCTGTATTAGAACAATATTTTCATAGCGAAAACAAATATAACTCTCGAAGGTGGGGATTGGGGGAGGGGGGTGAGGGTTTGGTTATTAGCCTGCCGTATCTTACTCCCAGATCTTATTTTAGTGAAGTTTGTTGACAAAGATGGATATGGAAGCAAATTTGAACAAAATACAAGCGTGGTGATGCATTCCAGAAACCTCTTGGCAAAATTGAATTCGGCACGGAAACGATGTTTTCCTTCCATCGACGCTCAGAAGTCGTTCGAACAGCGTTCACTTACGTCTATTTGCTCAAGACGTCTTTTGTGATGGAGCATTGGCGGGGTATTCCGTCGAAGATGCTGTTTTGTGGTGTTCGTATGACGTCCGTCCTGAATTTTGAAGGCAACGTTGCTCTTCTCGTTGTCAGCACTCTTGGAGGTTCCCGAACGTAGACTCTCCGGCAATGCACTCGGAGCACCGATCATTCACGAACAACCAATGGAACGTACGAGCCTCCTTTTTTGTAGTGACAACGCGATTACTAAAATAAAGATAATGACCCATTCGCAATGAAGTGCTTGGCAACGTTTGACTATGCACTCTAAAAAAGTACGAGTTCACTTTCTTGCAGAACACGGCCAAAGCCAATCACGGCGCAAAATAAAAGGATATCAGCGGATGACGAAGGTCAGAATAAGACTAAACCAAAAGGTACAAGTGGCACAGGCACCATGAGCAAGTGAAGTGTAATAATCATGAGGGAGAGAGAGAGAGAGAGTGAGTGAACCAACATTTATTCGTTACTCCTGTGGTCGTAGCTCCGTTGTGTTGGTGTACCGCTCTTCGCCGTACTCATGAAAATTGTACAATAAGCAAGTGAAACGTCATACCCATGAGCACTGTGGCATGAGCAACTATAACGTCCTACTCATGAACATTGTACAATAAACAAGTGAAACTTCATACTTATGAGCCTTTTAATATAAGCAAGTGAAACGTCATACTCATAAACATTGCACAATGGGCAAGTGAAACGTTATACGGATGAGGATTGTGCAATGAGCAAGTGAAACGTTATACTCATCAACATTGTACAATGAGCAAGTGAAACGTTTTACTGATGAGGATTGTGCAATGAGCAAGTGAAACGTTATACTCATCAACATTGTACAATGAGCAAGTGAAACGTTTTACTGATGAGGATTGTGCAATGAGCAAGTGAAACGTTATACTCATCAACATTGTACAATGAGCAAGTGAAACGTTTTACTGATGAGGATTGTGCAATGAGCAAGTGAAACGTTATACTCATCAACATTTTACAATGAGCAAGTGAAACGTTTTACTGATGAGGATTGTGCAATGAGCAAGTGAAACGTTATACTCATCAACATTGTACAATGAGCAAGTGAAACGTTTTACTGATGAGGATTGTGCAATGAGCAAGTGAAACGTTATACTCATCAACATTGTACAATGAGCAAGTGAAACGTTTTACTGATGAGGATTGTGCAATGAGCAAGTGAAACGTTATACTCATCAACATTGTACAATGAGCAAGTGAAACGTTTTACTGATGAGGATTGTGCAATGAGCAAGTGAAACGTTATACTCATCAACATTGTACAATGAGCAAGTGAAACGTTTTACTGATGAGGATTGTGCAATGAGCAAGTGAAACGTTATACTCATCAACATTGTACAATGAGCAAGTGAAACGTTTTACTGATGAGGATTGTGCAATGAGCAAGTGAAACGTTATACTCATCAACATTGTACAATGAGCAAGTGAAACGTTTTACTGATGAGGATTGTGCAATGAGCAAGTGAAACGTTATACTCATCAACATTGTACAATGAGCAAGTGAAACGTCATACTCATGAGAATTATACAATTAGCAAGTGAAACGTCATACTCATGAGCATTGTACAATGAGCAAGTGAAACATCATACTCATGAGCATCATACAATGAGCAAGTAAAACGTCATAATCATGAAAATTGTACAATAAACAAGTGAAACTTCATACTTATGAGCCTTTTAATATAAGCAAGTGAAACGTCATACTCATAAACATTGCACAATGGGCAAGTGAAACGTTATACGGATGAGGATTGTGCAATGAGCAAGTGAAACGTTATACTCATCAACATTGTACAATGAGCAAGTGAAACGTTTTACTGATGAGGATTGTGCAATGAGCAAGTGAAACGTTATACTCATCAACATTGTACAATGAGCAAGTGAAACGTTTTACTGATGAGGATTGTGCAATGAGCAAGTGAAACGTTATACTCATCAACATTGTACAATGAGCAAGTGAAACGTTTTACTGATGAGGATTGTGCAATGAGCAAGTGAAACGTTATACTCATCAACATTGTACAATGAGCAAGTGAAACGTTTTACTGATGAGGATTGTGCAATGAGCAAGTGAAACGTTGTACTCATCAACATTGTACAATGAGCAAGTGAAACGTTTTACTGATGAGGATTGTGCAATGAGCAAGTGAAACGTTATACTCATCAACATTGTACAATGAGCAAGTGAAACGTTTTACTGATGAGGATTGTGCAATGAGCAAGTGAAACGTTATACTCCTCAACATTGTACAATGAGCAAGTGAAACGTTTTACTGATGAGGATTGTGCAATGAGCAAGTGAAACGTTATACTCATCAACATTGTACAATGAGCAAGTGAAACGTCATACTCATGAGAATTATACAATTAGCAAGTGAAACGTCATACTCATGAGCATTGTACAATGAGCAAGTGAAACATCATACTCATGAGCATCATACAACGAGCAAGTAAAACGTCATAATCATGAAAATTGTACAATGAGCGAGTGAAACGTTATACTCACAAACATTGTACAATCAGCAAGTTAAACGTTATACTCCGTACAATGAGCAAGTGAAACTTCATCCTGGTGTTGTTTACCGTAATTTGTTGTCTCGCGTTCTGCGGGGGGCCCTCCTTTAGAGTGCCGTTGGGAGGGCATTCGTTAAGTACGACTGCGAACTACAGTAATAACCTAGCGTTGTCCTGCTTGGCTGCTGTGATAACGTGCTTTCGCATCTTGACGTAATCTCTTGCAAAAGTATTAAAGGTATGTAGTGTAAAGAACACCACACCGCGTTAAAAAAGAAATAGGCGTTTCCTTTGTCTCCTTACGCGACAGTTCGTATGTATCCTGCACACATTTGGTCTCCGATAACTCCCTGGTATTTGTTTTCCTAAAGTCGTGCTGGATTGATGCTCGGCCCGCTTCGTTCAGCGACGCGAACGAAGCTTCTCGGTCCGTCTGTCACGATCAAGAACGGGAGATACGCCTTCTGTCTCGGCCGCGGGCTCGCTTTGGCTCATGCCCGGAGTTTCCGGACGAGGAGCCAAGGACGCAGTAAAGTCCTTCGCCTTTTTTTTTCCTTCCTTCGTGTACATGTGTCTCTATAGGTGCGTGGGGTGTGTGCTTTTGCCTCTGCCTTTTTTTTTTTTTTTGAGTGGGCTTTGGGTCCCATGTTTCTTGTATATAAGATGGCATGCGTTGTTCCTGCGTCACGATTCGTCATTTTGTTTTATTTGCGGGCGGTGAGGGTAGAAGAGAAATGTCGGATATCCCTCGAGCAGTGCCCAAAAATAAAGCGTTAGTATATAAAGAAAGTGGAAGTTCACGAGTAGAAACAGAGCTACGACGGGACGTTGTGATACATGTTCGAGCGCGGTAATACTCACGTTGCTGAAGACCGTATTCAATGAAACGAAAGGGAGCGTGCATCCATCATGGCTGCGCCCTGTATATACTAGGTCTCGTCATAAAAATGCGTTATATATTTTTTTCCCCGCACCATCGCATGGGGTTGTGCTTCGGATCCAGCTTGGAAGGGGTAGGGTGATTCACCGATTCTAAAATGGCGCAGGTGGTGCATATCTTATAGAAAATATGCACCACCTGTGGGGAACGCAGCACAGGGTTTTAGCGCGATAGGTTAAGAAACCGATTTATGCGGTCAATTTAAAGAGCCTCGGCGCTATTTGTGGCACCCTGTAGAATGAATATGAAATCTTGGTTCTGATGCCGTCATTGAGCCAACGCGGTATGTCCTGCAATGCTCAGAAGAAAACTAATAAAAAAAAAAAAACATTTCTTTCTCACGTTTCTCGAGTATTTAACCCAAAACGAATGAAGCGCGAACAAATGAGTTTAACGCGCCTACCCGACCATTTGTGGGGAATGGCGGCTGGAGTATCTGGCGCCCGGCCACTTGGCGCCGTCCACTCGATGTGGCCCTCGGGGCTGCCCATCGGTCTTGCGGGACTAATGACCCGTTTATGCCATGCTCTCCACACGTCACGGGCAGAAGGTCGCCAGCGATCTCGCGCCGGGGCTGAGGTGCGGGCAGCCGCCGAGCCGCCGCGACCAGCACGCTGCTTCGGTCATCTGAAGGTATACTCACATCAGGCATGGAGCAAGAGACTGTAAAAGGAGTACCGTGAATCGTATTTCACACCAAAAGTAATTAAATGTGTTGCTGGTAAGCAGAATAAGAAAACGCGTTACAAATACGGCGTTTTTTGTTTTTGTTTTTTTGTTACTTTCCAAGGTACGCTAACTGATCACTGAGAATCAACTATAGAAATTCTAGACGATATACAAAACGCGAAACGAAAGGCCCCAAAAAAAAAATACAATGAGAAAAACCATCCTTGTGATTCCTCGCTCTCAAGTTGGCGAAGGAAAGTTATTAAACAAATAATTAAACTTGCTTGGAATATTTTAATAAATCCGCGAAACACAGAATGCGTGATGTGTCTATTATGCGTGCGTGATGATGTGGCGATGCCTGGTTGTGGGCAGCCGTGTGGGCAGCCGTGAGCAGCCGCGGTGGCGGGCAGCCGGCCGTGAGACACGTTTAAATTTATTCGAGGGAAGATTGTGTTACGAGCACGTTTTAATTAATGATAAGTTTTTCACGGGTTCTGCTTTCTTAGTAGGTGGGTGTCGGGCCTTGAATTCTCAGTACTCTCGGATTTTTAGGAGCCCCTCGGGGAAACTGAAGTTAGTCGCGAGGGGATCGAGGAGGTTTATCGCGTTTATGTTTTGTTTTTTTTTGTCTTAAGCTGCGACGTCATACGCCCGCAGCGCTATGCCTTTGTACGTTATGATTCAACCCCTAATGTCGTGAGGCCACGTCGGAAGGTACGCTTCGTCAGGAACCAGCTACGCGCGCCGACAGTCGCCTGCGGACTGTCTGTTTCAATCTAAAGGCCGACGACCAGGCTTGAGATTCTGCAACGCAGAAGATCCTTCTCACCATGGGGAGGGGGAACAGGCCACGGTAGCCGGGGTAGAAGGGGAAACAGAAGGAAACGAGGGAAAAGTGGATAGCGCGAACTGGTCTTCGGTCTATAAGTTTGACCGCAACCGACGCTACGATTCGACGCAGCCAATGAAGAAGCACCAAAAGTGCAATGTCGCTGCGATAATCGTCTTTGTAGGTTTGCTATTACCGAGTAAATCAATAGCGCACAATAAAGGCGGCGGAATCCAGTCGTTCCTTTTTGGGAGTTGTCGGACTCCATCTATGGAATCTGGTGACTTTCATGGTGGGGCCGCATGATTGTAGTAAACCGGGAGTCACCCGATTGTTTTGGAAAGATATCGCTGACCCTCGCCAAGTCCTTGAAAAAGATCGCCGCTGCCTGCGGGAATCAAAAGTGGGACCGCTGCTTGTAAAGATAAGGCGTTATATCAGAGCGTTAACAACCCGCTATATACTTAGGGTTTTCGTTGCGCCCAATGCCCACTTTACGCCCTCTTTAGAAAAAAAAGAAAAGACATAGACTAGCCTACAACAAAGTGCCGTTGTGGCAATGTCAATGCCAAAAACCAAAGCCTCCTCTCTACTCACAAAGCCTCTCTGTCCGACGACGGAGCCAGGGAGGCCCGCTCGCAGAATAGGAGCGCGAGGATCTGAGAGCAGAGAGCATTTCTCGGGGAACCTAGAGTTCCTGTGTATAGCTACCTACGGTAGCAGTGTTGCGCATTCAGCCTCGGCGGGTGGCCGTAGCGCCGGCTTTCCTGCACACCCTGGATGCTTTTTTGTGAATAGCGGGGTGGCGCGCGCCGCCGCGCGTGGAAAACAGGAAAAGAGGCCAAAGCAGGGGAACATACGCCGGGGCGCGAGCAACGTCAGCGGGGCGACCGTAAAGGTGGCTTTCTTGCACGGCGCCGGATGCTTTGCTCCTCACGTGATGGATCTGGGCGAATAGCGGCGTGGCGGCGCGGGGAAAACAAATGCGCAACTCTGCTCTTCCTGCGGGGGAGCATATCGAGGAACTCTGGTGGAACCTGGTATTCAACGCACGGCATTTGCACCGGCGAGGACTCGAAACACACGTGTTCGCTGGGGAGAAGTGCGTTTCGGCGCCTCGCCGCAGCGGGGCGCCAGTCACGTGGCTCTCCTGTCATCCGTTGCCTGCCGCTCTACCTTCTCACTTTCGGCGGCCGCGTCTCGTGGCGATCTGCCAGGCTTTCTCAGTATAGAGGACACTATGCAAAAACCCGTGCCGGGAAAGGGGCTTTCACGCGGTCCGGAAAAAAAAATGCGTTCGGAACAAAATGTTCAGACGCTTATTTTGTTACGAACGCTCTTATTCACGTACCCCACGGTGCGTGAAAGCGACGCCGATACCCGACGACTTCGCCGTGACTTGTTGCAGCTATCGCTGTGATTATGCTGTGAATTAACGCGGTACTGCCAAATCTTTTAGAGTGGAGTTTTAATGCATCTTAAAACGAAGTTGACAAAATTTTATTGCAAATGTCGCAGTACTTCGGTTAGGTGTTTTAAAGGGGCCATGAAACGAATTTTGGACTGAAATGAATGAGTTTAGATTGGGGCTTTACGAATTGCATATTGTTTAGCGGGTCAGAAGAAAGAAGGTAGAAAGTCACAAACCTGATTTTCGTTGCGAACGTTTGAAAACATAGCGGTCTATTTCGTACCTCCTTCCCTTCGAAAGCTATGTCTTTACACTGTGATACATCCGCGTACCCAAAGCACGTCACCCGGTCCCCAACACACGTCACACGACACCCGACCTCATTATATTCCCTTCACCCCCAAGCTGACAGTGCGGTGGGAGCTACGCGCTTGCCGGACCAATCAGCCGCCTCCCTTTCATCACCTGACCCCGTCCTCTGCGCGTGGGTATGCGCGAGGGGACGTGATCACGTGGAAAAAGATAGAACAGTTCGTGTCCCAACGAGCACGTGCCTTTCACAGTACTGTGAGCTCAGAGGTCAACGGGGTGGGAACAGTAACTTTTGTTTGAATTTTGAGTGACGGGCTAATCTTCTAGAGGTAGGACGGTAGTGTCCGGGTACAGAAACGAGGGTTCGAGCAAGAGCGAATTCTTCCTTCCCCTCTTCTTGAACTGTTTGGTACGCTGCGCGATTTGTGAGTTGAGGAGAAAAGCTACGAAGGAAAAAGTTTAACAATCGTTTCATGGCCCCTTTAAGCCGCAGGCTCGTACACCATAAACGCTGCAGGCATGATGTCATCTGCGGACAGGCCTCGAACATGTTCGAAGCGCTTCCTACACGCTTCGAACACGTCTGCAGAGAGTATGACCAATGTGATACAAGAACTGCCTTAGACTGTGTCCGCAGACTTGTCTCTTGTGTGATGTATTTGTAGTATGAACACTGCTTTACACCGCATTCCCACCTGGCTCGTGCTTGAGCCGGTCCAGCGCGCCATTTAAAGGACGTCTGAAGTCGAGCTCCTGCGCCACGCGAGGTGCAACAAACTATACCGCAAAAAAGCAAACCGACGACCCGATGAAATGATGGGACTCTCCCGCTCCCCCACGCACCTGGTATTAAAAAATATAGCCGCAAATAACGGCGCGCGCCGGGCGCCAGGAGATCTGCGATCCAGTCGGCAGAGGAAAAAGAGGGGGAGGGCAGGGGGGGGGGGGGGGCGGGGAAGGTGGGACAGGAGCAGCAGCGTCTCTTCTCCAAACAAAACCGATCGGAGGTCGCGGGCTTTAAATAAAGCCACGCCGGAAGTGTCCGTATTGTAGCCGGGGACAGAACCGGGCCCGGCTGCTTGTCGGCCTCGCAAACAACGGAGCTGCTGAGAGGCCCGCAGCGACACAGCCAAGTTTCGATTTGCACGCGGGTCAGTGGCAAAAGTGTCTGCATGCGGCTGGGTCGGGGTCGAGAAAGTCCGTCGATGCAATCCTGCCGATCCGATATTGCCCGGCCACTGAGAGCTTCGAGGGAAACTGAAGCGGTTCTGTATTTGAGAAAAACAACAACAAAAAACACACTTAAGACGTCTTCATTGGGACTCACGAATATTGAGATTATGTTTCGACTGCGTGCCCGGCGGCTGCATAAAATAATTTTCAAAGACCGCTGAAGCCCCTCCTCCCCCAGAGCGTGACATCATATCCAGAGTTTTCGGAATCTCCGCTCTCGCGCATCTTCAGAGCCTATCAAAGCTATGCACGCGCACTCTCGTTATTTTCAAAAAAAGACAGAAAATGACGTCACTACCGGTGTCAGTGCGGGGGAATATTTCCTTTCGTTCCGTTTCCTTTCGTCACGTGGGTTCCGTCACGTGGGTTCAGTCTCGTGGGTTCCGTATCTGGTATGCGGGACGAAAAAATAATAGCACATTTAAACTTGAAATTTGCGAGAAACAATAGGTGAGGCAAAACAAGAATGTGTCGCAATCACGCATTTTTCGTAAACACCTCCCAGTGGAGTGGGGAGATCAAGACAATAGGTCTGTTCGATTCGGCCAGAAAGTTCTGAACTAGTTCTGTCCGAGTTCAGAGGAGTGCAGGAGTCGTGCAGCGGCGGCACAGAACCAGTGCAGCCGCCGCGCTAGGACTGGCGCTGTGATCGGCTTTCCGAGCGGAAGCGCTGCATGGGTGTCGTCTGCATCTGTTGGCTCTTGTTTCTCCTCGCCACGTTAGATGCGACCTTTATTGAGTCGCGGTTTGATGAGACCATTCGTGTTTTTTTAGTTTTAAAGTATAGTAACGGAATCTTCCCTGTGAATATTTTTTTATTCGCGGCTACTAAAAACGTTTTCTGCACGAAATGTGTTTCTGTCTGCATTTTTAACGGCTGTTCAGTTCATCTCATTTCCATGAGCGCTCGTGTCCTTCACATTCATTTAGCTACAGTAGATTCATTCCAAGTCTCCCGAGTTCCGCATTTCGACGATAGGTTCGCGGCATCAGGATGATTTTGCGTCGGGAGTCACTGGCGGCAGCGTGCGGTCGATAGCGGTCACCTCGAAGACGAAGGCCTCACGATAGCGTTTTGGCCAATACAGTTATCAACCGTAACTTTGGCGTCAAGCTGAAGCGTTTATGCTGATTCTCAAGAAAGACCTGCATGGAACTACCAAGCCAATGCCGATTCTCAGCGCCGTTTTTCCCAGACCCGTTAGTGGGCTTCCAGATATCAGCGGACAAAGCATGCGGTATTATGCTCAGCTGCATGCGAGGGCCAATATACTAAATTCCAGACCTCTGCAGTGTATTGGATTCGTCAGAATGCATCCAAGAGCAACTGAAGGCGGGGCCTATCAAGACTGCACTACCTTTCCCGTGTTGCTAAGGGAGAATATCAACACTGTGGATCCCCACACAGCATGAAAAAGAAACAATTTACGTGAGCCAGTATTTCAACACTTACCACAGGTAGCCAAACCTACACGAGCAGGTGCCTAAAACGCTTTCAGAATATCATAGTCAATCAAATTCCTACCCCCAGTTATGATATCAATTCCGCGTCCACCGCGGGTACGTTATTATCATAAATGAGATGAAATGCAACGTCGTATCGGCGTTATTGTTAAACATCGCAGACATTTGAGCAAGAGCTGCGAAAAATGGCACCGCGAGCAGAGACGAACGAGGAGTGTCGTCTGCAATCGCCCTCTGCTCTTTTCGTCTGCTTCTGCACGGACGCTGAACTGACTCTGGAGGCGGTGCAAGATTTTGAGGAACTGGGCCTGAACTCGTTCAGAACTGGGATGAATCGAACGCGCCAGTGCAGCGGCCGTGCAGCTTCCGGTTGAATCGAATGCACCAATACCTGCACTGCTGAACTAGTTCAGCCAGTTCAGGCGAATCGAACAGACCTAATGTTTTAACGCATACCAGAAGTGACGACACTCAAGATGGCTGCCCCCATGTGGATAAGGTGTATAAACAATTGCAAACAAGGCGACTGGCGCCGCCATGTCACTGCTCGTGCGGGCGAACCAGTGCAACTGCAAGCTTGCCAAAGCTATGCTCTCGGGCACCCTGCTTGTACCCATGGGGCATCAGTCGGGGCGCCATGCTTGCAATTGTCTCTACCTGGCAAGCTTGCAATTACACGCGCTGCCCACACGATCGACAAGCGCTTGGCGGCCTCAAGACCTGGGAGTGAATGAAGTCACTGGATTCTGGGAAAGTAGCGCCAAGCTCCCCATAGGGTCGCCATCTTGGTCCGTGAAATGAGCAATTTCTCCTGAACCCCTGTGTTCTTGGGAACCGCTCATCATCGATTTCCAGAAAAAAATAACTACCATATGATCAACCTCCTTCTTCTGCAATCTTATCGGCTGCACTCTTATCGACTGCGATCAGAAGGTGCCCGGGAAACGGTCTGCTTTTCTTGAGCCTTGAGTGGTTATAGCGCTTAATAACAGAACATTGTGATTGCCTCGTTGTGATAGCGGCGAATGAGGTGGAATATTATCGGTCGTAGCTTGAGCTATGTAGTTCTGCAGCTTTTCGGGCATATCTCCGCATTATACTATAAACGGTATTACAAAATTGAAATCGACGATATTCACCGAGATGTGTCCAGTTTACTGCTTGTTTGTAATGTCTCTCTTTGTTCCTCAGAGCCCTGAACCAACGGCATGAATTGACTGTATACGTGACTACATTGAGCATGGTTTGACCAAGCCCGGGTGAAACCTTCCAGGATTGGTCGATTTATATCTTCAGTTCGTCCTGGTGTATCGCGGTGATTCCGGTCGAACATCGGCAGTCATCGCTGCGCTTATGGGCTTTTATACGGTTTTCATGCGCGTGATATAATATTCTATGTGTACGTACGGCCACATTGCTCTATGCGGGGTAGCGGTCATGTCTTTACCGATTAGCCTTGTGTGCGGATTTTAATACTTTTTCTCATCTTGCTTACTTTGTAGCTTCCAAACTTCAATCGCTCCGAAAACTCTTTGTTTTACCTGATCGGGTACCACTTGCCCATGTCATTTATTTGTATGTTAAGTAAATGGTTTTACCCTCACGCGTAACCTTCTGAATAAAATTAAATGGCGCCCTCATAGCCTCATTTTTATCTGGAATATGATAAACATTATGTGCTTCAGAAATACTCCTCGAAACACCATGCTTCACAAACGTAAAAATGACCCCGAAAAGAAATAAAAACAATTTCCTGCTTTAAAAGGGGGCTTTACCGTTCTTCTCAGATACGGACATACACACAAACACACATGCCCAAAGACACGCGCCGGAAATATACACAACCACATACATGCGCACAAACACACACATATATACGCACAAACCCATGCACGCACACTCGCATACAAAAACAAACGCACACACGCAGGCACACACCCAATACAGACGCACAGGCGCGCAGAAAATAATGCAATCCCGTTGCCGTCCACTCGGTTAGTTTGGTCGTCGTCCAGTCGCCCGATGAACCGCACAGTCACCAAAGGAGGCGAGCTTTACTCCGCCCGCTTCCAGTGAAGTGTTCGACTGGCCGTGGCCACAGCTCCGGTCTGTCGGCCAACGGAGAGCGCGAATCGGCGCCTTCGCTCGAGCGACAGAATAGATTCAGCAGGGCCGCGCATATAGCAAGGGCCGAGCGATTGAAGAGCAAATCGAATCCAGAGCGAGACAAACGACAAGCTCGGAGGCCCCAAAGACGGCAACAGGGCGTGTGTACTTTGACCCCCGCGCTTGCGCTTCCTTGGTCCCGCAAATGCCGCATCGGCCGCACGGCTCGGCGGACTCAAGTCCGGTGCGCCTCAATCGAGCGAGTTCGAAAGAGGAGTCGATTAGGATCTGGAATCGCCGTCATCGTGTGGGTGAGTTACAAAAGCGCAAAAGGAGACCTCTCCACCGCTTACCCTCCGGGCAAAAAAATGCTGAGTTTCACTGAGCTGCGAACGCGTGCGCAGCGTCTGATATGCCGCACAAGAGTGCTACAGCGCATGTTCAGAAGGCGTTTCACAGCCCAGCAGACAAAGATGGCAGAGCGCAGAAGGCGACGAGGGTAGAATCGCTTTCTGCACCAGAAGGGCCGATTTCTGCGAAGTTCTCAAGCAGCGTCAACTCAACCAACCTCGCGCAGAAAAAAAAAAAAAAAGCGTTGGATCGCGGTGCATTCGGCGTGCGTGATCGGTTTAGTCACGGTGGTTTAGTCGATGATAGCAGACGCACACAGGCGATATGAGCGCCATGACGTTGCACTTTTGGCGCTGCTCCATTGGGCCTATCGGGTCGTAGCGATGGCTGCTGTCGTACTTGAAGTGCTGTCATGCTCGATGCGCGTGACAGAATACTGCACAGCGATACACTCGGAATACGAATCGTTGGTCTTATTTTAATCGGCTCAACCGACGAGAAGGGCGATCGGGGTTGCGCCTCGACGGTCACGCTGAAGAGGGGTAGATTCTAATTTTCCGCCGAGAGACTTACTGACCGCTCTTCTCATTCGTTTACTTGTCTAGAGGAAAACCAGCGATCGGGGGTTCGAGTGACTCGCGGCGTAGTATACGGCGAGAAATTGAGAGAGAGGACGAGACTGGAGCGTGCGGAGACGCCATAACGCCGAGCTCCAAGTGGAATGATTGGTGCGTTGAGGCAAAGCCTTTGTCTCTACCATAGCATGCTCTATACCCACAAAGCCTGGCAGTTCGACGACGGAGCCATAGAGTGCCCACGGTCGCAGATTTGGAGCGCGAGGATGTGGTATCACAGAGCACCAAAGAGCCATTCCTCGGGGAACCTGAACATCAGCGCACAGCTTTTGCCGCGGCGAGGACCCCAAACACGCTTGTTCGCTCGGGAGAAATCTGTTTCGGCGTCTCGCCGCAGCGGGGCGCCAGTCACGTGGCTCTTCTCTCTCATCCGTTGTGTGCCGCTCCACCTTTTCCATTTTGGCGGTTGCTCCTCGTGGCAATCTGCTAGGCTTTGCGAGCATATAGGGCGATATATTACTCTACTCACTTTTAAGGCTCTGTAAAGGCTCGTCCACATAGTTGCGTGCCAGTGCGACTGCAACCACTCGCACTTCGTTAAGACTGCTTGCGTCGAGCTGTTGCTATGGCGACACTTACGACGAGCCAATGGGAAGTCGCTGTGCTGCACGACGCAACGCGGTGCAATGCGGTCGACGCAACTGCGTGAATGAGTCTTTATACTCCGACGTCGTTCGTATACAAACGCGGCGCAGCGCGGCGCACACACATACTGATTGGTCGCAGATATCGAGCTCCTGCTTGACGGGCACTGAAACGCTCGCGTTCTGCTCTATGCCGTATTCGCTGCGCTCAATGTTTGAACGCCGAACGCCGGCGTTCTGCGTTTCTCGTTCGAACACTGGGAAGAGATAAAGGTCTTTGTGTCTCCCCACTCATCATTCTGGCCAAAGCTCGAAGTCCTCCGCTCCATCGGTTTCTCGCCGTATGCACTCACGGACTTGTGAAAGTCCATACTGATTGAGATTGTAAGAAACGCAGGGCGTGGTGAGCGCCTCATTATCGCTCCTCAGCCAACGAGGTTGCGGTATTAGCCGATCACAACGACCAATCACGAAGTCTGATCATTAGAGGCCATGTTCCATCCGTTGTCAGTTGCTGGCTTTTCTCCAGAGAGGTGATATCCACTGTTTAACCCTTTGATGTCCGGCGTTGCCCAGGAGCCACGACTCAAGAATGATTTATTTACTTAGGTGCCACATGCGCCTCAATTAATGTACACCGCCCTCTGACGCGAGAGCAAGTATGGTTGCGCTTGGCAGTAGAGCTACAGTGCACTAGTGTAGAGCGTCGCAATGCGGATTCAAAACAGATCGCTCGTCCTTTCAAACCAAAGCCGACGCGAGGTAGAATGGTGCGCACCACTGGTCTCGAAACTAGGGGAAGAAAAAGGGCCGCAAATATTGCAAATCCGGTTACACCTTTCTCTATGTACGATATTCGAAATGCACCTGTGCCTTCTCCCAAATCGTAACTGCTCTCAGTCGTTCGACTTAAAGTAGTGCTACGAATGCCCAATGTTACTCACAAACAACATAAAAAAAAACGTTAAGGAGAAAAGGTGAATTGACCCGATGTATGTTATTCTGCGTGTACTAAATTCACTTCATGTTTTGTAGGTCTGCAGTATTACAAGTAATGTTTTGGGCATGCAAAAGTGAATTTTCAGATAATTGTAGATCTATTCATTCGCTCGTGTTTACATGTTAAATTTAGGGGATGGAAAACTTGGATCCATATTTAGAGACCGGCTATTTGGAGACCAATGTGGGCATGTGAGCTGAAGCATGAACACCTGGAAATACGATACTACGACTGAAATTTTACAATGTACACTCCACGACACTTTTATTGAGAATAATTCTGTTTTCTTTGCTCTCTGTTTCTCAGTATGCAAGGACTGTCATCAAAACTACTCCAGCGATGGAAAGTGCTCAGTCGGGGTGACAACCCTACTGTTACATTTCGATGGCCCCAGTGCTCTCTTGAAGTAAAAGGCGAAGGAGGGTCGTGCTCTGCCAACGCTGCCGTGAAGCGTACGTTTCTTGTAAAACGACTGTGGATATAATGATAAAAACGAACGTTCCTACTATCATCATGTAGTGCGTACATCTATCTACGAGCGCGCGAGCCGATAGATATTTCCGAATTTCACGTTTGCACGTTAAAACTTTAACCGCTGCGACCGCCTTATCAGACACTTCGGTGACCCCGATTCCGAAGGCGCGGTTGGAACATTAACGATATATTTGTCTAGCATTTCAAAACACATTGAATGTTCAGCTGTTATCGCCTGTCTGGACACTTTGTCGCCGCCCGGCGTGGAGAAACCATCTGAACGTCTTTCCGCATCCCCTCCGGGAAAGGAGACGTGATGGGCGTACCGCTCGATGGGGCATCACCCGGCGCACCGCCGTCGCCAAGACAAGGAACGCCGGCCACCGCTGCGTTTTATGGCCCTTCCGTCGCCGCAATCTCCGTGCAGTGGCGCAGCGTGTGTTACCTAATTGCTCAAAAGAAACGTAACGGATATGCTGACAAAATAAACGACGTGTTTTGTTCGCGGGCAGTTTGTTTTCAACATTTTCGGAGCTTATGGGCGCAAGATGGCGCCTAACGAGATGGTAGTTTTGTTTTTATCTCATTGACAGCGCTGAGAGACACCGGATCGCGGTGCTTCCTTACTCAGTCATTTGGCATCTTCGAGAATTTCGTCGCAGAAATTGCGGGTTTTTTAATCGTTTCGCTTTCTACAACATGACACTTACTCGAAGGCAGGTCTACCTTTTTCCGCACGTCCACTTTCTACAAATTCGACAGGGGTCAATAGACCTTCTGCAAAGCGTGCAGCGTTTTCCCCTGTGCCGAAAAGAATGCCGGAAGCTGTATGTACAGAACCAGTTGTAGCAAACGACGGAGGCGAACGAGGAATCGAGGGCGAGCGGTGGAAAGGGCAGGCTTGCAACTGCGGAATCCTCTTTCGCACTCTTCGGTGACACGTGGTCGATGCTGCGGGGGCAAGGAAAAATGTACAAGATACAACGCGTTGTTTATTGGTATTTTCTTTAAGCATTTCATCGTATAACCATTCGCAAGGTAACGCGTTACTTGTAACGCGTCACGTATTAGTCTCGCTCTATGCGCAACTCCAGAGGAGGAGACTCTGTCAGCGGCGAAGACGCGATATATAGAAACGGGGATCTCGCACCTGTCCAAACGCGCGGTGAAAGCTTCCGCGGCCTGGTGTCAAAAATGTGAAACGCAGGAATGGAGATGTAAGGCGCACCATTCGAGTCGCGGAGTGCAGTTATCACGCGAGCCCTGAGCTTTCCGGAACACGCGACGCCGAGCGATGTCGTTCGCGTGCCGGCTCCCTCTGAATGATTAAGCGATCCCCGAGGTCGGGCACCCTGCGGCTACTTTCCCGTTTCCAGCCCCAAAGACCGCGCTTCCCGGCGCCCCTCGAATCTCTCTTGAGCCGTCGAGTTTCGAGAGGAAGAGCCAGGTGTGCTTCAGATGGGCTAGAGAGCCTAGATTTCAGAGGGGGTACAACTCGAACACAGAAGAACGTTTGCAATTTGATGGCGGTCGCCTCCTGCACCGATGGGTTGCAAGTTCGCATGCGTTGCGTCGTCACATGGCAAGTGGAAAAGCGGGCGGAGGGTAAGAGACGTTTCGAGACGATCATCGCTTCCGTCATGACCTCGCAGCTAGTTTTGCAAACGCGACTCATGAAGCACGTGATCCCGATCGAGCAGTTGGCAACACTCCGGAATCTAGGCACACTAAAATGGGCGCGGAAGTACGCAGACCTGCCCTTTCGTGAGCTCGTCGACCCCGTGCATCTCGGTGCACCCTGGGCTGACAGTGCAGTGGAAGCTACGTGGGAATGGATAGGAACGTGGATCACGAGGCGAAAAAGACCGAACTGTACGTCTGGTCCAGCGAGCACGGAGCTTCCGCCGCACCATCACCTTAGGGCTAAAGAGAGGTTTACTCGAGTAATAACCGCACTATTTATGAACAAGGACTTTGCGTCTTCTTTCCCACAGAACACATATACAGTCAATCACTGCGTTGCGCATAAATAACACAGCCAATGACCAGATCGAGAACACGATTTTCCATACAGGTGCAATCTTTACATATGGTATCTTCGCACGAGGACGTTATCTCTATCCTGTAAACAGCTGAAATCATGCCATCGATCACGGTGATTGGCAATCTGTGTTCTCCGCTGATAAGCGAACCCTCAGGTTTTCTTCATAAACAGTGAGGCTATTACTCGAGTAAAAACGGTACTCCGTGTCACGGTGCGATGACCCGCGGGGGGAGGCTACGAGTTACAGCAGCCAATCCAGCACATCTCACGTGTGACGTCACTACGCGCCGCAGGTGTGATCCTAACACTCCCTGTATGGTCACGTGACATTCGGACGGTATTGAATTGGCCCAGTTTGTTCGTGGCGTCCTTTGCAGTGCACCGCAAGGTGAAACGCTCCTCGTGACCTCGGAAGAGGAATGGCAAATGAAACTGACCCCGCCTTCTATTAGTCTCCTCCGCCTTTGATACCTTTTTTGGTAACGGAGTTTCTTTTGGCGTTTTTTTTTTTCTTTTCGTGACTTCGGTAATTTATGGACCCTCACGATGGAAGAAGCGAAGTAGCCGCCTTCGCATGCGAAATCGCGAACACGGATCCGATTTTAGATCGTGTTTCTTTTCAAGGTGTTCGCATGAAAGGTGGAAATATGAAATCATTTGGCGACTTTTTTTACTAGCTCGCCGATCACGGCATATTAAGGAAGGAAAAATGAGATCTCGCCCCCCCCCCCCCCCCCCTACTTTGCACTAGCTCGGCGTTCAACGCCCATGATTAGTTACGTATAACCGTGGGTATTTTTAAATATATATATTTTCTTTTGCAGCCCAATACCTATCGCATAACGCTCTTCAATTTGGTACGCCTAAACGAAAAAGCAAAAAAAAAAAAGCAATGAAGACAATAAAAGTATTAAAAACACAGGAAAACACAAGGGTTACTTCTGTCAGCATTATGCCTACATTACGATATCATTGCAATATCTAACTAAAAGGCGGCACGAAAAATTGTCGCGGAAATGTCAACATGATGTGAGTAGAGGCTGCTATTATATTTCAGAATCAGAGAAGGCGAACGAATATTATACGTATTGTGAACAAATATCCAGACAAATAAAATGTCTGCTAGAGCATCAAGAAGCATAAAAGTTAACTTTGCTGATACGCGAAGCCTGTTAAGTGGCACAATGCATCAATGACTTTAACCTTACGCGAAAATTTTATAATTTTTTGTTCTAAATCAGAGATATTAACAATTTAAAAATCACCGTACTAAAAAAAAAAAAAAGAGTCTGTTAATTGATTACGAGAACCAATTCTAACTTTCAAATTTCGGCTTTACCCCTTTCCCCCTAATAAAGAGGGCAAGGCAGAAAGAATAAAGCAAAGAAGCGTCGCTTGGCGAAGCGTGTCCTTTCCGTCAGCAACAGAAGAAAATATTATGCGAGGCGCGAGGTTATACTTACATTCAAGCCACCAACAGCGCGGTGACAAAAAGGCGAGAACAACATGAACAGCCCTGCCAAAAATCATACATCCCAAACCTGAGAGCAACGAAGGCTGCTACGTTCACTGGCCTCTTAAGAAACCCTGGGTGTGTTGAGTCCCGATCATCTCACTCTCGCTCCGTAGCCAATAAGAGAGCAGCCCATAAAAATGCCGAAGGAAGAAGGACGAAGCAAGGAGCCTGAACATAATAAAACCTCTGTTTTTTAGGTTTTCATTGATTACAGCGGACACTCTCGTTCTATGCGAATGTAACGTTTTCCTTTGGAGGTTGTGAAGTCAGTAACGTAGTTCGGTGAATACGTACGAATGTAACGAGTAGAGGTGTATTCGGGCAACATCATTTGAGAAATGGACGTTTCTGGCGTCAGCTTTTCGGGAAGGCCCGATCCAAAGGCTGGGAAAGAGCAATTAAGGAAGATTTACGTCCCTATAAGCAATGGGGAATTAGCCGAAAAATTGCGCTGGAAGGGCGGCCAAATAATAGATGAAACAGCTGATCACGACAACGCGCAAAAAAGGGTGGACAGTGCCCAACTGAAGTGGCCCGCGAGAAGCCCCGGGGGTCAATCCATTCGACTGCATTAGATTATCGTGTTTATAGACACTGTCAAGCGCCTTGCTTGTCTTCCGCCCCGTGATACGGTAGGACCATAATCACTGCTCCTCCTATAATCAGTTTAGCCAGTGAGACGGGCGAATGGTTTCGCTATCCCAGTGGTCATGGCGTTTCAGCACTGAGGCCCACCGTTTTGCTGCCGAATACTTCACTGCCATTGGGTCACGATACAGATCACTGTTATTATTGATTAAACTGCTTCAGAGAAGACCAATAATTGGTGTTCTTAGTGCACCGAGATGCCGCATTCACTCCGGAATGCCTAAGAGTATGGACTACGAAGCAGTGCTCGTTGAGTGACGAAGGATGCATAAAAGGGCGCGCGGCTCTGACCAACAGTGAACATATTCAACGCGTATTAACACGCACGGCATTGGAAGCCACGCCTAAATTATTCATTTCCTGTTGAAATTATTCAGCTAGTTGGAAGTCCTCACTTTCAATGAGAGCACATAGATCAATACGTCAGATATTTCTTTCGTACTCAGTTCACTATTTTTCTAAGTCTTCGACAAAAGAAATAATACTTCGACAGGTAACGACTCAACAAGCGTGTCTTTTTTCTTCTTATAGATGAATATGATTCTTATTCATTCGTGTTGTGCCGCGTTAGTGTGTGCTATTATACTCTACTATCACAATCTACATCCAGAGATCAGCCGCGCCAACAAAAATAGGAGTAGTGAGAGAATAGAGCAAGAGTAACATTGTATAGAAAAAGAGCTTCCATGATAGAGGCTGATAAGAAGACATTAATGTAGCTAAGCGCATTTGAAATACGCTCGTGATATACGTGCGCAAAGTTGTGAAGTACTAATATAGTGAAAATTCTGGTGTAGTAAAGATGTTTCCTATAAAGAAACAAAAATCTGAATTTACTATAGTGAGGCTTTACTCTTGCTCGAGCTGCAAATGCACGCGAGAGCATATAAATAAAACAATAACAGCCAGAAAGACCTTACAGCTTTCAGAACACTTAAAGCAAAACTGAAAAAAAAAACAAAAAACCTTAGAGAAGTGTATTCATTAGCGACTAATGTATGCCGCCGCCGTCTAAAATCAGATGCGGCTAAAAGGACGTCTGCGGTCGTCCATTTCAATTACCAATGTACACATTACCCTCTCAAGCATATTGCAGCCCGCTGGCAAAATTTCGAATCGTTTGAACTGTCAAAACCTTCACGCACCGCTTCGATCGATGGAAGGGTTCAATCAATATTTGGCTCTCATATTGAATAATCCGAGTGTTACTCGACATTAAGGTTTTGGGTCTACTCAATGTAGATTCCAATGACCAACTCACTGTTGAAAAACAAGTTTGTCGTAATGCGAAAACTGCGGGCACTGCGACACTGCCCATGCATATGCACAAGGCTATCTCACAATAAGTGTGAGCGAAGCCGAACCTTTACATGCGCGAGCATACTGCCTTGAAACATTCATGATCCGTAAAACCACACGTGCTCGACAGAGTCGTTCAAAGCGCGTAGTTCTTTTGTCTTTTGTTACGCTCAAACTTACACTTACACAGGCGTGACAAATGGTTATAATTTGCGCGTCATACTTTGAGACAGCGCCACCGCAGCGAAGTGGCGTCCATATTTTCTGCGCCAATGGTGATGCAGGTATGATTTGCAGTAAATTGAATGACGTTTGTCGTCACCTCAGTCGCAATGTCAGCCGCTTGTATATCTATACTGCCACCCGATGCCCTTGAAAGACCCCAAGAAGTGTGAAAAGTGCGCATGCCCCGATAGATGCAGCCTTAGTGGCATAAGAGGTGGACGCCTCTCTTTTACTGAGACTGCATTGTCGATGGGAGCGCGATATATAGCTCGCCCTAGTTATTTTCCAAACTGTCTGAAGGAACATTGATTGATGGTCTTCCAAGCACTCCGCGTGAGGCATTCATGCAGTACTTCTGAGAATGCCTGTTTGGTAGTTATTCTATTCTTTACGCTTGTTCTTTTTCTGTTTCTCGATGTATGCAGCGATGCTCAGGATGCACCTAGATTTGTCTGATTAACGTTGAATAAATTGCAGTGATAATAATAATAGAAGCAACAACTAAACATAACAGTCATCAAAGTCTGCGATCGATAACTCGGTGCTCCATCACTCGCGAGTTTGAGATCCGCACCTTGGCAGTTTAAAGCTCCACGTTTTACCAGGGAACTAGGTTTTTTCATTAATGCTGTTTTTACTCTTCATTTAAATAAGAATGAATTAACCGATGAATTTGGGGCTTCCTCCAGGGTCCAATGGCCAAAGTTACCAAATTTCAGCAAAGAAGGTTGATCTTTCGTCTTTTTCGCCTTTATTTTTTGTTTTGTTTTTGCATAGCGGTTGGATTTTCGCGGAACAAGCACTGATGTATACTATATCTAAAGACTGCCATCCATCTTTAGGGTCACGTGAGTCCTGCTCGACGAAGCGGATAATCGGAGACTATTATTCCTGCGCGAATCTTCGGCTCGCGTGGAATGTTGCCAGACCGGCGTTAGTGGCGTTTGCTCCCCGCTCGGACGCACCTCCGGATTGGTACAGGATGGGAGCAGTCGCATAAGCTACACACAGTAAATTTCTTCCCGTTTATAGCGTCAGATCCGTTATAGAGACGCACACACAGATGCGTACGCACAAACGGGTCGAGGGCGCGGGAGTGCTGACAGTAGGTCAGACGGGAGATAAGGGAGGTGCCTCTTGGACAGGCATCTGTATCGGTACGAGGTGAGAGCATTCGTCTAAGCAACGTACATAGTATTACATTACCTGAAACGTGTCTTTCACTTATGGGTTTAGAGTTTTATACCGCCCATGCCTCGAAAGTGGTTTCGAAGTTACAACAAATGACGACACGGGACTCGCCTGTCATCCTGTTGGATGTCCCAATCCTAGAGTTAATCAAAAATGTTCTGACAAAAAAAAGAAAAAAAAAACAAACAACGAGAGACAAGCGAACACAACAGCCTTTGACCTCTCAGCGTCCCAACTTTTGACTGCCGACGTTTTCGGGAATCGTCAAGCCAGAGAACGACCTTCAGTAGAACAGGCGTTCGCCGTACCCACCTTCGCTGCTGTGCCACTACCCCGACCGTTGCAGGCAACATCATAAGACTTCTATGGTGTCATAAGGCACACATGGAAGTATCACAAATGAGGACGCGGTAAAGACAACAATCGGAGACGCGCTCGAGGCGCCAACAGTATTTGGTCAATATCCCTATTCAGTTTTTGTCACAAAACATGCAATTGTATGGTTGAGAGTTATTGAAAGTACGGAGAATTCAAGACTCGTGAACATTCAAGTGCGAGGGAGAACCCTCAGCAACAGATTTTCGGGTATCCTCGAGGTTTTGTGCTCCCAATGCACTCGAAACACCGATCCATGGATTGTAACTTCATTAGCCTCGCATGTGACTGGCCGAACGTGGTTCCGTTCCACAAGTTGCACGCTGCCTAAGTTACAAACAAGGGGACCATCGCTTTCGTTACTGAAAGTGGATAGCCGTCGGAGAGGAAGAAATCGCCTTCCTTATTGGTTGGAATGATTGCAGGAAAACCGATGATTGGATGATGATTGGATGCAGTATACACTCAAGAACTCCAGAGGACGCTGGAACAAGGTTTGCGAAACGTGAGATGTTTCGGATTTATCGTGTATTTTTAAACCTAGTCTAGGAAAATGTTTTGTTGAAGTTTTGTTATAGCATAGACATATTTCGCCAGTTGTCGCATCATAGTTGCTATTTCTAAATGGGACATGATACACATAGTTCCACTCTGCTTATAAAAACTTTTTGACCGGATCTGTTTTTTCGTAAGCCGCTGGTTTCAAGTTAACATAAATCCAGCTAAGCGTGCCTTGCATGGCGACAAGGGGTCACCCTGCAGTTTTAGTCCCGTGGAGGCTTATATCATACAACTATAAAAATATTGGGTATCAAGAAAACATATATGAGGATTCTCTTTGACGAAGTGTATTTGCAAGTGACAAATAAAGAGCTGCACTTGAACTCGAACTTTAACCTTGAAATTTATTAAAAGAAATGTGTGTCGAGGGCACCGGACAAAAAGCTTCCAATAGGAACCTTCATTAGTTCCGATGTTTCTGCACGTCTAGAACACAATAAATTATAAAACAACAACACTTCCCACTTTAACCAACATATCGCAAACTGTTGTTTAGTTACGCAATGAATATCAGGGTGGTAGAAGCCGAAATTGTTAATCAATGTGGTCAGGTTATGAACAAGGAATAGAAGTGCACAATTAATACAGAAATTGGGAACGAACGAAAGTTCCTTTCGTCGAATACTGATAATAGATGCGCGTTTAGCTAGGTTTAAAAAATTAGACAAAGAATTTTTACTCTACACTCTTTAAAATGAATAGGAACTCAGTGAATAATAGTTATAGACACTGGGAACTTTCACTCAGAAATAACTGGGCTCGCGCTGCTGCAGAAATTAAGGATCCTGGGTTAAATCTCCACCCCTGCCCGTTTCAATCTGAATAAGCATCGTACCGGCGTGCGGTCGTGTATTACTACTGCGTGGTGCACGTTAAAAACTCTAGGCCAGCGGTTGTACTGCACTGGCTAAATTTCTCATCTACAGCTGGGAGACAAGCCGGCCGTTGAAGCAGACTAAGTTCTGAGGCGTATAAACATACCCCCCCCCCCCCCCCCCCCCCATTTCTTCTGACATGGAATGGAGTGAATATTTCTTCGCGAGAAACTCGAAAGAGCAATAATTGTCTTTGCTTCTCTCACTCTAACCAATAAAAAAGACGAGCAGTATCGCACCTCAATGGCATGCCGTCCTGGTGACAAAAGGACGTCCGTCATTTTGTCGCTGAGACTCACTAAAAAAAGTAGAGAATTCAATTCGCGCCTTTGCTATGTGTATAATTCGAATGGCGGCTTTACCATGCCATGTCACTTCGTCGCGGAGAATTCATACCGAAGATATTTCATTCCAAGATGTTTTTTTCACAAGAGCTGTTACACCGGGGACATTTTCTAGCGCGCATTTCATGACACAAAAACGAAGTGCCTAGAACGTCTAGGGTATATTCACCTCATCCTGAGACGCTTTACATTGAAAAAATAAATATCCGAGTATGGAATGCTCCTGGCATGAAGTCGTTTGGGATGAAGCGTCTTGGTTTGAGATATATTTAATATGAAGTGTCTGGGATAAACTGCACTGCGTTGAAGTGTTTTGTCGTGAAATGTTGATTTGATTTCCGTATTACGGTATTGCTAATCACAAAACGCAGTGTAGAATAGTCCAAGACAGTGAAAATATGTTAAACATTTAGTAATATCAAACATACATTTAGTGCGTACAAACTCCTGCGAGGCTGGGTCGACCTGCGAACAGCACCGTTAAAATACGAAGAATACTAAGATTTTGTTACGTTTTGTATACGTTAGGCGTACTTTTTACGTGATGAACGTAGAAATAAGTCTACGTTTAGTATATGACTTTTCTCTAAGTGTGTGAAGTGCATCAAAAACAAACCTGACTGTGGCAGTTAGTTCTGTACTTTATTGCACCTTATATTTGTAGAAGGGTGCAATCTGGAAGGGTTCTGAATTCAAGTTGTTGTTTTCTTAATTAAATGACTATGTTTTTTTAAGATATACCAAGGTTCAGAATTAACAAGCTATTGTGTGGTTTTTATATCTGTTTGGGATATAATTTCAGCTTGATTGACACTGGGCTGGATGTCAAAGCGGTATCTGAAATCCAATTTGCGCTTGTGGATGTTACTTTCAACGTGAATATTTTTGAAAAATATATTCTTGGATGAAAAGAAATAATTAAAAAGTGCTTTCAACCATGCTTAAATTATCAAAGTTTCCCGAGAATCAGGGCTCGGTTAAAGCTACTTTTTTATTCAGAATTTAATTTCCGTCTCAATTGTCCAACAGGCAGATTAATAGATCAAAATATTTCGCCTTTAATTATTGAGGGATCTGCCATGATAAGAAAATCAGGTCTCCTAATTACTTCAAATTAGTTTGGAACCTGTGTCTACAGGAAGATATAGGAACACCAGAGAGTTTACTCTGTTTGGTGTTCCTCAAGGGTACATATAATTGAAGAAGATGAGGAACGCCAATGAGGCTACCCTCTCCGGTGTTCCTCATAGGTCTGTACTTGGACCCATTATTTTTAATGTTTTCATAAACGACCCCAGCCCATCTGTTAGGAACTCAGATATTCTGCGAAACGCCGATGATATCAAGCTATTTAGGCAGATATTATCTATTTATTGGTTTATTTAATATTCCTCAAACCGCCCTTACGGGCATTATATTGGAGGGGGGCGGGAGTTACAAAGGCGGAGACAATACAATGCACAATAACACATGTGATAAGTAAGTCATAGGAAATCAACAAAACTGTACCACTATTAATTATTACATTAGTATACGCATGTGTAGCGATAACAAAGAACAGCAAAGAAAAGATACTTCGCACACAATATTTATTTCGGGATAATGTGGAATAATATTTCACACGACGATTTAAAATTTGCTCTATCTGCAAGTTCAACTGTACACGGAAATAATGAGTTCCGTTCTGAAATGGCAAGCTGTAACGGTGAGTTGCGAAATTTGTTAGTTCTGCAATGAGGTAAGCGAAGTTTGTGACCGTGATCATGCTTATCAAAATGCGATGGGCTCGAAGTAATACACGTTCTTTGAGAGAAACCTTATAGTAATACATGTCGTGAAGGAACGTGAGACGGGAGACGCTACACCTGGCTTCTAATAGAGCTAAATGTGCTCCTTGTTTCAATGCCGACTCGTGTAAGGTGATTAGTCATGAAAAATGAAGCGCGCCCCTTTGTTTTGAGCGCTCTCTAGTTTAGTTTTCAGATAACCCCGATGAGGAGACCATATGATGCTGGCTATTAAACCCCAAAGAACGACTTGCCTTGCCCATAACATAGTTAATATGATCCAGCCAAGAAAGAATATCGGAAATAAAACCGTCCAGGTACTTATATTTATTTACTTTTTTGATAGGAACGCCATTGTATTGTGTAGCTGCAATTAACTATAGTTTTCTTTGTTGACACAGTCATAAATGTGGTTTTATTTATGTTGATACGCATCTGCCACTTCTCACACCATGAAGCAAGAGAGTTGAAATCGTCTTGCAAAGTATGAGCGTCGTCAGTTTTAACTACCTTTCTATAAAACGCTCTATCATCTGCGAAAAGTCTTGTCGAAGAAGAAAGGTTCGCGGGGAGGTCATTTATGTATAAAACAAAAAAAGGGGTTCTAACGCAGAGCCCTGCGGCACGCCGAACTTAACCTCTGTGCTGTTTGATAAGTGATCAGAAATCGAAACCGATTCGAGTGTATTCGTAAGAAATTCTCTAATCCAAACTATGATTGCGGGGTCCATAATCAATTTTTAAAGTCTATGTATTGACCGCTTGTGGGCCACACGGGCAAAGAATTTGGAAATGTCTAAAAATATTACATCAGTCAGCTTAAGCGAATGAACATTTCCATAAAAATTGGCTACTAGATCAAAAAGTAGGGTTTCGCAAAACTCGCCCTTGCGGAGGCCACGTTAACCATCGAAAATAATGTTATTCTCCAAGAAAAAATTGATTATGTGACTATAAATAATATGCTTCAAACTTTCACACCGGACGCCCGTCAATGATATGGGTCGGATGTTATTTAAACATTGCGCATCACCTGACTTATGGAGAGGAATTTCCTTGGCATGTTTCCACTCACTCTGCAAACAACCTTCACCAAGGGACTCAGATACAAGGAAGCTAGAATATTACTGGAGTGAGGTTCTGTTAGTTTTAACAATTTATAATTAAGGCCATTTATTCCTGGTGATGAACGATAAGGGAGGCCTTCGATAACTTTGCTAAAACTACGCGAAGACATTGTGATATTTTCTAAGAAATCGTGGTTATAAGTGATTCCGCAACTAGGTAAGGGAAACGATTAATTAGTAAAGGCTTCTCTAAAAATGATATTAACGTTGTTAGCAGTTTTAGGGTCGGAACACACATTTTCTTCGGAATCCGTGAAGCCAGAAATAGCATAACTTGTCTTCGGCGGATTTATACAACTCCAAAATTTCCTGGGAATAGACTTCAAAAGCTCTTTTAAGTCTTCTCAGTAAAATGTTCATTTAGCCTTTTTTTATATCAAAAGTACATATCGATGAATGAAGATCATACAAATCCCAGGACACATTATCGTTCTTTCCATAGTTATTGTGTACAAAAGTTTTGTTTTTGTTAAAAGTAGACTTAATTTTTTTTAAACCACGGACGGTGAGGGTCGTTCGGAAAATTGATTTTTGGAACAAAGGAGCCATGAATAGAGAATGAACCAGATTCTTAAAGCAGTCCAGTTTTCTTTGACATACCGTAAGTGGAAAGACCGCCTGAACTCTCCCGAAAAGATCCTCATGGCTGACACTATTTCGGTGGTCTTTGCCTCAGAATAGTCGTAGATTTCCTTCAATTGATTATGGGGGTGCTTAGTTACTCTGTGAAACCTATCGATGATGTAAAATCAGAACGCGATTGGTGTGGTCTGAACATGTTGACGCTTAATCCTAGTAAGACTTGTTATGTCTTTACTTAGGAAACTAAAGCCTATTAATTTCTGTTTGCAACTTGGCACTGCCTCGTTGCAAAGAGTAGGGTGCTCCCGTGATCTTGAAGTTTATATAGACCCCTCTCTCATTCAGTACATATTTCAATAGCATTGTCAATGCCTTCTTCTGTGCGTCGAGTTTTATTTCTAGAATTACGCTTGAGCTTTCCATGTCAGCCTGCATAATTTGATTATACATTTCATTAATTCGGTCAAAGTTGGAGTTTTCCTCCGCCGTATGGAGTTCTATCGGGCTCACGCTCCAATAGACGATTAAAATGTCTAAGAGTGTTTCTTTCGAATTTTCTGGAATCGCTGCGTGGGTCGCACATTTTTTTTAAATATAGAATACCTTTGGAAGGAAGTAGTTGTTCTACCTTGAGTGCAGGACGACGCGACAGAAATTTTATATTTTTGTTTAAACGCCTTCACGGAGTGATTGATTGCTCTGATCTAAATTCAGCGATTATATTAATGTACCCATACAATTTTTGCGAATTTTTTTTTCATTTTATGTTAATAAAAGTTTTCAGACTTTCTCCCTGACACGGATTTAGAAATTGTATAATACCACCCACGCTCCCTTCCCTGTATTGACGTTTTTAATCCAACTTTTGTCGCGTTCACGTTTTTTCTCAATAATCCCTAGAATTCATTGTCATTCTTTTTGGTATGTGTATATTGCGCAGTGTTACTAAGGCGGAAGCAGTTCACAAGCACAAACGAATAGACAAATGAATGAATAACAAGAAAGATCCTCGTATTATATTAGGCCTAATGAAGCACGTCATGAATGTTTATTGAGTGTCTCAATGCACAGCTATATTTCTAAATATGCATAACATCCCTTTTAAGACAAAGACTGGACGTTCTGATTAATGGTTTCTTTATCCCATTAACATATATTAAATAAAAGCTACTAGCTAGCAGATCTTTAAAATTTTAGCACCTTAAGAAACAAGCATTCAAAACTTGGTTTGCGTTCATTAAAGGAAGTGCTTTTACGGATGAGTATTTCTTTAGATACCACCGGGAAATGAGCGGTATGAGATTTATAAAAATGTTTTTTTTTCCATTAGAGCCCGAATTTGCGTATCTCGATTTGAAACCCGGAAGCGAATGTAATGCTCAGCCCCTTGACTTTAGTGATGCCTCTCGTGCTTTGGATGATCATTTTTTAATGCGAGATCTCAATGCTGAGGTACTGAAGTGAAGCGGTGAAACGCAGTTAAACATCCTCACCCTCAATGGTTTTATCCAAAATAAAAAGAAGCTGCTAAAGAAAAAGCTGTCGTCATCAATGCTGTATTTAACCTTTTTTCATTTAATATTGTTTTGAATTTTTTTTAACTATTTATGTGATGCCGGTTTGGTTTTGGTATATACATAATTCATTGCTACAAAAATAAAATGAGCACATGATATAGAAAGCCCTTTTTAAAAAAGGTAGGTATCGTAAATGTTTATGGTTTGTTCCGATATCTGTTTCATACAATTGTAAGCGTCTGAAAATTAAGATTTTTGAAGCCTCGAAATTTCAGTCGACGTTTCCATCAAAGATGATCTTCTTAAATTCGACCTCGTGGAAGCCGTGGACTTCTCTTTTAAAACCTCCAGGAAGTTTTTTTTTTGCCTTTGTTTTGGATTTTTACTAGTTTTTCTTTTTAATTTTCTAATGTGCTAGGGGCTTTCATATAGAGGGCGGTTCTTCCTAAGCGTGTAAACAATTAGAAGACACTGGCAGGAAGAATATTTGCGCACAATAACGTTATCGATCGCGGTGCACGCCGGGAGAGGAGTATGAAGAAACATTTAGTGACTTAAACTAAATTGGCTGACTAACTTTTTAACTTTTCTTTTCAGCTGTCGTACCTAAATTTGAGATTTGTAACCCGTCGTTAATAACTTAATATAGGCCCAACCAGATGATACAGGCCACATTGGATAAGTTCTGTCGTCCTAACTTTGCATTTTCTTTTTTCGGCTCTTTTCTTTTTCCTCTCTCCTCAGTTACTTTTGTTACTTTTCCTTTCCTTGATTTTCCCGCCTTTCATCGGATCCTCGCTTTTGGAATTCTTATATGTCCCTTGATAGTTGAAAGACGTGGTTGGATTGTATTTGTCCTGCATGTTTCTTCTATCTTCAACCTTGGCCCGCATCAACACGCTCTTCGTTCATTATTTGAAACAATAGATTTTATAAATATATTATATATTTCAAAATGTTTTTTTTTTCGTTTTTAAAAAAACCCTGTACACATACTATGGATATATAAAAAAGAAAGCTCCTTGCAGCCCGGACAATGGTTAAAATCGTATTTTCAAAAACCAATAGAAGCGGAAGGTCTCAACTTTTGTAATCTCTTTTTCAGCAGCCTCGAAATGATCAAGGAACTTTTACTTTTTTAAAGGTGTAGCGTAAAGGTGAGAAAGGAAATGAATACGTCATACAGAATACAATGACGCGAAAACAAGAGAAGATGAGGGGTAAGCCCCCGTCGCCTCTAAGTCCGAACGTGAGGGATGGAAAAAGAGCACGTGACCCTCGACTTAAGAGAGGACGGCCACTTTGAGCAGCTTTATGAGGAAATCAATACCGAAATTGGGTTTCGTAAGAAAATCGATACTGAACTTGGAAACGTTTTCAAACAGTCACTTCTTAATTTACCATTAACACTCCTATTTATTTAAGATGAAGTACCGAATTTATAATCACTAAATGAGCTAGCTCTAAATTTTTCAGAGATATTGATAGTATTAGAAAACGTTATTTACGTCAAGTTAAAGAGCATGACAAACTTTGCCATTCGCGCTCAAATGCATACATTTCTTCGTCAAGATAACAACAATATATGCATTTTTACTCTGCCTAATTTTATATGAAATCTCCCGTTTTCATAACTGAAAAGACGTGCCCTGAAGGGCTGCGCAGTTTTATTACACTGAACGAGACGACGTTTGGGCCTTCGTCAGACCTTCGTTTGTTCCCAGTTTGACAGCCATAAAAAACTAAACTGGAAATGACTGAATGCTGCTATTTCACAATCGTAATGCCTGCCTTACCAATCCCTGAATTCACTAATACATAACAGTAAAAAAATAACATGAATAGAAAAGAAAAATATATATCCGAGGTTTTCTGCCGCAAAACTTTCCACAGTTCTTACTAATAGCCGAAAACTGAGCGCTAGTCACGATGTCGAAGTTAAAGTAGTATTTGGGTGGCGGTACCATCCCTCTTTGCTATCGGGACAGGGTCAATCACGTTGTTAGATTTTAAGACCCGTTCACACTCTTGCGACATCTTAAAACTGGGTTCCTTAAAATCTCTTACAACGCGAGGACACACTGGCGCCATCTATTGGGTAGCAGTGTATACTTGGCGGTCCGGCATTATTTCTTTTCCTGTCGCGCATTATCCTTTCTTTCTTGTCTCCAAAAACTTCTGTCAACGTTATAAACGAGCCTTTCTTCTGGGTATTACGCACATTTGACCTCGGAAATACCGCATGATCTTCGCTCTTGTGAAATGCAGTTCCATGGTTACCGCATAGATGGCGCCAACGTGCCAGTGTGTTCTCTCGTCCTAAGAGAGTTTAAGAGGTTTTAACAAGTCTCGTCACTCTCGGTCGTATTCGGTTGCAAGAGTGTGAACGGGCCTTCACTCGTAAACTCGGTTCATGTAACTGATGTAGACGCCGATATGTGTACATGTCTGTTGGTTGTTGGTGGTACCTCATGTTCTTTGAAACGCGGAACATATAGCTTTTTCGAAGAAGGTTGAAAGGCTGAATCCTGTTTCCTCTGCAACTTTTGTGTTCGTAAACGTCAAACAGCAGATAAATTTCTAAGGGCACCTACCTTCTTTGAAGACCATACTTTTCTTTCCGCAGTAAATTATGAGATGTGATATATCATACCATTCTGAGACACGACAACTCTCCGCGTTTTATTTTAGTCAAGGGTATCCGTCTTTCAATCAAAACTCCAGTTGGTAGTCGAAGCTGGCAGAAAGAGCCTGAAAAAGAAACACCTTCTGCTTACCTCCGAGTGTCAGCAAGTAAGGCGTCGTTCGCTCCGACGCTTTTTTTCAGATAAGTTTTTTTTTTTTTTTAGCTTTTTTGGAGAACCAAACAAATTATTCGAGTTGGAGGGGAAGATGTTGGTCTAGGAGCCGTTTTGCATGTGCTTCATGAGACGTGCCTTTGTACGTTTTTTAAATAAAAATTTAACGAAATTAACGCCAGCATTCTTTTAGTAAATTCGATCAAGAACAAGAAACCCGTTCTTTCGGATTGTTAGACTTTATCGAGTTCAACATTGGGTCTGCGCGATGTTCTCTGATGCTGTGAGCATAGCGAAGCGGCACACCCGAAATTATCCTTGTCCACGAAGCCTCCACATATCATGCTTGACTTAATACTGCCCCGTCCTGCCTATCTACTATATAACGGGTCGTTCCAACGTCGTTTAACAGGTCGTTTTCTTCACAATCATCAACTAACATTCAGGGCGGCCGAATCTGTGCACATCTCCAGACGCTCCGTCTTTGGCGTCTCTGCGAAATGAAGCTGAGGTGTTTGAGTGCGAGTTCCGCTACGCCAAGACTATGACGTTTTTTGTATAATTCATGCTTCTGCACTCCTAAAAGTCTTCGTCATGCAGTGTCCTGCGCCGCGATGCATTCCGAACATTAAACTTTGTTTGTCTTTGGTCGGTTTAGTCAAAATGGAAAGGCGACCAGCGTTATTATCATTATCTAATGGCAGTGTGGTCTCGCCGCCTTTTATTTCGCTGATTAGTACAAATTGGGAAGCTTCGGAGACTTGTTGGGCCCGCGTTATTCAACAAAGGAACATATTATCTTCATAGTGTTAGGGTATTGAATAAATGCGTAGGCTAACGGCAGCATATCGTGGTTAACGTTGCACGTTAAGATAGAAACAGTAAAACAAATAAAAAAGATCAAGCGCGTCGTTCACCCAAGTACCGAAAAATGAGCGTTTGTTTTCATAGTGATACAATGTGATCCAAAGTTGTTGCATCAATAGTAAAATAATTATATCAATACGTTCAGTGCAAAGGCAAAGATATATAGGGTAACAATTAAAAGCATCTACGCAGAACTTAACTGATAAATAAGTATCTGATATGTTTATTGGACAAATATTTTTTCTTCTTCAGCAGGACGTGCATTGGTGCAATGACTGGTGCGTGATGTACGATGAGGAATCTGAACAGTCGCACTGCATCAGCCGATGCAGTGCGACTGTTCAGATCAACTCCATACCTAAAGGGCAGACGACCGGCCTCTCGTTTGCTAAAGAACAGCGAAGTTTGTTTTGTGTGGCGTAGAATAGCACTTATCTGTTCCGTTATGAAGCGTTTCCAAACAGCTTAGTGCTTCTTATGAACACACAAAACGTCAGTGCTTCTGAGGATGCGATGTCTTTAATATCTACCCTACCGGGACCGTGTCGACGCCGCCCAGCCTGACTTCGTTAGCGGAAAATGAGAGCGGTAATCCTCCAACGCCGCTTCCATCGCTCGAAGCAAAAAATAAGGGGGGTGGGATCGATGGGCTTCTTCGAGTACACTCCAACCCGAATATGACCGAGCGAGTCCTGAACCCCTGTCCAGGAGGCCTCCTCTGTCCTCGCTTCGCCTCGATGATCCATGCTGTAATCGGCGAAGCGTACCTCGCGTCGTAATTTTCGGGGTTTTCTTCTTTTTTTTGTCCTATCTTTCGTGCGATTAATAATGATGTACGGACACAGTGTGCAGCCTAGACGGCAGGCTGTTCGTAACTTCGAACACTATACCAGTGTCCGCCATCTTGTTTTTGGCCGGCTGGTAGCACTATTCGCGTTGGAGGATTAGCGGGGATTATGTGGCAATTATTCTGGCTTGTAATGTTCGTCAGCCCCGATTATTTCCGTGTTCCAGAGGATTAAAAAGTTACAAAACGGTATATAATATTTTATTTTGCCAATTGAAAGCGCCAAAGAACTTAAACACCGGGTGCCTTATTTTGGACATCCTGTTGTATTACTTTTGTCTGACTATTGACATTAGCGGGCCGTTAAAAAACAACAAAAAACAATAAGAAAGCAATAGAAGGGTCGTTTTATTTCAAATTGATCAGACTGTTCGGGGTGGGTATTTAGATTTTTTTAAATTAATTATATATATAATAGCCCCAAGCGTAGAAGAAGCAAGAAAATATTTTGTGTGTTTTATTTTTGTACGAAGTTCGGTAGCTTGTTACGAATACTGAAAAAAACTAAAAGATCTATAAATTCTTTTTTTGTGTTAATTTATCTTATGTTGAGTATCTTTTTGTTATACACTTGACAAATGTACCAAATTTCATTACCAAGATAAATATTGACAAACACTGCACCTTTGATGTTCGGGTGACACATTTGGAGCCTTGTATCTCCATATCCTTTTTAATTAGCGCTTACCAAATACTGTCCTAGTGTAGAACTATTCGTGGTCCATATTATTATGATAATACGTTTGTTTGATTTATATTTACGAATTATTTTATATTATTTTCAAACTTTATCAAAATCTAAATTATGTAATATTTGAGTGCTCTTTTATTTAAAAAAGTCGCATTCTTTTGTGTTATTTGTAACTGTTCCTATAATTTCCAGTCATATTGCTTTTCTCGAGGTGTAATCCGAATTCCCCCCCCCCCCCCCCCCCCCCCTCCGGCCCGCTTTTTTTTTTTATGTACTTTCATTAGAATTTGTCAAACACACATCAAAACACCCGAATCGGCAGAATGACAGTTTCCGCAAGTTGGCTTCGTTGCAAGGCTTGTAGCTTGTAGTTTTTGCCTTGAAAGACTGCAGCGTGGGGCCGCTTTAATTAGAAAATTCGTCTTGGGGGAATATTTTTATTCGAATTTATTAATGATGTATATTATTTTAATAAAACATATCTGAACTGGAAATTTGTTTTATGTAGCAGTATCAAAACGCAAAACCGAGGTTTATGAGTAAGATTCTGCGTGTTCGGGGTTTCTTTTTTAGCAAATTGATAGGATGTTTATAGGAGTTTATTTTCTAAAACGTATTTGGAGTTTTATCTGTGGCAAATAAAAGACAAAAAAATTTGTCCAGCAGTTTCTTTGTTTACGTGAGACCATATTCGACTATTGCCGAGGAGGTTTGATGACGCGTTTCGTTAATAGAAGGCCAAAGTACTTTTTTTAACTTACGCGCAAAAGTTAGAACAAAGAAGAAAGGACGCGCCAAAATTGTTCGCAAAATATGAAAAAAAAAAAAGATGAAGTTCATAGAGCTTGCAGTCTCAAAATTCGTAGTTATTAAGATAAATCGGAATCGGCTCATTTTTTTTTACCGGCGAGTGTTTTTCGAAGTTCACTGCATTTATCCGAAAACGCAGAATCCTACTCATTAGGCGAGAGTACAAGTCATTTTAACGCATAATCGGGCATACAGGGATATCGGAAGCTAATACTCCATTTGTACGCTTCTGGGTCCGAATATTAAATTTATGATCGTAGACAAGAATTGTTTATTAAGAACTATATGAACACGAATTGTTCAATAAGAACTGAAAATTCTTAACGAGATATGTCATGTATGGCTATTACAATACATATTTGCATAAAACAAGCACACTATTTTACGAAACACGAGCTGCTTATTCGAAATAAGTTAATAGATATAAATAAATATACTGGTTACACACATTTCAGAACGCAGTTTTCGCCGTCCACATGAAGCCCAATAAGGTGTGCGATAATGGTTCATCCAGTTCACGAACAATGAATTACTTACCGGACAACGATAGCAGTCACTTATTAACTGACTTCCATTCTTTCTTTAACGCATTGTCACGCCGGGCTCAGGGGCGAGACTGAACACAATGTCACCTGAGCTTCTTGACTAGGAACTTCAATTTTGGACCAGACATGCGAAGAGCGTCCCTTCGTCAGCACCTAGGGATGCCCACTGTTCTTTCTTGCGCTGCCTGAATGTCTCGAGGTCTTTTTTTTGTACGTTCAAAAGGACGACGTTTCCTTGTTTTTTTCTGGATTTCTTCCACGAAGCCCTGCGACGTCCATAGTAAGGACCTCGTCTCGGTAACGAAAACTGTGGCGAGGTGCTTCAGTAAGCCACCGACTCCGTCGCATGACTTCTCATGGCCGGATGCCGAGAACCCCGGTTCGCTTTATCAGAGCCACTGTTATTCAACTCGAAGAGCTGGTAACGGTTTATAAAGTGAGATGCAACTCCATCAGAAACGTAGGTGACGCTTGAATAAACCGGAACTTTGTCTTCCAGCCATTCTTTAATCCTTTGAATTGCCTGTAGTGCGTCTGATGATTCGTGGCAGAAGTCTTCAGACACGACGCCGAAACTCCGGGAGCCTTTTGCTGTTGATGCGACGCACGTGAAAATCGAAAGCTGGTGTTTGTGCAAATGACACTCTTGAACTTCATTCGGTCACTATAACGGTCCAATTCTCGGAAAGATCAAAATGAATCAAAGCGCTTGTCTTAGTTACTTCGCTTTTCACGAGTCGTCTTTCATCGTTTTGAAGTTTTCGAACGTAATCATGCGTAACAAACCGAAAGGTACAACTTTGAAATTCTTCAAGGAAGACATGTGGTTGAGTTGTCCTCTCGATTAGATCTCCTTTCTCCCACACGCAAAGTGTTACTTGCTCCCCCTCAACAGTTCCTAAAAGTTCTAACGTAAGACTACGTGTGTTCGGGCATTCCTTCCATTCTCATCCCAAACAAGCACGAGTTGGATCCGAACAAATGCACATAGACATGTCAGCTCCTGCTTTGTGATTGCTTCTTCGTGCAAAGAGTTCAGAGCAGTAAAACAAAGCTGAAAATTTCTGCAGCACACGCAGGCGCATACTGTTTGTTTCGGATTCACCTTTACCCACTCCGGACGGAGCGAGTAAAATTTCGTTATCCCTAATTTAGTCTCTGGGTTGGCTTTCCTGGACATTAAGTACGTCTCCCGAATAGACCTTGTCATGAATATTTTGATCCCTACTCCTTTCTTGCCATCCTTAATGACATTCATAACGTCTTTTTTGCTCAGACTTTTAATGGAACTATCAAGATCATTGTTGTCTGCAGTTTTCTCGACTTGCGTAGCAGGTATGTCGATGCTTCTAGAATTAATTTCCTTGCTTTAGTAAAAATAGCGATGGAAGTAATAAGTGTCAAATGCTGGCACCTCGTTCGGTTTGTCTGCGCCTTGACAAAGGCTAGGTGGATACTCAGCCACCAGTCGCCGCAAGTAAAGCAAGAACGATCTGTTGGGAGACTCGAGCTGCTTGGTTCTGCGATATCGGCAGCAGCCAATTTGTTTAGACATTTCTACTGAAAGCCATCTTTATTTCGCCTTGATTTCTTTTCACGAAGAATTTTTGGTATTTCAGATTCATTACCGACGGCACTCTCAGTGGAGTTGTTTGCCACCAGAAATCTCTTTATTCCTTTCTTTCAGTAACTCATACTTGGAGACAGCGCTTGGGCATGAACTTGAGCTTGATTCACAAGCACGGGACACAGAAAGCTTCTCCCCCAGACGTGCGAAGCAATTCTGGCACAACATGTTGGTATCCCTCACTGCTGAAATGCTGGGGGGGGGGGGGGGGGGGGGGGGGAAAGGAAGGGCTGACCTCGGCAGATCCATGTTCAGGTCCCTCACAGAGCGAAAACGTGAATTCCAATTAATCTTCCCTTGTATGGCGACAGTGGTGGTCAGCGCAGGACACTTGACAAGAAGTGTGAAAGTTGGCTATTGACCAAAGCGGACAGGGTGAACTGCGACTGTAGAAATCTCGAGCAGGGAACGTCAATGCTAGCTGCGTCGCTGTGTCACCAGGACAGATCTGGTCCTTCTGAATATTCTTGTTGGTGTGGTCTTTAACGGTTGTGATGATCGAGTTGGTAAATTCCTCCTTAGCATAAGAACACGACTAGAAAGCAAGCAGAAAAGGTATGGCGTATAAACTCCCGACCACATACAATGTGCATAAAGCAGCGCGTCTATTGCGACAACGCAAGCCGGCGTAGTGGCAGCACAATGAGGCAAACAAAAATGGTAAGATTAAAGGAACCGCGCCGAAGTGATGGCGGGCTAGGCCTCGGCGCTAGGGACAAGAGGATGCGTCTTTCACGGCTCGTTGTCTCCTTACTGGTCACAAGGTCATGCTGCTTGCCCCTGCCAGATGAACAGAGAAAACTAAGTATTGCTGACCATCGTAAAAGGAAAGAAGAAATATTTACCTTGCAGGCTGTGCACTCAATCTAGTTCTAAGGGCTTCCAACCCTAGCGGAAGTGCGTTTGTTTGAAAAATAATTTCAATACGAAAAGGGCGGTGGTTCTTTTAGTGGGGACGATAGGGTGGACATCATTTAATTTAGTGGAATATCATTCTTCACCCCAACACGACTCAGCTCATTGATGTGGCAGAAATATTTAACGCTTCAGTCTGAAAGCTATACTCCGGGTCAACTTTCTGTGGAAATGCAGTCAAGAGTAGGAGCGCGTACGCTCCTGTACTTTGAGCGCCGATTGAAGCTGAGCACGCGAGCGCTCCTCGAAACGCTCTCCTGCGCATCTTCGATAAGCGCTCAAAGTGCGCGAGCGCACGCGCTATTACTTTCGACCGCATTGCCACAGAAAGTTGACCCTGAGTATAAAAGATATAGACATTGAAATAAAGCCAACTTGAGCAACCTAGCTGTTTGCCAATTCTGGTGCATGGGTCTGATTTTGTCGTCTTCTAGAGAAAATACAACAAAAAAGAGGGCATTCAGATCACGCCACAAGAAAAGCAATATGACTGTGAATTATTAAAACAAAGTATAAAGAAAATACGAAAAAGATTTTTAAATTAAAGCAGTTTTAATAATACCAAAAAATGGTTTTTTGAAGTTTAAAAATTAATATAAAATAATTCGTCAATATAAATCAAACACTAAGATTTCGGCCCCTGGATAGGACTACATGTGGATAGTATTTGGTAAGCGCTAATAAAAAGACAAACATGGAGATGTAAGGCTCAGAATATGTCACCTGCACCTCAAAGGTACAATGTTTGGCAATTTTTATCTCGGTAATGGAATTTGCCTTATTTGTCAAGTGTAGAAAAAATACTGCTTGGCATACTATAGATTTTACATGACAAACTTCTATAAATAGTTTACTGTTTCCAGGATGCATAAGAAGTAACTGAACTTCGTACAAAAATCAAGCACAGAATATTTTATTTCCAGCTTGGTGCACCTAATACTGTACTTTTCTTTCGTTAAACGAAACATTTTTTTCAGACTTAAATAAAAAAGCGTCTTGGTCTTCCTTGACATGGGTCTATTATATATATATAATTGTGAAAAGTTCGAATACCCACCCTGACCAGTGTGTTTGATTTAAAAAGCGACGAGCCAGAAATAATGCAGCTAAATGCCGAGCTCGTTAGGGATAGAACAGATTGTTTTCTGGCATATGTGAAGTGCTTCTACCAAACTGAAAAAGGGGAAACATTCGATTTTGTACCCACGCTGACTCTGTCATGTCGTATCGATAAATGTAAATAATAATACATAAATCTTCGATCTACTTAGCGAACTTGAATATGTACCTGAATATGTACCAATTGGGGCGGTTTGTTGAAACACACAAGTTTAGCAATGCTCAATAAAACTATGTTTTCTGGCTACAAACCGGGTACAACATTGGCATAAAAAAATTAATAAAGCAATAGCATGTGAATAGCAATAATTTTGACGTTTTCCCTCTTCTCTTTGTAAATACCGCCAATTCTATAACGGTCCACCACCGCAGAATATGCCGCCTGAACAACGTACGTTTACGTCGCGTTTTTCTTTTTTTAATTTGCAAGTTAACAGATTTCTGGTTGTTTCAGCAGTGGTGTATGAAATATTGTGAAGGTCACAATTTTAATCAAGACTAAAATATGTGCGAACCGCGTCAATAGGTATATGTTCTGAATAAGGGTATTTACTTGGGCTAGTTGGCGATCCATTGTGACAATTAAGAGCGCTAAAAAGACGAGGACCAATAAAAGAAGACACACAAACACCAAGAGCCCACTTGTAGCTGACGTTTAATCTGAATTGATCTAACAAGAAAAAAACATATATGCCTTATCAACAAAACACCTATGTCATGTACGCACATCGTCCTACTAGTCTACTTTTATTCTTACCAGCTTCCCTACCGAAAAACCACGTATAACTTTCACTATCCGAATTATGGAACCGGAAATTTGTTTCTGGAAACCCGAATTCTAGATTGCAGACAAAAGAAGAATTTCTGAAAACCCAAATTGCAGATAAAGTCCAGATAGAATCCAGATAGATTTCCGGTTCCATAATCCGGATAGAGAAAAGTTACGCCGGATTTTTCGGTAGGGTTGGCCTATAAAATGACTCTGAATGCGCCACTTCCGAATCATAAAATGCAATCGATGGGCGCTAACATACGTATCGTGACCACACTTCTTTACGAAATACGCTTCTAAAATTTTTTGGCTACGTTTACATGAATGCGACAACAGCGCATCGGATCCAGTTAGCGAATCGGATCCACTTCAACCAACACGTTTACATGGATTCGGATCGACCAGTTGCGGCACCTCGTGTCGAAGGATCACAACGCAAACCTCGTGACCTTCACGTTGTTTCTGAGGTGTCCGGTTTGCCTAGCGGCATGCAAAGCAAAGCTTCCGTAATCCCTCTCTCGAGCACTTGATTCTATCCGCTAGCGTATACATGGAGAGTCTCGATTCGGATTGACCATCTGAAACCACCCCGTCCCAGCGGAGCGGATTGGATCCGATATGATCCGATCGGAGTTGTTTACATGGACCGATTCGATTCGCTAACTGAATCTGATGCGCAGCAGTCGGATTTATGTAAACGTAGCCATTGTCACTTTCTTTCGGTTCCCGCTCAAGGTAATTGTTTCCTGAAATTTTGGGACACAGTCGCATCTGATGCGGTGCTCCGCCAGATTACCCGCGGGGGACGATCTCATTGCCGGTGCGTGCTCTCTTAGTCGATCATTTACGCAACGCCCAGACTTTCCTATGTAAACCCTCCCACAAGTTAAAGGTATTCTATACGCCACCCCTTCCATGCAGTGTACAAAATATAGTCAAATGCTTTATTTACAGACACCTCCCCCAGATCCCCCTGCTCCACTGTTGCACACAGTTTACCCAATTTCTGAAACGCTGAGAGTAGTACCGGAAATTGATGTTTTTATCTCGCTTTCTTTAAACTATGGATAATTGTGTTTCTATAAGGTATAACGGCTGGTTTAACCATCATTTTTCGGCTCTCTACCACTCTTTCTTTCTCCTTGAAGTTCTCGTAATCATCTTTCTGCAACTCTTTCGATGAGCGTAAGTAGATACCCGCATTCCTCTAATTTTTTCACGTGCCTTACAACACTGTCCGCTATAGTATCTGAAGAAGATTTAGTTAATTATACGTTCACAATCACACCCCGTATATAATTAGATCTTAGCGAAATGCAAAGAAGACCCAATCGCAAAAATAAATTAACTGAGTTGTTTTTTTATTAAATACGTTGTTAGTACAGGGAGATTGAGGAAACGCCGTTCCAAGAGAAAAAGAAAAGCGATATTTCGACCTTACTGTTTCCTTCACGCTGACTGCATTTAATATTTGTTATTATAGTCTTTGTGATGTTATTCAGTAAACTTTGTAACAATAAAAACGAAAAGGTTTGTAATGTATTCCGCATTATGAACCTTTCGGTTTATAATGCGGAATGCTGGTCGACGCTTCCAATTGCATGGTAAATGCGTAACTGAAATCTATTTTCTATAACCGATTGAATGAGCTTCTAAACTTTTTTTTAACTGCTACCTCCTTACAGAAAAAATAAATATGGCAGCTTCGGTAGATTTAATCTCCACCAAAAACGGACGCATCAAAGGATTAAACGTTTCAAAAAAAAAGTTTTTAAGCGCCTTAATAAAAAAAAAAAAAAACATTTCTGGCCTTTTTGGTGGGGTTTCCAAAAACAGACAACCAAAACGGCTTGCCTCTCTCGCTAGTTCTGCCGGCTTAATCCCTTTCGCATATATTCCGATTTATCCCCCCCCCCCCCCCCCCCCCAATTCACAACTAATAAGTGCAGTGTTTATTTTCGTAAAGAAGTTTGTCCCAGTTAGTTTTTTTTTAATTATTACTTTTAATTATTAAATCGTCTTGATTATGCAGGCGTCAGCTTCAGTGAGCGAAGTATTTTTTTAAGGCTGCTCGCCTCCACGGTGGTGTAGTCTGCAGTGCGGAACGTTTTAATGAACGTGGGAAGGATTCACATCAGTGTTTGTTATGAAATCGCTTCGTTTTGAGCCTGTATAGACAGTAGTCTTGTATACCACTCGCTGTGTTTCTTTTTCATTATGCTATCCTTTGACATGAGCGTCTGAATGTAGGTTACTTGTGTATATGTGCGGAGGCGTGCATTTGTGTTTGTACCTTTGTGATCGTCTGTGTACGTGTGTGCGTCCTTGTCTCTATATTTCTGGGCCGGTATGTGTTGTGTGTGTGTACGTTTCTGTTTAGATACCTCTGGTTGCGTGCGCGAGGTTTTAATGTTTAAAGATGTTTTCATTTATATCGTGTAGACCGTTCCCAGCACCTTGAGTTGCATCCTGTTGAGAACCAAAACGGAGAGGGGGGGGGGGGGTATTCTAAAATATGGTATTGTTGCGCCAGAATGTAATTTGTTTACAACAAACAAACTGAATAATTGATTTTATTATATTTTGTCAATTCTCCGGTAGACCAATCAGGTTCGGGCCGATGGGTTCACGTCACACCAGAGCTTCAACTTCATTATATACTTGACTGGCTCTGCAGTTAGTGTGGAATTATGTCCAGAATATTTCCTTTAATGTCTGTACATTTCGGTCCACAAAGCTGCATTGAGTTCTTTCGTGTTCTTTAAAGAGACTAATATTATACTTAATGTTCGAGATGACAAACCTAGCTTAGAATGTTGACTGTTTGTTAGTCTATACTGAAAAATTAAAAATAAGTACTTCTATTGTCTTCTGCATACATATAAGCACGCAGACGACACGAATTTGTCTTCAGTGAAATGGTCATACGACTTTTTGAATAAATATGAACAGCTACATTAAATCAGTTTAAGTGGTTATTTTGAAATAGACTTCAACTCAATGCACCTTTAACTACATACGCAATATGTATAATCCAGTAACCAAATAAGTGGACGTAATATCCATTAAATTTAAAGGTACCTCTTGAAAATATGCAAAGAAACGATTATATTACTGCCTGGCTTGACAAAAAACTCGCATGTAATTCGCACATTGACCCTATGAAAACCTAGCCACTAAGATATCTTGATTGCATGCAAATAGGAACGATTTATATCGATCTGACTGAAACTATATGCCTGTATCACTCGTTTTTTCAGTCACACCTCTCCCACGGTAGTTTAAGAATAGATAAAGACGACTATTAAAAAATGTTTCCGCATTTCCCCACAGGCGAAGATGAAAGACCAGCGAAGCTGTACTATCCCAAGCGGCACATTATGACCGGCTCAAGCTTGAACCAGACTTGGCAGCCGGGGAAGTTTCAGTGGGCCTAGATTGTTTTGCCCCATTGCGCTAGGCAGCCCCATCGTGATATACCACTCTGGCGACCACCGACAGTTCCCTGTATAGCCATGGACTGGCTTACCACTGGAATTATGGCCTGGGTTAGGAGGGAAGCTCAGTGGTACCCCAAGCTTGGCTCTTTATTGTATATACAGCATGGGTCAGGTTAGCGGCCGAGTGGTCAGCCAAGCTTGGCTATACTATAGAAATTCAACCCGGAACAGCAGGGCAGTTACCGGCCCCTATTGAAATATTTTGCAAACTGGGCCAGTTCAAACGGGATTAGTGCCACTGGTTAAATTGTTGAACTTGACAAACTGAAACTGTGCATATTGGTCTTACTATGAAACTGTGCATACCGGTCTCACTGTGAAAATGTGCATACTGGTAATACTGTGCAACTGTGTATACTGGTCCACTCCATGCAATTGAACCAGTTTAACTGGTCATATTGACAACAGAGGTCGTAAACTAATAAAATTCACATTATTTAAAAAAATACATACTGCAGACTGCGAAAACAAATATAAAAGATATTCCTAATGCAAAAAAATTGTCATTATATTATTCATTTGTCCCAGCCGGTTGGCGAGATTCTCCACATTTTCTGGAGCGTCGGCGTTCAGTCGGTAGCTAACAAGTCTCTCAAGTCGAAACGAAAAGACAGTAGAACAGCTCAAAAGCAGTTAATTGTTATTTTTTCATCCAACAGAGTCAGGTGTTACATTATGATTATTTATCACAAGTTCGCACGCACACTCGCTGTCCTTTTTATGTAGTTTGCATTTGGAAGCGTCGTTTAGTGCCTTGGCTTCTCTTGCGCATTTTTGCTCATTAACCCTTAACATAAAGTACATATTTGTTTCTTTTTATAAAGACACATTCCTGTCACAACTTAGGAATATATAATTTTCTGTATTTCCTTCACTTTATCTTGATATCACTTATGAAGACATCTACAAGGAGTTTTCTCAAATTAACTTCCCTCTGAACACGAGAAAAAAACGTAGCCAGCATAAATGCTCCATACCTTAATCTATCTTTTAATGTAATCACCGTTGATATTAGGGAATTCGAGATATAGTGGCACAAAAATAGTCATCTCATGAAAGTACACCGTAAAAACAACCTGTGCTACTAGCCATAGCCATTTCGTGAAGTAATGATTTCAAAACTGTCAGAGACACCCGCTGCAGGACAGAAAGTTAAAAAGCGTCCGTTCTCCAGAATTTTCTTATTAATATCCTCTACCAGGTCTGTCGGGACCAGAGACGTCCCTCTGCTTCGTACGGTATCATGAACGCTTTGTCGCCCTTCATTAAGGGTGCGAACCTGCTTCCACACCAAGAATGTGCACGTTGCATGTAGTATATACATTTTGCAAATTTGTAAAGCGGATATTTCGTGTCAGCATGAGAACCAAGACTCACTTTTTTACGCAATGCATTCTTCGGGCCATTCTCCAGTGGAGCTCGGTTTTGACTAATCTACTTTGAGTGAGCCAATATCAATTGGTGGCGGGTGACAGATTGTTTTATAAAAACGAGCTCTCGCACACTTCATTTTATTTCACAATACTGCAAGCCCTATAACGGGAAGAGGTAGTAGTGGACGATACAGAGGAAAACTTTCACTGCATCCACGCAACACTTACGAACTCGCATCTCCTATTGGAGTATCAAAAAAGCTGCTTACAACTCCCTGTAACGCCGAATTAGAGCGCAGCTCTTGAGGAGGAGGAGGGAAGGGCACTGGGGGGGGGGGGTTAAACTAACCAGGGGGGGTCACGTGACCTTGGGGGGTCACGTGACCTTGGGGTCACGTGACCCCCAATGCCGATGATGTCATCACTGACGTCATCAGTGACGATGACGATGCGGATGCCGGTGACGTCATCAGTGATGATGACGATGACGATGCGGATGCCGGTGACGTCATCAGTGACGATGACGATGTGGATGCCGGTGACGACATCAGTGACGTCACTGATGACGTCATCAGTGATGATGACGATGACGATGCGGATGTCGGTAACGTCATCAGTGATGATGACGATGACGATGCGGATGCCTGTGACGTCATCAGTGATGATGACGATGGCGATGTGGATGCCGGTGACGTCATCAGTGATGATGACGATGTGGATGCCGGTGACGTCATCAGTGATGATGACGATGACGATGTGGATGTCGGTGACGTCATCAGTCACGATGACGTCATTGGGGGGTCACGCGACATCGGCGGGGGTCACGTGACCTAAGGGGAGTCACGTGACTTCGGGGGGTCACGTGACCTCGGGGGGGGGGGGGGGGTCACGTGCCCCCCACGAGGTCACGTGACCCCGGTGGGGGGGCTCGCGCGGTGCATTATGGGACATTTCCCATGATGCACCGGGGTCACGTGATCTTGGGGGGGTCACGTGCCCCCCCACGAGGTCACGTGACCCCGGTGGGGGGCTCGCGCGGTGCATTATGGGACATTTCCCATGATGCACCGCGCGGTTACGCCGACGCCGACGCCGACGCCGACGGCGACGCCGCTCAAGCCGGAAACGGGCCCCTAAGAGCTGCGCTCTAAAAGAAACATGACGAAGCTCACATCCTAACAACGAGAACGAATGTTTGTCTTATTAAACAATATACTTAAAGCACTGTCGAATTCCAAAACTGTCTTAAGAGCAACAACCCCCAAAACGTTTTGTTTAAATTATTTATTAATACTGCAATCCTCAGCTGGCATTTTAGTAGGTGGGTACATTGCTGCAAGTAGAACATGCCGGCAAAATACAAACAAACCAAACTAGCAAACCAAAAATTCTTTCATAAATTTAGAGCCTGTACAAACAAAATGATTTTCAGATGTGTTTGTGCAGGCATAATTGGAGTAAGCACTTTTGGGCGATGCAAATGCTCTGAGCTATGGCTTTTTGACTTTATATTCTTAGTACTTACGATTTTTAAAAAAGTCAGAATAAATTTCAGCCGCTGGCAGATTCCTCGATTCCTTAATGGCTTCATGTCAGCTTGGTTCTTTCAGCGCCGTTACCGATGTCGTGCTTCTGAAATCAGAAAAGAGTGTACGTGCCGTAAGTGATTGAGGCATTTCAAATTAATTTGAGTGGGAGAAAGAAGGACCTGCCATGAGTTCCAGGCGTCAGACTGATAATCTAGTGTCGGACTTACAAGGGCTTTGTAGCCAAAAGTTTAACAGGAGCTGATTCATATATTTTTCTACGTAAATACCAGTTTTTAGTTGTCTTTTCTTGTAGTCCACGTATTTATTTCATTTAAGATCGTTCGTGATATCACCTAAATACTTATAATTGACAACTTTAGCGTCAAGCTTATGGTCAAAACATAGTATATTTTTCTGTGTTGTAACATGATTGTATTGTTTTTGTTATGTTAATTCTCATAATATTATTACAACACCATGATGAGTTACGAGATAAGGTATTGTTTACATTCCCATGGCCATCTACTGAAGATACCTATAGGAGCATAAATTATACAATCGTCAGCAAACCTCCTTATTTTCATTCACCCGTTACTGCTGATAAAAAACAAACAGTTAAACAATGTTAACAAAAGCAGGGGACCCAACATAGAGCCATGTAAAACTCCGGAATGCCCTTTTAACAATATTTGAAAACTGCTATTAGCATCAACGAATTGCTGTAAATGTTTGATATATGCAGTAATGCATCTTATGATTAATGAAGGTACACGGAATTCAGTTCGTACATTAACTAACTCATAGTGGGGCACTAGATTAAAAGCTTTTGATGGATCAATAAAAACGGCATCAACTTGCAGGTGATCGTTCACATAACCAGAGATTTCATGATAACATAAAATTAATTGGGATGATGTGGAAAACCCTCTACGAAGATCGTGTTAATTGGGGCTTAGTGTATTGTTTTCATCCATGAAATTGACTAGCTGCTTATTTACCATATGCTCCAATAAATTACGCAACGCACAGGTCGAAGAAATATGGCGATAATTGGCAATCAAGTCACTTTCCCCGCATTTATTGGGCACGACCCTTTCCATAAGCAACTCATTCGGTAAAATCAGTTTTTAACTGAGCTAGAACTTTTTTTTTTCAATTTATTAGGCCAGCAATTGTTCAGTGTATCCAAGTACTCGTCGTTTTTCTTTTTTTTTTTTGTTTCTATTCACGAGCTTATAAATAAATGTTTCCCCTTTTGTTTTAGAACATGATTATGCATCCTAAACAGAAGAAGAGCCAGACAATTGAGCCCGCGGGCTTGCACTGTTTCAACTAGATGGCGGGGTGCGCTTAATTTTGGACGTGGCGACGGTATTAAAAAGTCACCTTTGAGACAATAAAAATTGGAATGAATGATGATTTTATTTTTGGAGATAGGTACAAATAAGGAAAGTATAGCTGGTGGTTGCGCGTACAGATACAAAGACTCTGACATAAACGTTAAAGCCTTTCTGTGCGATGACGCACTATACATAATCTAGGTGTGGCTTATTCAGAGCGGGTCCAAATTTCCGAGGCTCAGCAAGAAGACCGCGCTACCAACTGCAAGAATACACGAACATAATGCTTGTGAACAAGGAGAAAAGTAATGTGATGTAAGCTTACGTGGGTGACTCTAGTATGCATGACCTGCCCAAAAGTCAGTAAGCCAGTCTATTCACTTAACCCTAAAATGCAGATTTTGCACTTTTACATGAAACTATTCTGAGTGCTTGCAACAATCAAACATGATTCAAAATATGATTAGAAAAAGTTAATTCAAATAGGAACTAAAAATCATGTTGCGGCTCCAACCCACGCTGTGAAGGTGGTTTGCCAGCGAAGCTGTGGTGTCACCTGGAACGATTCACCACTGCATTATACCAAATGCCACCGCTGGTCGTATTGCCTTTTTTTTTCCCTTTCCCGCTCCTTGTGTTCGCGCTGCGCTCCTCGGGAGTCCTAACTATGCGTGTTTGTTTACCGGGAGAAGGTTACGATATTCAATATATCTAATAACACTTGAACATAAGATATGTTACCATGTTTTTCAAGAAATGCTGGTCAGTGATATAGGACGGTAGTTTAAAGGTGAATTTTGTTTTCCGAATTACGTATGATGGGATTATACGGAAGATATTCCAATTATGAGGTACGTTACCAGACGAGAGGGATTCACAAAAAATATCGTTTAAAAACAGACATGATGCATGCTTTGTATTTTTAGTAATTTTGAGTTGATGAGGTAATCGCTATCGCCTACCCACGGCGGTGCTGCGACAACAATGAAATCAGTTGCTAGGAGGGTTCTTCTGTTATATCCTTGCACCCCACGTCGCAAGCTGCAGTCGCCGCGGCAGCTGAAGCAACGGTAATCTTTATCGGGAAACGTATGCGGTGAGCGCTATGTGCTTCGCATTCTTATCAGGAGCGCCTTATTATCAATTATCTTGTTCGGATGCTTGTCTTGTGCTCGTTCTTCACTGAAACGAATGCTACGCTGTGTTGTATGCGTGATATATGCACTTTCGCTTCAATCGCTGAATGTTTTTTTTCACATCAGATTGCCGACACGAAAAAATCTGACCAATGAGCCATTTACATGCTTCCCTTTAACTATCATATATATTACACGATGCATTGCTGCCTTAGGGTTGTGAACGTGGCTTTTCTTTATTGAAGCGCTGTTAAAATTTATATGAAAAGCTACGGGGGGGGGGGGGGGGGGGGGCGGTAGTGTGTATGTTTATACAGCCTAGCACTTGGTCTGCCTCAACGGGCGACGAGTCTCTCAGCTGTAGATGAGCAATCTAGCCCGTGCAGTACGACCGCTAGCCTGCGATCTTTAACGTGCACCACGCAGTAGTGGTACACGACCGCACGCCGCTACGTACGATGCTCATCCAGATCGAAACGGGCAGGGGTGGGGATTGAGCCCAGGACCCTGGGTTCTGCAGCGCGAGCTTTCGGTCCACGTGCTCCGAGCTGGTGTGCGCTAGAGCACTCGGCCACCGATCCCCCCTGAAAAACTACGGAGAGGATTATGTCGCTGCAAACAACGCCAAAAGTACGTGGGTGACACGATAAACAAATAACCCACCAACGACCGTCTCGCCTGGCTGTGACGTCTATTTTTAGACTGTAAATAAGATGCATACACATTTGCTGTAGATTTGAACGGCGACAAGAAGTTCTTTCAAGGAGAGCGCAACAGCAAATTTCTCGCATTTTTCAAATATGAGAGATGCACTGACTGGAAGCTTGCAGCGCTGCTTGCATGTTGGACTTTTCCAGCAAGTGATGTCGATGAGAGTGTGTCAAGAAACCGTGCATCTCAGCGCCGAGAAGCCAAGAGGCTTCATCTAGAGGACCATTCTTGAGACAGGAGGCACAAAACATGTATCGGATGTAATGCAGCACGCGCACACTCCTTGAAATGGCCCTTCGCGCAAAGAGCACTCCTGTCGCCTGACGGGGCGCCAAGATCTTAAGAAAATTGAATGACTGTAGACATGAGACAAAGCACAATGTATAACCTTTTTTAATTCATAAACAAACAGACTAAGTGAATGTTTATATCGGAAAAATGATTCCTCCTTATGATCAAAAGCAACTGATTTGAATTTCTAACGAAGTGAGAGCACTATGCTTTCAAGAAACATACAGGGTGTCACCAGGAATGGGCAAAATACATGCAAATATGTATCGAAATACAAATACAAAATACTTCGTCGAAAATGTATTTAATTATAAATCTAATTACATTTCCAAAAAATCATTTAAGTGCAAGATACAAATACAACCAACTGTATTTGGTTTCCTCCAAATACTTTTCGAAATACGTTCCTCAAAATTGGCGTCAGCGACATCAGGGCACCTGCAACGGGTTTCTTGGTATCTCATTTTAATTTTGCATCGCACACTCGGGGGTTAGTGTGCGAGGCTCTAGTAACGTAATAAAAATATAATCACAAAACAATGTAATCAGCTTGGACGTATTAGGTGAAAAAAGTAGAGCTTCAACCAGCTTTTTTGTTGATTACATTTTGGTATAGACCAACAATGAACCGAGACGACCAAGACGCGCAGCACTAGCTAGAGATTTTTTTACGAAAATTTGGACGACCCGCGCATTTAGAATGTTCAAGGCAAAAATATGGATGGAAAGCAAGCTGGAAAGCATCACAAGTTGTCACAGGCACTTATTTAGCCAGTCTACCCGTGAGCGTCGATTTCGTCACTATTGTTGCCCTGGACTAGTACCGTAATCACAAAGTCACTAAACGCTTGTGCTTGATTGAGAGACACTGCGTTCGGTGCAGAACGTAGTTTTCTTCCTGCTCTGGACAGTGCGTTTAAAATAAAGCCGGAGGAGAAAAGGAAAAAAGCCCCATGGCCGAATAAAGGATGGAGATTATATCTTGCTATCACATGAATAAAAACAAGAATTGTCGTGACAATAAATTTGAGGGATGTATTTTCGCCCACAAAATTGTATTTAATTACAATATGAATATAATTTAATTATAATGAATAAAAACAAGAATTGTCGTGACAATAAATTTGAGGGATGTATTTTCGCCCACAAAATTGTATTTAATTACAATTGTATTTGAAATACCCACGTTTTAGTATTTAAATACACACGTCAAATACATTACCCAATTTGTAATTAAATACAAATGCAAAATACACAAAGTATCTGAAATAAGTATTTCAAATACTTGTATTTGAAATACTGCCCATCCCTAAATGTCACAAAAAAAACATTTTCAGTTTTTTTTTTTTTTGCCGCAAAAATAAACTAGGCATCGCCGAACTCTCATTCTCCGCCCAAAGGTAGCGCTAGAGGTCAAAACCAAATGCCAAAGTTTCAGATCCAATACCTTAATCAAAAGTTATAAGTGATTTTCTGAAAACTTCAATTGGAAAAAGGAGCCCATTTTTGCCCGTTTTGGGTGTCTGGTGCCATAGAGTCCCATGTGTTCGAAAACTCCGTCGGCCGCCATTTTCCCACTGATATTTTCAGAAAATCACTTATAACTTTTGAATAAGGTATCGGATCGGGCTGAAACTTTGGCATCTGGTTGTGACCTCTGGCGCTACCTTTGGGCGGAGAATAAGCTTTCAGCGGCGCCTAGTTTATTTTCACAGTTTATATAAACTTGTATTTTTTTTTTTTTTTTGGGGGGGGGCGGGGGGGGGGGCACCTTGTGCATAGTGATTTCTTGCGTTGACTATATTTGCCTTTTTCTTTAAGATCATAAATGACGGATCATAAATATACCTTGCACATTTTATTCCGCCATTAACATTCAGCCACTATCACTTAGCAAATTCGCAGTGTCATAAATAATTGGCTTCTTCACCCTCGCCTGTCTGAAAAACATCTACATACTCAAAGTGCGCCAGGGCTAACGCTGACTTCTTCCTAGCGCGTGTCTGGTACACCGACGGTTCAAATCGTCATAAATTGTTATAATATAACGTGTGGAAGTTATGCATATCATGATGGCATGCAGTTAAGTAGTAAAAGTAAGATCAGACACTTCACAAAGCAAGACAAAAAATTTCGGTGAAACGCAACAAAAGACAAACAAACAAACGAATACAACGCCTTCTTTAAGGCGCGGAGGGGTTTGAGGAGCGACGATCTAAAGGGGGGTGGCGGGGGGGGGGGGGGGGTACAGCGATTTCCAGACTTCGGTTAAACATTTGTGGAAGCTGCCCTCTGACACTTGTAAGGTAAGAAACAGAAAACCGATATCGCCCGCGTGTCCTAGTTGTGTAAAAGAGAAAGATAAATATTGGCATTTCTGGCACCCCTCAACTCACTCCCAGTCTTCAGGGTCACACCTGGTGCCCCTCCTAATGACGTGATTCGGGGTGCCGTGTAGCTTCCCGTGCGCTCTCTTGGAGGGCGCTCCTTTCCCTCTCTCTGCTGACATTAGCAGGTGTTATGCGGGAGCTTAGAGCCGAGCGAGGTCACGTAAGCTTTTCGCCGTGGTTCCTTCGGCTGCCACTCGCGGCTGCAAGTGGTGGAAAAAGCTCGACTTCTGCTTTGCGATTATGCAGTGGAATCGCGACATTTTTTAATGGAGATGTTTTCTGTATCCCCCGGGACACGATAAACAATATAAAAATGACGAGAGGGAAATTCTTTTAATCTTAAAATCGGTGCACCCCCCCCCCCCCCCCCTTTTAAGGCCACCTTATGGCGGCCGCGTCACGTGATTCTAAGATGGCAGCGCCCAGGCGTCGGAGGTTGAAGCTGCTAGTAATTATAGCTTTTTGCTAACTTCCTTTGTAACCTTGAATTTGTGTTTAAGTTTGCCGACGTTGTGCATTATCTTTAATAAACGTTTCGCCATTCAGGAGTAACAAGTGAAAAGAAATAGTCAAGCAATTTTCTTTTAAACCACAGACTGACTGCGGTTTTCGTCAGAAATAAAGAGTAAGAAACATATAAGCTAGGAAAAGAAAGGAATAGGAGTAATTGTTCGCGCCTTCTAATCCAAGATCTTCATTATGTGCTCGGCCTTGGAATTTGCGCGTATTAATTGTACTCTACTAAACGCCTTTTTTTTTTCTCGTAAGTCCGGCCTTCGTTATCGCCGAGCGTGGGTGCTATCCTTTATTTTGTTTCTGGATCTATGTGTTTACATATGTAAAAAATTGTTTACGTCAGACTAAGAAGGATGCGTCATTCAAAATGATTTGAGCCTTAGTACGCCCAAGTTGTGATAAAAAGACACGATTAACTAATTAAGTTTGACTTTCCTATGAGAGTTTGCCACCTTTGCACCCATAAAAAAATTAACGTCGCAGTCTCCAGTTTGCATGTAGCGTTTTTTACCACAGTGTTTTGACGGCACGTCCTCGAGTGTCAATTTTCCTGGGACACAGATTTGCTATGTCATGTCTTCGCACGACGCCTATGAGACGCATGCTCATTAAGCTCAGGAAATATCAAATAAGCAGCGGTGAAAAGTACCCTTCTGTGGAACACTATGCTGATATATACTCCCTGTATCAATAAGAAGGGCTTTATACTAATGAAACCAGGCGCTAAAGGTGACGTTACTCTTGCTCTGTATATGTAACACGTCTGCATCAAGGGCCTCAACAAACTTTCGGCCCTTGTAACACTGTAACCTAACCTAACGTAGTACAACCGCTGCACATCATTCTCTTGACTGTATGTGGCCACCCGTCATCGGGATATGATACTATCAAAACTGGACTTGTGGACTTTTTCTTTGTTGACCGAATCTCGAGAAATAAGACTGAGCTACTTCATCCGGAGAACTAAAAAAACTCCAGCTTTGTTCTCACCCTAGCCTGCGCCGTCTTTGCCTTATAATATTGAACCTTAAAACATCAAAGAATGACAGACATTCCCACAAAGTTTACCAGTACACGAGTTTGCTCAATGATGGACACGCCAGCTCTACCGCGTTTTTTGTTGCACCTAAGAAGGCAGAATGCAAGTAGGAGTAGGGTCTTCAGTCTAACTTTGCAGGCAAATTACTTTTGTTTCTTTCCTAGACTTAATTTCAATTAATAATTCTTATGTATCAGGAGCGACGAAAGGAAAGTGTCACATTTGAGACTCTGCGACAAGTAAGTTAAGAAAAAAAAAGTATCCAAAGCTTGTCTCGTGAACTTGAATAGAGCCATCCTGAAAGCGTCAGAGTGAAAGCGGATATATTTAATAAAAAAAATTCTAAGCTAAGTCTCTTACAGAGATGTCGGATATTATTGTGAGGCTCCCAGAAAATTCAGTTTCCTGACGATTTCTGGAAAGAAGTAACTTGCTTAAATGCGGTTGGATCGACGAATGATTATTTTTAGCAGCGTGTCTGACTGCCCCGTTCGTACCATCTCTTCTTTTGCAGGCAACAAGTTCAGCTGCGACTGCAGGATCTCCTGGATCGCGCATCTGGCCAATGCCACCAGGAACGACAACTTCCGGCGCGAGCTGCGGCACATCAAGTGCGACTTCGCGGCGGCCGACGGTGCGACGGGTACCAGCAGAAAGGTGGCCCGCCTCAGCGCCAAGGAGCTCAACTGCACCGAAGATCACGAGAGGCCCAAGTTCGAAAACTCGCGCCCCGATGCCAAGGTCGACAGCACGACAATGACTACCGTCGCTTCGCCGGACCAAGGCGACATCCTCGAACACCGGGAGGACAAGAACCAGATCGAAGAGGAGGTGTCTGAAGAGGCGCTGGCCTCGGAGGCGCGGTACGACGCGACCGCAACGACGCAAACAATGGAGAACGAGATTGACATGGTGCTGAGTCAGCGGAAGGTGATGCAGAAGCAAGCCGCCCACTCGCGGAAGGACAACGGAAACTCCGGCGCCTCGCTGGTCGGCTGGAGCATCACGCTGCAGATTTTCTTCGCCGTGGTGGCGAGCGGGATGACCACCGCAGGGTTTTTGGTCCGGCATAGCTGATCTCATCAAACCGAGATTATCCCTCTTTTTTCACTTAAAAAAAATGCGCGTGACGAATAATGAGACCTATTAGATAGCAGAGCGGGTGCAAAAAACCACCGGTAAGCAGTCAAACCTCTTACATCTCAGTCAATGTAAATTCTTGTACAGGGGTATGAGTTTTCGCTTTTGGTTACGTTGATATTAATGTGCTGTATACGTACAACACCATAATGATATCGAAATTGCACCAAAGTGATCCCGAATATTTATTTCTGAATTGTATAAATATTTACACGTCAAGATACGATGCTGCAAAAATCACTTTACCTGGCGGCGATGTCGGTGAAGTCTTCATTATCATTTATACTTTTATTAACTACAGTGTAAGCTATCAGAAGTTTTTCGGTGAATGCTGCATCGGGAGGCGGTCCAAATAATATACACTGGACCTCTTTTAATCGATTTATCCAACGGACAGGACGATCAATACAATGTCCCAATTGTAAAAAACAAAATTACATTAAAATAATCTAGGTCAACAAATACAAATAAAACATTTAGACGTTAGATGTTTTGACAATGTGAGGTCGGTCTTCGAGAATATGGTGACAGTGGTTCTTGTTGTAGATAAGAGCGTGGGCTCAAACTGGTAGCGTGGCTTCTTTAACCTGCCTTCCGTAGTGGTGATATTCGCCCGCACGCCCGTAGCAGGTAGGGGTGGGGACTAAAGTCAGAATTTCTTTATTTTGCAGCGATAACTTTAGCTTTACGTGTTCCAAACAGCGGTTTCAAAAGAAAAAAACATGGGAGGTCTCCGAGATGGAGTAACCATCGGAGCGCGGTGGCGCTCGCGCTTCTCATTCGCTGGTCAATAGGGAGTTTTAGGGAACCGTGTTTGCACACCCGATACGGTACAATGGCACCTCCGGTACAAACTGCGCATGCGCTACCCCAGAAGGCTCGCATATGCTCAGTTCGTACCGGAGGGCACATCGAACCGTATCGGGACTGCGAAAACGTTTCCTTAAAGCTTTGTAATAAACAAGAAGTGAGCCGTAGTCGTAGCTGGTATGCGGAGGGCAAGTTCGTCTGCTTCTTGCGCAGGGGCAGTGCCTCCTCTATAAGTTGCACAATGCCTGTCAGCTTCTCTCCAAGAGGTGTCCAGGCGTGGTGCTTCACCTCACAACACGCACGTACGGGCAGGTAGCGCCGCCTGGCGGACGTTGTTTTTTTTATATTTTTTTAGCATGTTTATATACATTATTATTGAAGATATATCATATATATGTTTTTTAACATCATGTGGAACACTGTTCTAGATGTGACCGCCCTGATTCAAACGAGTTTCGCTGAGACAAAATACGAAACAAGCACGGCCAGGCTTCGCTTTTCCAGCGCCAACGCGGAGAACGCTTGGTCGCTTGACCGTCTGCTTTGGCGGCAGCTTCGGGCTTTGGCGGTCACCCTCAATCACGCGCATAGAAAAGGCTGGCGCCGGGTCCTGTGCGGGTGAAAAGGTAGGCAAATTAGAAGTCATATTCCGTTGGAAAACGGTGAGCTGGTCCCGAGCTGTCAGTCAAAAACATTTGGATTTCTTGTTGTCGGTGCTGCTGGCGCGACATTATAGAACCTTCTACGGAAGAGATGGTTGGCTTCACTACACGGCAAGTTTGTACGCCTAGGTGGCTCCACCGCACGGCAACCGCACGTACTATTTGCCCTCTCCCTTCCGCTTGCCAGTGCTCGGAGCTGACAGGCATAGTGTAACTTATACAGGAGGCACTGGCAGGGGGTAGCGGTGACGTCAGAACGCCGAGCCCTGGTTGGCTGATCGCGACCCCCTATCTGAGCGTCATCTGCTCCTTTGCAACGTCGTCTGCGTCAGTCTTACCTTTCCTGCGACTTTCGAAAGTGCAGAGGCCAGAGGCCAGGTTCACAAAACTATCTTAAGCCAGAAATATACGTAAGACAAAACTTGAGAACAAATTCGTATTCACGAAACGAAATTTTCGTAAGTTTTGCGCAGGTTACGACGAAATCCTACGACAGCTCCGAAGCTGTTACGCACTTCGTACGATCAAATCAACATGGCCGACAGCGTCGCGGTCGCGACGACCAACGGACGTTTATTTTTCTACGTGCGCTTCTCACGCTTCCCGACTTCAAGCAGCAAGAAAAAAGTAAAAAGCACTTGAAACAGACCACGACGAACAAGAACGCTGGATCCACAAACACCCGGGAAAAGCTCCAACGGCGACGATTCCACCGACAACGACGAAGCAAGCTCGGCAGATATAGGCCTAGCAGGCACTCCGACTCGGCGACCGTCTGCCCACGACCGGCCGGCGTGCTGAATGGAATATGCCCGCGCGACCCTTGTGAACCCTTCCCGTCTTGTACTTTGATCGCTGACCTCAGTTTTAGATTAAGAGGTCTTCCCCTTGTCATCTCCTTGATTTCCGAGGCAACGGTGACTCTCGCCGGTAAAAAGCGGTGAATCTCCGACAGACGCAGTAAAGGTAAAGTAGCCATCGCTTTGACTGGCAGACGTAAAGCAGACGCCGTCTGCTTTACGTCTGCGCGTTGGCGCCAACCCGCCGACGCCGTCAAAGAGTGAGGAGTCTCGCCGCACACGAAAGGAGGGAAAAAGTATTTGGGAGGGAACTTGGGGACACTAAACACCTTCACTCTCGGTTCTTAGCAAACAAAACCTCGGCACCTCGGGACACCTCGCCAGTGAGTCCTTTGACTTCCCTCCTTGATGCGCGTCTGCTAGTTGTTAGACAAAAACAACGTACCGCTCGAGTTATTTCGTCTGCCCTCTCTGAAATGCGAAGTCCAGCTCGTTCGACTTCCGAAAGTCGCAGGAGAGGTAAGACAGACGCAGACGACGTTGCGAGCAGACGACGTTGCAAAGGAGCAGACGACGCTCAGATAGGGGGTCGCGATCAGCCAATCAGGGCTCGGCGTTCTTACGTCACCGCTACTTCCTTTCTCATGCGCAGAAGACGAAAATGAACCCAATTGCGAGGCGTATAGTCACTGACAAGGAGTGTGGCCTTAATCTTTTCTTTCTCTCGTCATTCGATCTTTGGAATCCTTCTCGTAGGATGCAGCAGTCTTGTTGGCTGAGAAATGATAGTAAGATATTTGGAATTTTCCACGCCCAGCATTATTCAAGCTCTCAATAACAATAGCGAGAACGTGAAAAAAAAGAGCTCTGTATAAAGGTACTAGGTAGCAACCGTAGTTTCACTCAGAGACTGCTCCGAAGAAGATAAGTATCATAACGAAACGCGAGCTGCCACTCCACTTCACAAAGAGAGAGTGCCGAAGTATTGGTGTTTTCTGTGCATCACGATGCAGCATACATGCAATAACTTTCGAATGTATAGAAATACTCCCACAGCGATTGAGGTTCGAGATGATTTGCTGCGTGCCTACTTGAGACTTCTTTTTCTCTGTCTGGAGCCAAAGTTATTTGCGTGATCAAATGACCGGTGGTTGGTTCTTAATGTGGTAGGTTGTCGGCCGGTGAGATCACCTCACATACATAAACGATCCCGCTCGCAGGAAGCGTTCGCGTGAGCTAAAACGGACGTCACATCGGTCGGTTAACTTCGGATGATTTGTTCTCGAAAACGCCTTTTGTTAAAAATAATTTCACTCTGTATTTATCTTTACTCTCTCATTCGTGCCTCTCATTTTATTTTCGGGTCCAGTGAGCAGAATTGGTATGCGTACGACCGAATACCTTGTTGCATGGATTATTATATGACGATTAAGGGAAACAGTGATATTTGTCTTGGATAGTTTAGAACCTTGCGAAAGGCTAGATTTTTTGTGGGGGCTAGTTTGAAACACAAATAGGATTTACTCATCGTGCTTTTTTTTTTTGTGCGAATAAAAAAAATATTTTATAGAACGTCGTGTGCATAGGTAACATTGAATAATTATTGACCCCTCCGAAATAAGTTTCATGAAGAAAGCTTTTAACTATAGGAAAATAACGTTTTCTAAAGAGCATTCATAAATACAGTATCTAAAACACATAGAACGCAGCCGATTCCAACCTTAACAACCAATGCTTTAAGCCATTGCATTTTGGGGTGATTCTTTCTTATGTCACTGTCTCAGACTCTTCATGTGTTAAAACTGACATTTATAACACGAATGCGAACAAATATAATCCGGTTAAAAAATACAGTTTTGAGTATTGTTATTTTTTCTTAACCGCTCTTGTCAATGGTAAGCCTTCTAAAAAAAGGAACTTGAGATTATTCTACTTCTTGTAGTTTCTCCAAAATATACAAATGGGAACAAAGAAAAAGATTGCTATGAATGCTAGCGTGGCAATAACAATGTTTGACAATTAAGAAGGAACATCCCCGAAGCGTGTGATTTCTGCTGTTTTGCGCATGGTTTCGACACGAGTCAGTTGAATGTTTGGGAAGCAATGTATATTCTATTGAAAGAATAAACACAGGGACGAACGCGCATACACATGAAGATGTGTCTTCTTGTTTGTCCCTGTGTTTATTTCTTCAGCGACGTACAATTTCATCAACGTGCTCACAGCTTCTAAACATAATATACTAGACGCGAATTTTTTTTTGTGCCTTTCCTAGCGGCGAAGCTAATTAAGATGATAACTCATGATGATTTTATTTTGTCGGCATACTAAAGAAAAAGAATATTTTCAAAGCTTGTACAGATAGGGTGGAGTGTAAATATGAGTCATGTTGAAGGTAGAATGCATTAGTCGTGACACTAGCATCATATTGCGCACCCTAGACGTAGCTAGTCACAACGTGTTTTTGTCTCAATTTTGTGAGTGATTCCTTATGTTTCTTTTTGTGAAACACGCTTTACGCACGCAATGATGACGACGCTATTTGGTGCATGCTAATATCAACCTGAATTAATATGAACGTGTATTTGACGCCAGAAACAAAGTAATAACTTTGATATGTGTCCTTGTTTGGATGTGGATTTTCTGATATTCCCGAAATGTTTGTTTATATAGTTTCGTCAGAAACGCTAGTATTATTCGCCACGCTGTCGTGGAAATATTTTAGAAAATATCATTAAACTAAACGCGCGATCAAGATCATTCCGCAATGGCTTGAGCGCAAATTTACTTGCATAATAATTTTGAATAACTGTCCGTAATTTCTATAACAAGAACACATCTATGTTTGTGCTCTAAAAACAACAAAAAAAATGTATCTAGAGGCGTGATACATTTTTTTTTTTTTTGCAGGACCGCATGTTTACGATCCGAGCAGAGAGCGCAGTATCTGGCTAGTAAATTTCCTCTCAACAGAGGTTGTAACATTACACGGCGGCTCAAATATCGTTGTAATTTGCGTTTAGGGTTTGCATGAGAACTTCCAGGGCTGTTCACCTTACGCTTGTACAATATGTGCTCTTTTGAATATTGCGAATACTATGTGTATGATTTCCCAAAGCCCAGCGTAATTAGCTGAACGTGAAGCGATATGAGATGTCAGGTGATCTATACACTCTTGGAAGGGCCTTGTATAAAACACCGCAATGCACTCAGAACGGTATTATTTATTTTTTAACCAGTTTAGCCAGCGAGGCAAGCGAACAGTGTAGTTGGCTGAAGTGGTTAAAATCACCTAAAAATAGATGCTACAGGTGCATTTCGGAAAAGCATGCTGCCAGGCCCCTCGGAGAGTGCTTATTCTTTAAGAATTGATGAGGACTTCGACCCTGCCACTTTTGCTTGTGTGTTGTGTGTACCCGCTTGCACGATCAAGCGACGACGCTCTGCCGCGAAGCGAGCTTCATCTGCCCAGGATGTATACCCAGTGCCTTTTTGGGTCAAATGTAAACTTCAGGAGAAGTAAAGTACTGTTTTCCCGCCCGGGAAATTGTTGATTCGCTTTTTTTAGTTTCTGGCCCACGCTGAACAATCTGTTCGCTTTACTTCTTGTTGTTATCTAACATATCCTAACCTGCTACCGTAAAAAAAAAGAAAAAAAAAAGAAAACCTTTTAAAAAAATATTTTTTTTTTAAAAATACAAAGAAAAAAAACTAAGAAGGTAAAAATGGACGTACAGATAGATTGGAAACATTAAAACTTTAACTTTTTGACTTTGTATATTTTCGTTTGCATTTAACGCAAGATCGCGCTGTAAATGTAATGTATTCATACATTTCATTAGGTTCCCAAACACACCATGTAAGATGTTTACTGGCAAGATTATAAGTACATAGAAGTGTAAGTGAAAAAGAAAGAAGGCTTTTACGATTGTTTTAAATTCTCGGCGGACATGTGCGTCTTGGGTAGAATACAAGGCGAAACAAAATAATTTCTGGAGTGGCAGGGATTGCGGTATTTCTGGGATCGAACAAAGCAGGTTGAGGACATGTTCTAACGGAATCTTCTTTGAGACAAAGGTGACAGAAGTGAATCGGTGGCGAGCAAAGGACAGCATAACGAAAACATATTTGACGTTCGTGTTTATACAGCGTAAGTTCGGTCTTCCTTTGAGCTGCGGCGGCACTGGTTTACGCAGTAGATGGGAAACTGAGCCAGAGCAGCACGACTGCTAGCCTGGGCTCTTTAACGTGCACCGCGCAGTAGCGATACACGACCGCACACCGGTGCGATGCTTATCCAGACAGAAACGGGCAAGGGTGGGGATTGAACCCAGGATCCGCAGATCGTACATGTTCGTATTTTATACTTAGGGCGGAAAATGGGGGAAAAAAATCTGGAGCGGCGTATAAACTTTTGTGTGAAGATAGATCAAACCAGTTGTAAATCGTTAGCCCTAAGAACAGCTAATGGAAAACATTCAATAAAAAAATTGGGCGTTTTTGAGTGACAAAGGTGGTTTAGTACATCGGAGCAGGTGCGCACGGTAATCTTAAAAGTAGGCAGCAAATAACAAAAGAACGAGGGCTGGGCAGTGATACTCCAAAAAGTAATCGGAAATACAAATACTGAGATACATGTATTTTGAGACCCCAAAATACAGATGCTAAAGTACATTCGTCTTTTAAGCAACGAAATATCCCTAAGATACTTCTAAAAAAAAAAAAAAAAGACACTGAAAGAGTATTCCGGAATGCAGATACATATACTTATAGAAATAAATTTGTTCCCGAATGGTGTTACATGGGGAGGACATGGTTCGAGGCGAATGCTTGTGCTCCTCTTTTGTGTCATTTTATGTACTTCCCCTTACCTCACACTAAAGCCGTCAAAAAAAAATATTACGCTTGGTGAACCACATAGTTGCTCAACGGTAAAGACTGCGTGCCATACTTGACAAAAGGCGTTTGCATGAACTGAAACTTGTTTTGATGTGCTGGCGCACCTCAAACTGTTGTATTATATGCCCCCGAGTCAGCCATATTGTGAGGAGATTCGACAACAGAGCCGTATACCTATCTTGAACTCAACTCGTTTACAGCGCTCGCTATGCTAAATTGAAAAGAGTGGAGGGCTTTGAGAGAGGAGGTTATTTTGTTATCCTTGCCAGTAGCCTTCTCTAAACCACAGGTTGTTCTTTATGTTCGTGATTGTGATGGATTATTATATAGGGTGGGTCCATGTTATGAATTCTGAAGAAGCTTGCACCAAACACATTTTTTTTTATCTTTTAAATTTATCGTAAAAACGGCAAAAAATCTAACAAGATACCCAAGTCTGGCAAAGTTTTGCGATACAAGCGATACACTGTAAATGTATCGCTTGAGGTACAGTTCTCGGCATTCTCCCTCGTTGTTTGTTGTCTATACCCTCCCCTCCCCTCCCCCTCCCCTCCCCCTCCCCCTCCCCCCCCCCCCCCCCCCCCCCCCCCAGGATGACATGGACTCCTTTGTCCGGCGCTCGACCTATGTCGGGTATTTCCTCTGCTTGTTGGCTGCAGCTGAGGTACACATACATTTATTTTTTTTCTTCAAATGTATTTCGATACGGAGATAAAGATACTCAAAAGTCTCTTTAAATTACTGTCGCTATAGTGCCCAGTTCTTATTAGGACAAATGCAAATGTGGACAAAGTCCTGGTTCTCTCAGACAGGAGATTATTTGTGCGACAAATGGTGAATTCCGGTCGCAGATTAGGCGCGCTCCAAAAGCGCCCCTTTCGGAGCGCGCATCTTCCCCTGGCAGATCCAGCTCAAGTTGGTCATCTTCCGCTCGCAGATTTGTGGCAGCGCAAGCTCCGTGGAGCGCTTCCGATCGCGCCGCAACCGCTCCGTCAGCTTCGGGAGATCTCCCCGGAAGTCGGCAGCAGCTCGCTACTGCGCATGCGCGTCGTGGGCCGAGCATGTACGATCTGCTCCGGTCGGTCGGTTGTTTACGCGAGCTGCTACGGGCAGTGCGTGCGGTGCGTGCATTAAGCTTCGTACAAGGTTACCTCGCATGGTTCAGGGCCCACGACGCGGCCATGAACCATATGCAGGGCCCACGACGCGGCGAGAGGCGGGACTGGGACGTGGCAAATTGCAAGCGCTGACATCTGAGATCCCGAAAGGAAGAGCGAGGAAGAGCACGAAAGAAAATCCGAAGGAAGCAGACGCAGGTTTAGGCGTGTTCATTTTGCCGCAACTGATTGTTTACCTGTGTACTTTGCATGCCGCCGGTTATGTTCTAGTGCAATAATGCAAGAACAAACTAGGCAACGACACTGCAAGTGATGGTTTGCTACCTCTGTGCTTATTAATGCCTTGCCAGCGATCTGAGCTCCGCCGCTGGCAATCACTGCGTGCCCCGACGTTCAGGGGGGGCGAACGCTGACCTATTCCAGTATAGGGTGAAGAATTGGGCGAGTTGCTTTTGCATACTAAATAATTAAAAAGAGCGCGAATAAAGCGAAGGACAAGAGGAGACGTAGGCAGACAGAGCGCTGACTCTCAATAGACTACTTCCATAAAGCCCTGCATGCAACACGGCGCGCGTTGCACTCTGGGAACTAGTTGGCCAGGGAGGAGAGTGGCATGGTTTCGGTTTCGATCGGCACGTCGATAAGAGATTTTACACAGAGCGTGGACTATTAACGGCCCTTATCTCATGCTTTCTGGTCCCGAGAGCGTCATTTGTTGTCTCTAAACTAACCTAAATGGCCAGATCTCGAAGCTTTAGCACAAGCCCGAGACGTACAGCTTGTCTTAACATATGCTTCTTGTATTTTTGTACTTGAGCCTTTCTTTTAGCGTTTCGAGGTATGTGAACGAGCCAGTGCTGGGAATCTCGACGCTGCGAAGCTCGGGGATCTTGTTTGTGTACGAGTCAACAAGCTGTAGCAACCAATAAGTATGCATACATCGAGCTCGCGCCTTTACATTAGTGTTATTGATCAGGAAGTTTGTTTGTTTCGTGCGTCCATAGACGATATATAATTTTTTGCAATTACTGTTTTTCTTAATACGTCCGAGTACGCGAGGTAAAACTCGGAGGCGCCATTGAAAAGCTCAATTTTAACACACTTCTTATCTCTTATTAGTACTGACCCGCAGCACTGCGCGAAGTGAAGTCCCCAACCGCTTGCGTTCCACTAATATTCAACATCGCGTATCCGGATAAATTTATCCTGCAATCATATAGGCACGTTCGCACATACAAGCCGTTTTAAGAACGCAAAAGTCGAGCACTTGTGTGAGGAATGTCGCACCGCTCGCCGGAAGTGCGCAGGACGGGCATGAACCCCTATGCGTTGCGCCAAACGAACGAAATGATTCAAAGCGCATTTGAGGGTTGCTAATGGCCATAATATTTGTTATGTGTTTGCTTTATTCCTGACTGAGTATGCCGAGAAAATTTCAGACACACCGTTCAGGCACAGAACTTGGGCGTCAGTAAAAGCTCGTCCAAAAAGGCTTAGCGAGGAGTAGGGGACGCTTGTTAAGGGTCTCCGTCGTAGCTAGCCGATCTCGGCGTTTGCGAAAACTTAATCGTCTATCAGCATAAAATTCGAGTGGGATATATATGATGACACGAGGAAGACATCATAGTAAATTTTGTGCTGTAGTGAGATCGAATTTATTGCGTTTCCTTAAAAGTTCATGCGTCAACGCTGGACTCAACTTTGATACTCCTGTGTGGATGCGGCTTGCTTTTCGCCCAATGAAGCAACAAGAAACGGACTTTGGCTAACAAAATACGTGTAAGGCTCAAGGTGACCGAATTTCAGTTGTAGTTCACTAATACTAGATGGGGTTATTGAAATCCGAACTCAAAGATGCATTCGTGGGGTGAGGTGACTAGGCAACGTCTTACTACGTTTGCATACGCACGCACAATATCAGATGTTTCAGGAATTATGGAAAGTGCCTCGGTCTTCGTTTTCTATCGCTCGAGAGTGAGTGTATTGTACATTCGTAAAAAGCCAGAGAATCGAAAACGCAAGCAGCGCGTGCGGTCGCGGTGTGATAGCATGAGATGAAGCTGCTCAGTCGAAACCGAAACTGAGTGGCCAACTAGTTCCCAGAGTGCACTGCGTGGTATTTCGCCGCGATGGGGCGCGTCGGTTTTGGAAGAAGTCCATTGAACTTTATTAGAAAGCAATAGATAAAGGATCGCCGTGAATAAATAGGACGCAAGTCTTATCACCTCGTTATGCACTATGACTGGCATACACGTGTCTCCAGGAACAACAGTTCTTTATCGAACCGAGCGATCGGGGGAACACTTAAACACACGTCATTTCCACATCGGGATATGTGGACGCCTCGGCAATCTCCCTCGTTGTTTGCTGTCTATACCCCCCTCAGGATGACATGCACTCTTTGGTATGGTGCTCGACCTGTGTCGGGTATTTCTCCTGCTGGTGGACTGCAACAGTAATGACTGGTTCTTACTAAAGTCCCTCGCTACTTCTTTATACAAGTAACGCCAACCAATACAAATGACAAAGCACGTTCAGCTTGAACCAAATGGCGTTATATAGTTCAGACTCCTGCTGTGCGCCGCCATCCACTTCCTAAAACATGCACCGTCACGCAGTCGGCGCTTTAAAGAATGTCACTACTTGTATAGGAAGCTGTTATCTAGGAACTTTAGTATTGACTGGTTGTCGTAGATTTAATTCAGCTCGTCAAGTTCGAGCTCCGGTAAGTTTAAGCAGAGGCCATTTTCAACGACCGTCTCCGCAGGTTGCTCCCAAAATGCGACTCCATCTTCCGCTCGTCAATATGGAGCGGGTGCCGCGGAGCTGTTCTAAAGCGAAGCCGTTAATGGCTATTGTTCCGTGGATTTTTCATGTGCGCAACCAAGAACTCCAAGCTCGGACCGCCGGACGCGCAGCACGCGCACGCCTTCCTACTATAAAAGATTCGATGTAAATAACCGAAATAAAGCGTTGACGAACGCGCGTGCATGATGCCTTTTGTTTTAGGCTTTTGCTTTAGAACAGTTAATGAGACGCCGGCGCGTGCCTTTTGTTACGATGACCACGGATCAAGACAATAAATGTGTTCGTACCTTTGCTCAAAATTCAGTGTCACGTCTGTGTCGTCTGCTCAACGGCTTCGCTGGTCATCCACCTTCACTGAGTGAAATGGCTCATGATGCTTCTCCTTCCTCGCCAATTTCGGAAACCGATCCACATCTACCAATGGAATTCACCATAATAGCGGAAGTATTGAGTATAAAAAAATACAGGGCAGGGCGACGGACGTTTACTGAGGGTTCGGAAATTATAAATATTTGTGCGAAGGTGATGCCTCAGATCTTCACAGACGACCAGAAAACATTTGGCTTCAAGTTTCATCTGATAATTTAAAAATGCGGAAATGTATGACAGGGCAATCACCGGGGATAAAAACAAACAAAGTGTTTAGCACTTGACCTTGAAATGAAACGCAAGAGAATAAAGTAGAAAGCACGACATTGACCTCAAAAGAAAAAAGCACGCGTGCATCGTCGCAGCTGCAACACCATGTTTTTTTGTTTCTATGATAATAACGGGATAGTTCGCTACATTTTCTTTTTCTAGGGAAGAACAAGTGGTTCATTAACATGATTACTTTAGATTGTTGCTATGATTACGGGAATCTGTTGAATGGAAAAGACCCAAACTCTGACCTGAGAAGTGATTTTTCTATCATGATAAGGCCCCTGCGCATGATGTGTTAAAATTTCGGGAGCTCCTGGGTAATAAATACAGTACAAAATAAATTGTATCACGAATGGCCTTGCAAGTGTTTTGCTACGTGAAACGTTCTTGGTTTAGCGCTAGCAACCTCTAGGCATTTCTTTCCGAGCTGTGCCTCCACGTGTCTCCACTCCTCTCCACCCCATTGACTTTCCCCGTCAGTCACGTGTCAAATTTACCGCTAAATTTAGGGGGTAAACTGAATTTATGCATAGGTCCCGTGACGTCAATTTTCTCTCTAAATCGAGAGGGGAAACTGAAATTGAGTTTAGGACACGCGAGATCATGCCACGAGACGCCATATTTTCTGCTAAAATTTAGGGGGAAATTGAATTTATGTAAGGCTATGTGACATGAAGTCATGTGACATCATAATTCCCGCTAAACGTAGCGGGGAAATTAAATTGGTGTTGAGGTTACGTGACGTTCATTTTTCCGCTAAATCTATCGGGGAAACGGAAGTCGAGTGACGTCACATGCCACGGCTCCACGAGATGCGGCTTCACAAAATGCGGCTCCACGAAATCCGTAGCAACTAGCCAAAGATCGTTTTCCCGTTAATAAAACATCCGCTCTATTCACCTGACTTAGCGCTCGGCAAATTTAAGCTCTTCTCAAGACGAAAAAAAAAAGTGCCCTGAAAGGACTAATATTTTCTGACATTCCTGACATCCAGCGCCACACAACAACGTTACTTAAGGTATTCTGGAGAATAAATTCCAAGAATGTCTCCCGCACTGCCACCACCGTCTGGCGATATGCATAGCTTCGCAAGAGGAGTTCTTTGAAGTTGACGTCAGGCCATTAGTGCATAGGTAAGCGATATTTGCTTTCATAGGGTCACTCCGGGAATGGAACTGTCGCAGGTCGCATATTCCGGAGTTTTTGAGATCGGTGGAACTGAAACCCATCTTTTGTATAGAGCATGCGTGTGCACAATATTCACGCATTAACCTAATTAGATACTAATGGGAGTAATATTTTTTTCCTCTACTAGTAGGAAATATCTAAAACTTACAAGAAAAGTAGGTTGCCTTGAGAGACAGCTTGGCTTACCAGAAGACAGCCCCCACTCGGCGTCACTCTTTTTACAGGTGTGCTGTTTCGGGAAGTAAAACCATATGACTACGCAAAGGAAAAAGAGAAAAGAACTGCCGGACACAGTATCCGTTTCTTTTGCTTTGGGGTTTCCACTTCTGCGATTTCGCAACACGCGAACATGAAGAATCAGGTGATTAAATGTCGTTCTTCGTCCTCATTCCGTAAAAATGAGATATTTAAAATTCATCCTTCCTAATCTTTAAAAAAAAAAATCACCAGCACCAGTAGCGAATTGCGAGCAACACGTTGATGCTACCGCGCCACAACCGATAAGCTGGGGGAGGGGGGGGGGGGAGCTTTATGGTGTCAAATTTAATACAAAAAAGCACTACCAGTGATTTTAGTCGGTCTGTTTGTTGGGGCAACTTCCAGAAAAGCGATCAGAATCAATTATAAACTCAACAAATGTGGAAGCAAGATAGGTAGTTATTTTGATCACATTAATCCTCAATTACCACCTACCATCGTTCCATTAAAACGATTCACTTATTTTTTCCAGAATTTGTCTAATGCATTAGAGGCAGCCATTTGTTACGGGAGGGCGAACGCAGAACGACTTTACCCCAGCAGACTCTGGACGCAAATTCTCCGGAGCCCGCGGCCGAGTATTAGGCCGTTAAATTAAAATCTTATTGGCTTCGCCCCCCGACTCGCCTCGTCGACTTTCGCAACGCGTCTCGGAAAACTGTCGACCCTCCTTTCTTGTGCCGATTTGAAGATGACGGTGCGAACAATCAAAGAAATGGCCTCCGGATCCCATGGGAGACTCAAGCAATACCATCTAGAAGACAAGGCCTTTCGCCCATACAGTTACAATAAACGCTAGAGGTTCAGGTGGCGCTAGTGTGTTGTTGCATTTTAAAGCAGACAGCAAGCAGTCTCAATTTCAATTCCGGTAATACATTCCTATGGGAAAGCGCGAATACGTTTTCCTCTTCACGCTCGATTATACGAGCAAACATTGTTTAGTGTTGTGACAGAATAAAAAGTTTGGAACGTTTTACAATCGAATGTACAAAAATATCTGTCAGTGTGTTTTTCTTTAGAATTCATGGCGTCGAACACTGTATTGCGCTAAAACAGCCTTCAGATCTCTCCTCAAAACAAACTACTTCGTGGCTGCCCCGGTCGCTTCTACCGGGACTGACCGCTCATGCAAAGTATGACCTTTTTAAAAGGTTAAAACAGCGCAAACGACGAGGGACAAGAAGCAGAAGGACACATATACAGCTAGGAACGCAAGAGCCTGGACGACTTTAGAGCAGAGGCATGGGACTCGCTACCCAGCGAGAAAAGGCCCACGACGCTTGAGGACTCGATCCATCTCGGGGGACAGCAGCAGCACAAAAAAACAAAATCATTGACTCCCTTATCCGCTAAATCGGGGACTCTGAATCCATTACTTCATCAAGATTTGCACATGGTCCCTTACCCTTTCCCATCCATCCCCACAATTCTTTCCCTCTCGCCTCGGGACATTAACCCACAGACGAGTGAGCCTTTCCTTAAATCAGTAGATGTTACTGTCTCCGATTGGTGAAGGTCGTATTTTGCTCTAAATAAATTAACGTGAGTAGGGGCTCGAAGAAGCGTACCTATTTGCGCACATGATTCAAGTCCTTGCAAGGCGCGAGCGTACGTGCTTAAAGGGGCACTGACACCCCAAAGGTCGTATTTATTTTTATTGTCTAAAACGATGCAAGTTGCAGCCATAGACACGCAAAAAAAAACCGCATCGCGAAAAAAAATTTTCCCGCGCGCACGCGCGCCTTTTTATTTTTGGTGTTTGATTTTCCCGCCTCTCGCCTCCTCGCTTCTTTTGATCGGTGACGTCAAAAATCAGGAAATTTAGAAGCTTTGTAGGCGGCATCTTTATAACATTTAATGACGGCAATCCTAAAACATGTTTTTTAACGCAATTGCGAACGCACTACGGCCCTTCTTTTTGAAATACCAAAAATCGGGAGTTCGTTGTGGTGCCGTCTCCTGGATTTGTATCCTCCAACGGAAAACAGGCGACACCGCTCAAAACCGGTCCGCCGCAATGCCGGCGCTAGCCGGCGCTCGCTCCTTTCCTCCTCGCTTTGGGTCGCCATGGCAACAGCAGGGAGTGGTGACAGGAAAGGGGACTCCCAGGTCTCCGCAATTTTTGACGTCAAGGCACCGGCGCCGATCGCGCGGGAACTTCGAATTCGGCATTTGGAAATTGTTTTTTTACTTCACGAATACTGAATTCCCAAATTTCAAATTTTGAGGGTAATGTCCCGGCATCGTTTTCGACCGTTTCGGATAATAAAAAAAAATATGATTTTGATGTGTCAGTGCCCCTTTAAAGGCCGCGTGGGGCGCCACCACGCCTCCGCGAAGGCCCGAAACCAATAGCGTCCCTGCCAGGAGATGACCGAAGCCCGAGTGAAATTTTCGCCTTGTTTCTGACCGTGTTCAGGCACCTTTATTTCCTCCCGCCATCCTCCGGACTGAGGAGCAGCTGCCGGAGGTGGAGCTTCGTCGTACACGCTACCACTACCTCTCACCGTGCCTCATCTCCTCCTCAATCAGGTAACAGTTGGGACACCCCGTTTTTCTTATTATTTTGACGATCTATTATTAGCAACTGTAATTGGTATAGTAATATTCATTTTCACCTAGAACAGCCGTCGCCCCCTTAAGAAAAGCAAGTACCTCTCCCCACAGATGTCATGGGTTCTGCTCAAAATGCATTCGCAGTTCCTCGAAGTGCCGTACCAGACGCGATTCTAGATCCTCGCTGATCAAAAGAATGCGATATGCAATTTCGATCTGTCCTTCAAGAGCTCCCCACAACTGGCGCCGGGAAGCAATAAATATATTCGAGAAGCATTACACCCACGGTACGCGGACACATGTCTGAACGAAGCACTTTCTCGCAGCCATTGCTGAGACTGCCATGAAGCACTGTGGAGGAAATGCATTCCGATCAATAGCAGCGGAACAACGCCGAGAACCGCCCACGGGCGGGTTCGCGCAGCAAGCCTACATTGAGCGAGTCTCGAATACGTGTTGAAGCAGCGCGCGTGCTCTAAGGGAGCAGCAACAGCTACAGACTGCAAAAGCACAAGCTAGACGTCTTTCGAAAAGAGGGAGCTGTGGTACAGGAGGGATTTCCCATGCGATGCTTCGTCAAACTACTGCTAGTGTCAGCGCCTACTTTTTCAAAACGCAAGACGTGTTTACGGCAGACTGGAACGCATGTGCGAAGAACTTCAGGCATATCGCACAAAAATAGCTCCAGTCTATTTTCCTAAAAAACTAAGATACTAACTCCATGTAAATCGCATTTCGCTGACAGGGTGTTTGAACCTTTTGTGCGAAATATAGGTACCCACGCCCAGTACGTTTTTAAAACAATGATGTGAAACTATCACCTCATGTTTTGATTTTCATGTGATTTTGGCTCGGTGTTTCGACCATATGTTTTAGTCGTATCAGAGCCCATCAGGACACTATCAGAACTTGCTGAATGTATACTCCTCCGTAAGGAAATTTTATACAAAGCTGTCATCTCTTTTTGATTAGTTCAGTCACTGAAAAAGTTGGCTGATATCGCGCCCCAATGATCATACGGTCTCAGTGGCAATCGGTGCACAGTGGGTGGCATTGAGACTGCGCTTATACATGATTCACCTTTTTTACGCAATGGATTTATCAAAACAGCAGCCCTGCGCAGTCAAAATAATATGATGGCCTATTTGGCTGAACCTAGTACACACAATTAGCGCGACTGGGGACGAACACAGGAAAGAAAGAGAAGACAGGACAGAGCGCTTCGTTGGAGTGAGTCAGTCCTACGCAGTCGCGAGGATCTTCCTTGGAGTGAGTCTGTCCTACACCTTAAAAAGCGTAACGTCGTATTGTGCTTACTGCTTACGACCGGTTACTTGGAACTCGCACTTATTTGGCCTACGAATGTCCTAATTTTCTTGCACGAAATTGTGAACGCCGTGATTGATTCACAGTTGCTCTTTGGTGACATTTTACATCGTGCTTTCCAAAAACGTGCGAGATATATTGTTTTCTTTTAATTGAAGAATGTTGATGTGCGACACGGGTGCTTGGAGCTTCTTTTTAACCATAATAACCCAAATTGTATTCAATTTCCTTGTCGTAACTTTTAGAAAGCGGTTTCTGGCACCTTCAAACCCCGTATTTGGCTTATTATTTTATACTAATTTCTATGCCGCCTTGGTGAGTCAGGTTGAGTGAGATGCGTGTATTGTCATATGCGGATGACTATGCCATTTTTGTGCGGATAAAATAACATAAGAGAGACAGTGAGACTTGTTAAGCTTTTTGGCAAACATAGTGGTACCTCGGTAAACTGGCAGAAATCTCTTTGTCTCCGGCATGGGAAAGGGAACTGAGCCCCCACAGTATTTGAAAATATTAACTGGGTAAACACACCTACACCGTACTAAGGAGTCCAGTTAGAAAATTACCGTGGTAGCGAGCAATATTAGAAGACATACTATCGAGCTGCGCGACAAAGCCGAGAGATGGAAGAGCAGGGACTTGTCGATGTTTACACGTGCTACGGTGCGCAATTTGTTTCTTGTCATAAAATATCGGTAGCCACGTTCAATTGTTGCACTGCTCGATCGCGCGTTAGCGTACACGAAATAAATAGAGTCTTAGCCGTTTTTGCTTGGGGATCGACCTGTGAATGGACTAGCCGAACGAATCTCTTTCATCATGCCCAATCCGGTGGCTTGTAATTAGCTCATTTATTTCTGAGTCAGGTTGTGAACCGATTAATTTTTGTGCGAAATGCGAATGATGTTTTTCTGCGCACTATGTGTCAGCTGCGCTGAAACAGAGCTTTGCCTAAGCTTGTTGTTTCTTCCGCGTGTGCCCCAACCGGTTGGCTACTGGCGAGAATTCATTCAGGCGACACAGGTTTGAACCACTCGTTTTTCTTTGGAATATTTAAGTGAAGTGCCACGGGGAAAATTGTCTAGGGACCTTGTCGATGTTACTCTCCCTGTTCCGTTATAGAGATCGTTGTATTGTGCGGATCCAGTTCAGAACGTTTTTCAGCGAATGAAGAGAATGGAAGCGCCTGCAAATGTAAAATCGTTTTTTTTAATTGCATAACGGAGTGTTACAGATTAAGACATGGTTGGATGAGAAGTGTATATTTGTAGCGTGGGGGTGAATTGTTTTGTCTAAGAAGCCAGAGACAGTAAAGCATATGTTTTTAGAGTGCTGAGATGGTGTATATCATTGGAACACTCTCCAAAGTACATTGAAGAAGGCGCTATGCCTCTGAACCAGGGTATTCGGTACTTAGCCGTTGAAAATGACAACGATGTACCGTTCTACCTCGTTTCCCTTGTGGTGCTTCAAAGCATTCGCAGGTCGCGTATTGTCGTTAGGCATGCCAACACTGACGTCAGACAGACTCATGAGTACTTTTGCGAAATCACGCGGCAAATTAAATGTGTCTGGAAAGCTCAAAGTGTTTGCCTGATTGGGAGTCTGTGCAGGAAAAATGGCGCATTTGAAATCCTTTCAACCATGTCATGTTTGTTGCTGCAGGCCCGACATGATTTTTTATCACTTTTGCAGTGCTTTTTCTTTATGCTTGTCAAAACTAAGCAAAAAAAAACTCGAAAATTTTCAGTCGGAATGCTGGCTTGCGGATCCCCAGGTGGAGGGTTCGAATCCTTGCCTACATGCCCGCAATATGACGGAGGCATATTGCAGAGATGGTGCCGTGTAATGGAGCGTTCGGTTGCACGTCAAAGGATCGCAAGGTGGTCGAAAATAATCCACAGTTTTCCGCTGGGCCGTGTTAAATACCCTTCATTAGTTTCACTCGTAAAACCGCCAAATTTGACTTTTAAATAGTTCTTATTTATTTGCTCCAGTATTTTTTTTTTCTTCTTTAGTGCTTAACTTCGTAGAATGTGCACGCTACTAATGCCAAGAGTTGTTTCTGTTCAGAATAAAAAAATAACCACAACAGCAACACAATCATAAAACACGCATCCCTTTTCTGGTTAGAAAGGTGTCTTTACTGGAAATTGTTATCGATCTCGTTGCTCCTTTAGAACTTTATTTCCATCGATTGTGATGAGGGACCCAAATGAGAAAAGCTGCAGCTGAACTGACCAAAGGTTGTTTGGTGTTCCAAGTGCGCCATGATACGGCATATAGCCAGTGACACCTGAGGCAGTAGCAGTGTAATCTACCCATTCTGTATTTGAAATACCAGAAAATGTTCTATCTCACACTCGGTGTGTCCTTCCGGAAACTGAAGTCTTCACATGCTCATTTGATGTTTTTGATCTACTAGTTTACGACGGATAATGTCGTTAGTGTTTACCGTTACAAAAATATACACTCGTTGCAGACTTGAGTACTAAAATCTGAGGCACTCTCTCATTAAGAATGAAACGAAATCCAGAATCCAGAATAAAATACGAAAAAGACACTCAAAATAGTTTTAGATGGCGCTTTTTTGTATTACAAAAGTATTACGGCGTCAAAGAGTAAGCTCAAGTACCAACGAAACCCAATAAGGATTTCCAACCAAGCAACGAAACAAAAACAATGAAGTGTATTTGACCCATGGTAGCTGGTTCCTATCTTTGGCTGGTAATTTGATTGCATGCGGTGCAGGATGGAATTACACAATCTGTGGAATTAAAAAAAAAAAGAAAAAGAGCTTTAGCGCGCGCAGGGAAAGAAAAGAAAACGAGCCACGGCTATTCTTGGTCGTAGCGTAAACACACTAATCCTCCAGGCCGCCTTGACGCTTCCCGTTCCAAACGCAGCCGTTTCGATACGGTGTTTGTTTGGTCAAGACCGGGAGCGAGCTACCGGCTTTTGCTGCTTTACAGAGAAGCAGATAAGCTTTTTTTTTTCTTCCTTGAAATCTCAAGAAGTTTTGTAGTTTTGCGAAGCTAACACGGAGGTTGCAGGGGGCCAAAAAAGTGCAGCCCTTCCTGCCTCTCCGAGTGGCTTCATTTTTTACGAAACATGTCATCTGCGGGGAGGCACGATACAAAAGTTGCGCTCTCACGTGCCATTAAAACCGACGCGCTCGACTTTCTACCGGAACGTGGAGCTCCCAGGGGCAGCCCATTATGCGGTCGATCGGGGCTGCATCCACGGGTTACTCTTTAGTCTCCAGGTAGGGTGATCACAATCCACAGAGTAAAAAACGGGACATCGGGGGAGGGGGGGGGGGGGGGGGGGTGGAACCGAAGTGGGTAGCAGAGCCGAAAGAAAAAATGAAAGCCGTTTACAACTCAGTAACGCCGAATTAGAGCGCAGCTCATGAAAAGGTGGAGGGAAAGGTACTGAGGGGAGGGATATACCCCTCTTCCCTCCTTATCTCCTGATCCTGCCTGCTACTCCTCCCTCCGAGCGGCGTCGGCGTTGCCGTCGCCGTCGGCGTAACCGTGAGGTCACGTGACCTCACGGGGATCACTTGACTTTACTGGGGTCACGTGACATCACCGGACCCCCGTGACGTCACCGGACCCCCGTGACGTCACCGAGGTCATACGCCGACGGCGAACCCGCTCAACCCGGAAACGGCCGCCTAAGAGCTGCGCTCTAAAGCAAGCTCTGCTACTATGCAGTACCCTGCGAAAATGCATATTCTTCCAAAGAACTTCGTTTAGTTGACACACCAGCACCTTTCTTCATTTTTAAACAAAACGCTTCATAAATATAGTAATATATAAAGGTGTACAGAACAAACATCTGTGCCAACTGAAAGCATTAACCAATGGTACCACAAAGCGAGCTCTAAATTTACTCTATGAGAGGTAACATTTTTTAGTCAGCTTGTTTTTATAAAATACAGTACGTGTTCTTTCACATTCCTTCCACTCGCTTAGCTCCCTCCCATCTTGCAACTTTGCACGCACTTTCCCACGACACCCGGACGTGAGGCTTCGTTGATACACAATTACGGGGACGGGAGAAATGCACCTTTAAAGCGGGACTGTCCCTGCCAAAACTTGTCATCTTTTCTCTATATTCACTGGCAGCATTATAACGTTCACGAGTGTGTGCCGCACAACGACGCACTCGGAATGCCCATAACTTACTTTCCTTTAATCAGCTTAGCCAATGGGAACGAGGGGAGGCATCGCTGCTCAATGGGGATGCAGTATGAGAGGCAAAATGACGCACAGCCTTAGGTCCACTGAGACTTCCAAGACAATTTTGGCAATATGCGCACCGCCCACCTCATAGGGTGAAGGAATCATAGGACGGCCGGTAATTCTGCTTTTCTGCGGTATGCGCAGCAGCAGTAATCACTCCGAACCTGTGAGGTGGACCTTTCTAGTAGTTGCTGCTTTTATGAATGCATATATTTTACAGCACTGAAACAACGCCAGATTATTGCGAAGTGCAAAGCAAAGTCCCGCACAAAGCATGCTTTTATAGCATGTTTCCAGAATGCAGTAAGTATTTTTGCGATTTCACTGAACGATACTTAGATCGATAAGTAAACCTCGACTTTGAGCATTGCAAAACCTAGAACAAGCTTAATCATCGTAGGCAACTCTCTTAGGGCTAGGAATGACTTATACTTATGTTAGTTCAAGGAATGGCAGCGACCTTTACCTTCAAAGTAAAAATGCATGAACTGCAGTTTTTAGGAGCAATTCTTTCAATTGTTAATCAATTAAGCGGTCGCTATTTTGAGGTATCTGGACTGGTTTGTTACCTGACCAGGGAGGGGGAACGGGAAGAACGGCAAGTGGAAATGGAGGGGAGGGAAGGGTACTGTGGCAGGGAGGAAAGAATAGAGAGAGGGAAGGGAATTGGAGAGAGGAAGGAAGAAGAGAGAGGCGAAGGGACGCAGATGGCAACGGGTAAATGGCACTGCAGAAGTGTGAGGTTGGTAAAGGGCGCAGCAGAAGTTGGGAAAGAAGGAGACGGAAGGAGAGAGTAATGGGCAGACGAAATTGGTGGCATTAAGTACATTTTCCCACTAAATTAAGCGGCAAAACTGAATTAGTGTTTAATATGAATTGGTGTTTCATACGGTAGGGCTCTGTAGAAGAATGAGGGAGGCATGGGAAGAGGGGCTAATGAGAGAGAGAGGGAGGCGAGGATGGGGCCCTAGGGTCACCTAGGGTTATGAAGCATTATTATGCTGCTAGGATCGGGGAGAAAGGAGAAGGGTTATGCTGCTAGGATGGGGGAGGGATGGGGGATTGAGAGGGAGAGGGGAAGGGTTAGGAAATTTGTGTGCATGTAACATATATTGACCCGCTAACTTTAGCGGAAGAACTGAATTGCTGTGCAGGTCACGTGGCATCTGGACCCGTGACGTCGATTTCACCCGCCGAATTTGCCAAGGAAATTGAATTGGCGTGGAGCTCCCGTGCCGTATATTTCACCAGGCTGCATTGGAGACGTGACATCATGTGACGCCACTTTTCAGCTAAATTTAGCTGTAAATACACGGACGGACGGAAAAAGCGAAATGTTCAGAATGAGGGTTACGTTCAAAAGCATTTCATCCTTTAATAAAAGCAGGTATCGTGATCCCGTGACATCACTGAAAGAGGCATTTCCTAATCCTAGCTTGAAAATGCCTTCAGGTTGGTGTAAGATTTGTAAAACAGTAATATAGGTGTATTGCTGTACCTGCTAATAAAACAGTTCTATAGTTTACTGAAGCAGTGGCAGGCAAACTCAAGTCTTCGGTTGAACGCTGCCATGAAACAAACTTGCGGCTTTTTACTGCCATCTCGTCCGACCTTCAACACATTCGTGAAGCTAATACTTTGAACTTGCACGATCTCGGAAAAACTGTGCTGTTTGAGTAATTGTGTGAATAGAACTGCAGGTAGGCAACACGATAAACTCAAGAAAAATCCAGAAACGTATATATGCTCGTTTCCTCTCGTGTGTTCCTGCGTCTCGGGGTATATTGTTTCCAAAAAAAAAAAAAAATTGGCTCTCCTTGCTAATTGTTTAAGTATTTATAAGTCTTCTCCGCGATCCTGCCCGAATCGAGTAGAGTGAATTCTCCCATCCACCTCCCCAGGAAAAAAAAGGAAGAAGAAAAGGAAGTCCATATACAAACTTTTTGAACCGGGGCACAGCCATCCAAGACGCCTAAACACACTTTCAATTTTAACTCCACAAAAGTCGAAAACGAAGACCCAACGGAGTAAGAAAACGGAGGAAAAGTGAAGGACGTGAGTATCCTTGGTACTGCGGGTTCCTCGGAACGTTCCGACGTATAGATTCCCGGACGGAAACCCGATTTCCCTCGGTGACCGGGCGCCGCAGCCCCTCTCGTGTGCCCCTTCATATCCGCTGGTCTCCTTTTGTGGCAGCCCGGCTGGGGAAGGGGTACCACTCTGGGTCTACCCAAAGTTCGATCCGCCCCGCGAGGGAACGTCTTCTCGCGTTGCCCCTTTGGCCCACGCACAATTGAAACTGCCACAAGGGGCTGCCGCTGCGGTCGGAGGTGATGGAACGACGCGCCAGTCCCGCGGTTATTGATAGACACGCTTTTTTTTTTTCCACAAAAACTGACGGCAAAATTGTCCGTTCAAAATATTTGAGAGAGATTTTAATTTTTTTCGGGTGGCATGCTTTTCCGGGTTGAAATCTGAGGAAAATAGACCGGATAAACTGCAAAAATGAAAAAAAAAATTTAGCAATATAAATATATATATGTTATATATCGGGTGTCCGAAATAGCGGCCAGGCTCTTTTAATGGACCGCGAAATTCGGTTTCTTAACCTATCGCGCTACGCGTTTGTGTAGCATTGCCCACAGGTGGTGCATTTCTTTCTATAAAGTTTGCAAAGAGCGAACTTACCTGAGGAAAAAGTAAAGAAAGAAAAAGTCTTAACTCCTATGAAAACGCAGCGAAGCCGCCGGCCTTAAAACAATAGGGTAACCAATTGTTTGAAGACCGGTGGCTTCGCTGCTTTTCCATGGGAGTTAAGCCTTTCTTCTTAGAGCGCAGCTCTTAGGGGCCCGTTTCCAGCCTGAGCGGCGTCGGCGTCGGCGTAACCGGGGGGGGGGGGGGTCACGTGACCCCCCCCCCCCCCCGAGGTCACGTGATCCCCGAGGTCACGTGATCCCCCCGAGGTCACGTGACCCCCGCGATCACGTGACCCCCCCCCCCATCCCCCCGGGGTCACGTGACTACCCGCAGGTGACGTGACCCCCCTCAGAACCCTTCCCTACTCCTCCTCAAGAGCTGCGCTCCAATTCGGCGTTACAGGGATTTGTAAACGGCTTTCATTTTTTTTTACTTTTTCCTAAGGTAAGTTTCCTCTTAGCAAATTTTATAGAAAAAATGCACCACTTGTGGTCAACTCTGTAAAAAGCAAAATACAAACAAGGGTTGGATACCTCGGTGTGACGTGTTGTCAGGGATGGGCAGTATTTCAAATACTTCGTGTATTTCGCATTTGTATTTAATTACAAAGTGGGTCATGTACTTGACGTGTGTATTTAAGTACTAAAACGTGGGTACTACAAATACAATTGTAATTAAATACAATTTTGTGGGCGAAAATACATCTCTCAAATTTATTGTCACGGTCCAGAGCAGGAAGAAAACTACGTTCTGCACCGAATGCAGTGTCTCTCAATCAAGCACAAGCGTTTAGTGACTTTGTGATTACGGTGCTAGTCCAGGGTAAGAATAGTCACGAAATCGACGTTCACAGGCAGACTGGCTAAATAAGTGCCTGTGACTTGTGATGCTTTCCAGTCTGATTTCCATCCATATTTTTGCCTGGAACATTCTAAATGCGCGGGTCGTCCAGATTTTCGTAACTGGTGCGAGTTGCAACAATAAAAAATTCTCTAGCTAGTGCTCCGCGTCTTGGTCGTCTCGGTTCTTTGTTGGTCTATACCAAAATGTAATCGACAAAAAAAGCTGCTTGAAGCTCTGTACTTTTTTCACCTATTACGTCCAAGCTGATTACATTTTTTTGTCGTTATATTTCTATTACGTACTAGAGGCTCGCACACTAACTCCCGAGTGTGCGATATAAAACTAAAGTGAGGTACCCAGAAACCCGTTGCAGGTGCCCTGAAGTCGCTGACGCAAATTTTGAGGAATGTATTTGGAAAAGTATTTGGAGGAGACCAAATACATTTGGCTGTATTTGTATCTTGTATTTAAATGCTCTTTGGAAATGTAATTAGATTTGTAATTAAATACATTTTGGACGAAGTATCTTGTATTTGTATTTCGATACATATTTGCATGTATTTTGCCCATCCCTGCGTGTTGTCATGAAGGACAGATCAAAATGGAACCCGAATTTAGACGGAATATAAACGAGCCCTACAAATTAGAAGAATTGTGGGTGCAAGTGTTGCGCCAGCCGACATGAACAACATGGCGACATTATCGTAGACCGAATTCTTTACGTCCTTTCACGGATCGAGTTTAGAAAACCTCAGTAAAAATCCTTCCAGAGATTTCATTGAAGTACACTCAGGATCTCTCTAGGACTGTAATATGCTCTAAAAAACGAAAAAAAAAATCTCCATGCTGAGGCTGGTAACTAGCCAGCAAACAAGACAACAGCGAGAGCAGAAAAAAGCACGTTGTCACGTAGTAAAACTTCTCGGTGTGGCAGCACATGAGATGCTCAAGGACACCATTTTGTCAAGCCATCATTTCCCCGTTGTAGGTCCATGAATTATTCAGCAATCTTATTGGTTGGTTGAAAAGCTTTCCTCCACTTTTACTTCCAAACCAGCAGGATGCCTAGATATATGTTTTTTTAGACTCTCACTCGCAGTATCCCCTGTCTTTTCTGTCGCCTGAGCTCGCTTCCCAAGCACTACTAAGCTAACTATAAAGATTGCGTTTTGCAAAAAATAAATAAATAATAGTAATAGTAATCTTTATTTCTATTGACTCTGTTGAATGACCATCGCTTACCCCTTCACAACATTGCTACAGAAATTTCTGTTCTTCGGGCATGTTGCGGATCTTGTGGCACTTGACATTTCCAATGGCCCCAAAATCGTCTGGAAACTTACACACATGACGCAAACGCACACACATATATATATATATATATATATATATATATATATATATATATACATATATATATATATATATATATATATATATATATATATATATATATATATATATACATATATATATATATATATATATATATATATATATATATATATATATATATATATATATACAGGGTGATTCAAGGAGACGCCAGGCTCTTTAAATCGACCGCAAAATTCGGTTTCTTAAGGGGATACTTCAACGAAATTTGAAATATTCCCGTCGTGTTAAAAATAGATTGAATATGATCCACAATATCCGTAAATGACAATCGCACGTTTCTATTTTGAGCCTGGTGGCTGTATTTTTCGTTATAAACGGCCAACTCTGGCAAGCGCTCGGAGAAGGCCCAGCGGAGACCAAGTGACATTCAACGCAATCGTGACGTAGGTCGTCTCAGGACGAGCAAAGCTACGGCGAGGCTGACGTCGAGAGAATGGCCTAGTCGTTCCAGCCACCGAAGCAGCTGCTTTTGTACAAATTTTGAGTGACGGGTTAATCTTCTGTAATCTTGTAGGGGGACAATAGCGACTTCTGGGATGCACAAAAGGCATTCTCGGGAAGAGGAGAGTTACTCCTGCCCCTCTTGTCTCGTCGTGGCCGGAGGCGAGACAACCTCCGTCACTAGCTGTCAAGCTTCCTAGACGGGCATTACAAGCGAGGCGTTAGCGACATCCACCAGGTGCTCTTTGCTAATCGTTGAATTCGTTTTAAAATTCCTTTTCGTGACTTTTTCAAGAAGATATTGGTATGTTCGATGTGATGCTGCTCCTTTGAACACATATAGACCAAAAAATGAGCGCCGCAATTTTGTTGTAGTATCCTTTTAACCTATCACGCTACGACTTTGTGCCGCGTTGCCCACAGATGGTGCATTTTTTTTTTTGTAAAATTTGCAAAGAGCGAGCCTACCCGAGGAAAAAGTAAAGAAAGAAAAGGGCTTAGCCCCTATGGAAATGCAGCTACGCCACCGGTCTTCAGACAACACGGCGCCGTTTCGCACTGGAGACTAGAGATGGCGCAACGAACGAGCATACGGCGCCGAGAGCCGGCGTTTTTAGCAGACAATCTTTTCGACTCAAAAGCGGCGCGCGTTCCGCAGGCGGCGACAGTCGCAGAAACAAAAACAGGCGCGGTAACAACAAGGAACTGCAGTCCCTTGTCTGCTAAAGACGCCGGCTCTCAGCGTCGTATGGTCGTTCGTTGGCGGCAGTTGGCTTCGCGACCGCTTGCGCCATCTCTTGTCTCCCTTGCGAAACAGCGCCGTGTTGTTTGAATACCGGTGGCGTCGCTGCATTTCCATAGGAGCTAAGCCTTTTTCTTTCTTTACTTTTTCCTCAGGTAAGTTCACTCTTTGCAAATTTTGCAAAAAAAAAAGTGTACCATCTGTGGGAAACGCTGCACAAAGTGGAAGCGTGATAGGTTAAGAAACCGAATTTTGCGGTCGATTTAAAGAGCCTGGCGTCTCCTTGAATCGCCCTGTATATATATTGTGGGACTCTAGTTTACCCCAAAGTCCTCAGTGAGGCAAATACCCACTACTTAACTCGTCGGTTGCAATAAAGCGGGTTTCGACTTACCTTGCTGATCGCTGTGAGGCAACACCCACTCCGTAGGTCGCTGCTATGGCGGCTACGGCCGGGTCCGTCCGTTGCCTGCCGTTAGGCTCCGATGGACGGGAGACCACACGAAACACAGGGATATCGTAGAAACGTGTTTATTAGGCTTACGCCACACGCTTTGCGCCCGTAGGCGGAACAAAAGAGAAATGAGGTTGGCGCTGCCTTAATTGACAGGATCACCAGGAGAAAGGTCCGCGCTGCCTTAACTGGCAGGATCACGGAAAAGGGGGAACAGTAAAATAACGATGAATGCTCCGTCGAGCGTAGCTCCCCCTAACCAAGAGCCCCGGCCACAGGTGGGTGGCCGGCTTATGTAGCCTGCGGGAAATAGACGCGCCCGGGGAGGCCGGTAGAAGGTCACTCGAAAACGGGAAGCGTCCATAATCACTCCCAAGGGTGTGCCGATGGCGCGTTCACCCAAAAGGGCAAGGGAGAACCGGCCCCTTCGGGGAATTCGGCCTCGTCGTTCCTTGAATCCGGGAGGCCGACGCCATTGGTGACGACGACTCCCACGGCCTGCTTGAAGCTAGGCCTAGATAGGGATAGAGGGAACCCAATGGTTCCCACAATATATATATATATATATATACACAGACTTGTACGTAGTTCAACTACTCCACTCAAGTTACTGTAGTCTACTTTTCTGAGTAGTTTAGTAACTTTCAATTGCATTTTTATTTCGGTAATTAGTAGTTCACTTTAATTACTTTTTTTAGTAACCTCTACTCAAGTTAAAAGTTACTTCCTAATTTTAGTTGTTGTTTTGCCTATCAACAAACATTCCTGCACAAAGGAGATGAGATGTTCAAAAATCAGCTGACATTTGCAAAGAGGGGGAAGCATGTGGTGTAGGAAGGGGGGGGGGGGGAGAAAGGGTTTGGAGAGTCCAAAGCCCCGAAATTTTCACAAACCACCCCCGCCCCCCCCCCCCCCCCCCCCCTTCCCTCCCCCTCCCCTCCACTGCAACAACACAGCTACGAGGCGCGGGGAGCGAACACACACGACGCAAGGGAGGCCGAGTAGCTGCGGGATTAGCGCCGAAGACTGGCGTTTCGTTGTGTCTCGAAGCTCAAGGGGACTCGACCGACACTTTTGAAAAAAGGGTTGGTCCCCACTTCTCCCCAACGTAGAAGCTCTCGCCCACTACAGAAGGGGCACACACTCAAAGGAGGCATCAAAATGCAGCACCTGCTCTGAAACTCATCTGGTGCTCTCGTAGTTTTTGCTGTACTCGTAGAATCGCATGTTGAAGGGTAACGCAAAGATTTCCTTTTTGCGTTGCCTCCTCCCAACACTCAAAATATGCAGATCTTCAAAGATTCATAGATCGTTCTAGAACCTGTAGTAATTCTCCCAACGTTTTTATATAAAAAATAATCAACAAGCATTGTTGGGAAGTACTCTATGTACACTTTACTTAAAGTACTACTGTTTAGAAAAATTGTACTTTACTTGAAGTAAATTCTCTGAACTTGTACTTGCATTTTCCAAGGAAAGTAAAGCTGCCGACTTCAATGTACACTCCCCGAAATAAAAACAAAAAACAAAAAATGGCGGTATCGTCGTGTGAAAACGCGTTTTTTCGAGACGTCATCTGGTCATTTCCCTGAGTGAAGTAATGGCGGCTGTAAGACCAACGGAAATAAGTGTCTTTAAGTTGATTATGTCTAATAACTCCTCAGCGGGAGTAAAACAATTACTCTGCGGCGACTTGACCTTATACAATATTTGCTGCCATTTCTGTAAAAAACTGATGCACCTCCGATTACCCCTGGAGCAATGCATACCAGTTAAAAAAACACAGTATAGGGGGTGAAAGGGCGTCATGAAAGATTGTGTTAAAAGTGGCTGTAATTTACCTTGAAATATATTGTATGTATATATGTTACTTCAAGTGCATTGCACCCGGTGTACTTACTACTTTACTTGAAGTACATAACCTCTCATTTACTTTGTACTTTACTTCAAGTACATTTTTAGATGTACTTTACGCAACACTGTAAACAAGCAAACACTAAAAAATCAAGCTGGGACAGTGCCAAACCTCAAAGTAAAAATGACACATTAGCAGTACATCTTTGACCAAACAAACAAGAAAGTACAAAACAATTAGGAACGCAGAAGTAGACACAGCTATAAAGCATTTCTGTGAAAAAAACAAGCGATTCATATTTGGCTAGCAATTCAGACTGCTCATTTGTAAACCTTTTACACGACCATCTTTTGTTACATCTTTATCTTTAAAAACGTGATAACCTTAGACAAATAAATGTGTGTGGTGGAAAAGCCTCCAAAAGCGAAGGCGTGCATAAACACCTAAAAGCGACCAGAAGCCTTTTTGTATAGGGTTCATACCTACGGTGTTGAGTAGTCCTACTTTTCTTCCATGCGCCCTTTTTTTCTCCTAAATTTTGTTGTTAGCTGAAAAGAACCCCAGGCTTATGGAGGCTTATTCCTCATCTTTTACTTCATTTCTCCATAAAAACATTCTTTCCGCTTCTGCGCCTCGCACGGCTAGATCAAAACGAAACATCCTGTCACATTCTATGGGGCCCACACGATCAAAGACCACCAAACTTAGAAAATGGCGTGGGCAGGGTTAAGCGGGCGCTCTTTTTTATTCTCCGCCCGCCATCCGCCACGCCTTAAAGTCCTTTATTCTAGCAAATTTTTCAGTGTTTATTTTTCTTGTATATTTAACAAAAAAAGGCTCAGTGTGCGTTGATATTGCGCAAGGTGCTGCGTATTTATTCGCCTCTTCTGCCGTGGCAAAGCCTGCAATTTTGTAAGGTTCATGTTTTTTTGTTTTTTATTACGGGCGTTTTATTTTTTTATTTTTTTTTTGTAAAGCGCGGATTACTAAGCAGCTCTTTGTAGAACTACAACAAAGATGTGTTCACGTGTAGAATCTTCCAACGTAGTATGAAGGGAGAGCTATCCGACGAGATCGAAAGCAGACATGACATGAATACTGAGCCACTTGGTTAAAGCGAACAAGACATCGGAACTTCTGCTTTAGTTAAAGTGTCCTATTGATGAATGCCGTATTTCTTCCAACTAAGTAGACACCAGAAATGAATATATTCCACTGAGATAATAGTCTAAGGATTCCGCTTCAGTTCTGAAACAGTTATAACAGCGTTGCACTCTTGATATCACACGCTGCGAGTGATGTGATACTATTTATATCTGGTTACTTTGAAACAAAATGACAAGCGCGTTACGCTTTCGAAACAAGGAAGAGTGAGTTGTTCTTGGTGAATTTTATACGAAGCGACGAGCAACGGTATTTAGTTTAATTTGTATAACAGCTTTCTGTTCACCCAAAACGTGTTGTATTTGTGTCACATTCAGGAAGATCCAAAACAGGAAACGACGTCGGCATTCGGAGCTTGATCACACATGATCACAATCACACTCTGCAAACAAATATTCGTCGCATCAACAATTTTTTTTAACTGAGTGTTTTATCGGAGCTTCGTTCAATGTGCTGTGCACTGCAAACCTGGATATATATATATATATATATATATATATATATATATATATATATATATATATATATATATATATATATATATATATATATATATATATATATATATATATATATATAAATATACATATATATATATAGAGAGAGAGAGAGATGCAGGGTGACGGTAGAAAACAAACCAGGAGGATTTTATTCGACGTTTCGTCCTGAGGCAGGTCTTCGTCAGGAATAGGGTTACAAGAAAAATGTCGTTCTGTTTATACGGTTTTGAGAGGGGAGAGAGTTCGGATACAAAGAAAGTGCGTAGGGAGAACAGATAGGAGTACACCACTTAGAATCGATTACGTGTTGACACATCCATCGAGCCATTACATCCATCGATGGATGTAATGGCACGGTGGATCTACTAGCGTGTTGGATGCGTTGACATGTGCAGGGAGCTGCTCGATGGATGTTGTTACCCGTTGGATGTAGTTGCTTGATGGACGCAGTTGTTCAATGGATGTAATGGATCATCCTTCCTGTTACGACGCCTAACGTGCCATTACATCCAACGTGCTAGTACATCCATAAAAGCCAAGATGGCCGCGATTGGGCTTTTTGCGTTATTCACATTCTTATGCGGAGGGCAAGTTTGTCTGCTTCTTTTGCAGGGGTTGTGGTGCTGCGGTGGTTGTGGTTGCGTCAGAACGTCGAGCTCTGAATGGTTCTGGATGATGGATAGTTGGTAGACCTCAAGGCAGCTTGCTTTGAGGTGTACCAACTATCCTTCAATCAGAGCAATCAAAGCTTGGTGTCCTTCTGACGTCACCCCAACGCCTGCAAAAGAAGCAGACGACTTGCTCCCCGCATTGGTGTGGGACTAGGAAACAAACCATAATCCCCAGAACGTTACTGTATCGCAATTAAATTCTATAAGAGATTGAGACTTTTTTTTTCTCAAACGATATAAAAGGTGTGATTTTGTGTACTGGCGTAATTCTATAATAATGTTAATACTTAGTGGATTTTGAGGCTGAAAAAAGCAGTAACTAAAATTTTGTTCAGTGTGGAAAAAACAAACAACGAGACGCCGAGGGCCGCATAAATTGCATGACGCACAGAGGGTCCTTTTACTCGGTTTAGTACATTCAATTTAGCGTATAACTCTTCAATATGATGTGAACCATCCTACAGTATAGTTAAACAAAGAAAGAAACTTTCGTGAATGCTGGATGTCATGGCACGTTTTCGGACGAAGCTGCACGATGGATGTGATGACACGATGAATGTAACGGCACGATGGATGTAATGACACGCTTTTGGACGAAGTTGCTCGATGAATGTGATGGCGCGGAGGATGTAATGGCACGATGGTTGTAACAGCATGTTGGATGTAACGACGCGTTGGATGAACTGGCCAAAAATGAATGTAATGGCATGATGGATGTGCTGTCACTATGGATGTACAGGCACGATCGATGTAATGACAATAAATTGGACGTACTTTCTCGATGGATGTAATGGCACGATGGATGTGTTGGCCCCAAGTCCTTAGAATCTCACACAAAAGAAGGTAAGGGATGAACTCTAAGTAGGGGCAACCGCACACAAAGGTCGCAAACAAAAAGGGCGAGGACGAGAGTAGGTGACTGACCGAATAAAACTACGAAAAAAAAATCGCACAGAGAACACAAAGGGACGAAATCTAAGGCGAAGGAAGCCGCACACGGAGGTCGCCGAATACTTGGGTGACACATCAAAAGTGGTAGGAACTGCAACAAGGTGGAAAGTTGGGCGAGTTGGTTGATGCTCATATTGAATGGGTTAAAACAGCGCAAAAAAGACGAAGGACCAGTAAAAGGAAACACACAGACACAGCGCTGCGTCTGTGTGTTTCCTTTCACTGGTCCTTCGTCCCCCTTGCGCTGCCCTAACCCATTCAATATGAGTGGTAGGAAGTACGGAAATACAGGATGCACGGGAATCAACTGAACAACACAACAAAGGAACGAAAACGCACTGTCCAGTTCTAGCTCCAAACTCAGTACCACAACATTCTAGGTCCAAATGGTATATTATTTATGGTCGTTATACTATTTATTCGAGAGCGCCTCAATCGATGCAAGTGTTCCTAGGCTTCTATTTATTCCTTCCCTTATTGTGTTAAATTGGTATATAAGATATGACTCGCGGTGTTCGCGCTCCCGATTTGATTTGAATCCAGACTCTAAAAGTGTAACAGATAATTTATCGAATGTGTCGTTCTGGAGGGTAAGATGTTTTGAAATTGGCAGGCTCGGCAGGGTTTTTACGTGAGATCCGTGATTGTTAAAACGTAGCCTGAACGCTGTCTCGGTCTGTCCTATATATCGTTTTTTGCACACCTCACACTGTATCAGATAGATTACGTTTGAAGAGACACATGTAAGCTGCCCTCGGATTTTTATTGAGAACTGGGAATGCGTGCTATTGGCCGTGTTCGTTTCTCGCACATGGTTGCATACCAGGCATCCTGCTTTCATGCACGGTCGGCATCCGTTATTTGGTTGGGACGAATTCAGTCGGGAGTTAATTAGGCTGTCGCTAAGGTTGCGTGAACGTCTGTAAATTATCCCGGAAGCTGATGGGAATGCACGTTTGAGGCGTTCGCTTTGTTCTAAAATGTTATAATGTCGCCTTAATATATTATTTACGTTGGGGAAATTCATACTATAGGTTAAACAAATTCGTGCGCTGCTCGTTGCACTGAGGAGGGCGGTCCTCAAGAAGGTCAGCGCGGTTTAGTTGGGTGGCTTTTTGAATTGCGTCGTTAATGACCCGCAGAGAATATTTTTGTTTTTCCAGTGCGTTCTTTAAATGATCAGAGTTCGATTGAAAATCCTCTTGCCGTGAGCATACACGTTTGAAGCGGTGGGCCTGGCTGTAAGGTATACTATTCTTACAATAACAGGAATGGTCGCTTTCGTAGTGGAGGTATTTTTGACGATCTGTTGGCTTACGATAAAGATTAGTTGTAAGCTTGCCTTTTTCTAAAATTACAGTGGTATCCAAGAAGTTGATACTGGTCTGTGAATAAGCGTGAGTGAAGCGGATGGTTGAATGTACAGTATTGTACTGATTTATAAACTCTAGCGGCTTCTCTTCTGTGTGCGGCCAAATAAGAAAACTATGATTGTTGTGTATGTATAAAGCAATGTAACAGGTTCCTATTCTCACCACCAGGGTGCGCTGGTCTTTGCCCTGTAAAATGTGTCTTCGCCATATTAAAATTTCTTTGCGTGCTGTTCCTCTGCGTGGGAGCTTCTGTTCTTTGGCGCTTCGGCGCGACACAACAATCACCTAAAAACCTTTTGTAGATCAGTGGTGGTAAGGAAAAGTCAGAGAGGAATTTGGTCTCCAGTTTTCCCATAAATACGTTGGCATAATTAGGTGCCATCTTAGTACCCATCGCAGTGCCATATACAAGTCAAGACAATTGTCGCGCTGAGTGCGAGGCGTCCAATCACTCGTAGGTTACGAATGCGGTTTCTGGGGTACGGGAGGTTTATCCAGAAAGTATCGGGCAAAGTTGTCCAGGTCTTTAAGGATTTGAAATTCGTCGAAATGACCGGTTGCCGGGCAGAAATTAAGACCCTTTGATAGAAGCCTTTCTTCATCCGCGGTTATGGAGACGCCCGACAGGTTTACGATGGCTATGTCGTCTAGCTTTTCGGTATCAAGGATGTCGCCTTGTGGGCTAGTTGTCACAGATGTGGATGGCTCAGTATTGGAACTATTTTGACTTGGCATCGAAGGAAGAGCTACACCGAAGTTTGGAACCTTGTCTCGTTTAAGTTTACGTAGCATTCTAGTTTCAACTTCCGTGCCTTTCTTTCTCTTAAACTCAGTTAATGCGTCAGCTTCTTGTTGCGATACCGTGGTGTTTGAGCGTAAAGTGGCCCAGATTGAGGTGGTCAATTTTTTTACCTGTTTATCACTGTGTTTAATTGCAATTTTCACCATTCTGAGTGAAGCCTCAAGTAGGACGCTTTGCCAATCTAACTGGTCACTTTTGTCTAGGTTTGTAATTGCGGGAGGTAGAGAGAGAGACATGCCCTTCGGGGCGATTCCTGCGCTCAGGTACACCTGCAACGTTGATTTATGCAGTTCATGTCTAACTAGCTTATCCGGGACTTTACGCAATTTAAGAAAAGTGGTACTGTAGTTTAAAGCCAAATGGTTGGACTCACCGAACAAAGGTCACTTCTTGGGATGGGGGTGCCTGGTGTGTGGTGTTCGGCAGGTAGTAGGAGTTTGACTGCGAGACGGGAGTGCTCCGCTCCGTGGACGTGAGGCTCTCGGCGGTTGTCGGGTACTCCTCGATGTCGATGCTGACGTCACCGGCGGGGGTGACGTCACCGGCGCGGAGCAGCTGCTGGGCTCCGCGCGACGTTAGGAGAAATCCCTGGCCCTATTGAAAATTCTCATTTGTATGAGAAATTTCTTCGTCCAATAAACACATATGGGTCATACAAGATATATAAGAACATATAAAAACCGTATAAGAACCATATAAGAACTCTATATGAACTATATAAGATATATGAGAACATACAAGCACCATATAAGAAACTAGTGGGAAGTTTCTTATAAGTTTCTTATGGGGTTCTTATATGTCTTATATAATTCTTATATAGTTCTCATATAATTCTCTTATGGTTCTGATATGTTCTTATATGTTTTTATATATCTTGTATGATTCATATGTGTTTATTGGACACAAGAAATTTCTCATACAAATGTTTTTTTTTACTAGGGGGGCGAGATGCCGGTCTCCTGGGAACGGCGCCCATACGAGCATCACTATGCGGATGCATCGGAGGGATCGTGCGGGCTTCTTGGATGGGGTTGGTGGCGGCAGGGATCTCCGAGGACCATCCAGGTGGTGTTGGGGCTTCCCCTCGCTGGAGTAGCCCCTTCAGATTTTGTGCGAGTAGGGCCACTCCGGAGAAACTTGGGTGAAGGCCATCCGCAGCCAGGAACCGCCGAGGGGGTAGGGACGTGAAGTCATGGTCCAAGTAAGAAACTTTACCTGGCTTCGGACAGTAGCTTTTGACGGTGTCGTTGAACTGTCATGCTTCGTGGTTGAACCAGTGCACAAAGGTGTCGTTCGGCTGGTCCAAGCGACGGTTTGTGCTCCGTGGCAGCACGAGGGAAACTTCCAACCTCTGGAGCTCCGGGCGTGCCTGCAGCGTCTTGTTCACGAGGTGTCGGAGTCGCGCAGAGTTTCCTCGCAGCCGTATCTTTCGAGTTCGCTGGTCCCGACGTGGAAGATCAGCGTGGTTACCGAACGAGGGATGTTCGACTGCTCTCTTTCGATGTCGAAGGTCGTCGCACCGTGAAGGTCGACGCACCAATATGAGCATCAACCAACTCGCCCAACTTTCCACCTTGTTGCAGTTCCTACCACTTTGATGTGGCACCCATGTATTTGGCGACCTCCATGTGCGGCTTCCTTCGCCTTAGATTTCGTCCCTTTGTGTTCTCTGTAGGATTTTTTTTTTGCGTGGTTTTATTTGGTCAGTCACCTAGTCTCGTCCTTGCCCTTCTTTTTTTTTTTTTTTGCGACCGTGTGCGAATGCCCTCGACTTAGGGTTCATCCCTTACCTTCTTTTGTGTGAGATTCTAGGTGGTGTACTCCTATCTGTTCTCCCTACGCTCTTTCTCTTTATGCGAACTCTCTCCCCTCTCTGAACTGTATAAATAGAACGACATTTTTCTTGTAACCCTATTCCTGACGAAGACCTGCCTCAGGTCAAAACATCGAATAAAATCCTTCTGGTTTGTTTTCTACCGTCACCCTGCATCTTTGTTATCAACGCCCTCGGCCTCCAAGCCTATATATATATATATTGTTCCATTTATACAACAGGTTTTTCGAAGAGTAGCAGCCGCAAAGAGTAAAACTTTTTGAACAAGATTACAATCAAGGAACCACGGCGAGAGCTAGCTGCTCTATGTATATAATTTAGGCAAGTGCGCATCTATCAAAATATATCAATAACAACGCCGGCTTTTATTAATCCTAACACTTACTTGTATACTCATATGAGCTTCGCGTTGTGAAGAAAACGTAGGTGCTGATATAGAAAAGAAGCCTTACAACACTGGGCATGCCTATGCTCCGAGACTTCGAGGGAGATAAGGAGACGAAAGCGCACGGTGACGTCAGAACACCGAGCTCTGTTTGGAATGATTAGAGGGTAGACCTACAGCTAGCTGCCTTTATCATCACTCCACTGCGAGAGCCAAACGCCGGTGTTCTGCGTCCTAACGCGTTCGACTACCGCAGTGGAGCCAAAGGCAGCTAGCTTTACGTCTACCCCCTAATCATTCCAAACAGAGGTCGGCCCCCTGACATCTACGCGCACTCTTTCTCTCCCTTAGTTTCTCGGCGCGTAGTCATCTGGAAACCCCTGCATACAAAGCCACAGTCTGAGATCGAGCTTGAAAGCAAGGGGTTTACAACAAGCTTTTGAAAGTTGTAAGCAACCAGAAACATTTGCTCTAACGACATTTACATCGATGTACCTGTTCTTATCTAGAACGCCGATTTTTTAAACGTTTGGATTCCTTAGAAATAATTTAACAAGAAACGATGCAGTCAGACCGCACAAACCGGTACCCAGCGAGGTCGTTGCACGTGCAGAAAGACTAAAGTTCCCTGCTTGCATCGCGGCAGCGGTGGCGTAGCCAAACTGGCTGGTGAGCTCGGGTTACTGATATGCCATAACACATTTTATGTGTCGGAGAGTGTCCCTTCGCTGAAAAATATTGTTTTCATAGTTGCTTTAATTACAGATTATATCACATGAAAGAAATTAATACTTTTACAGAACGCGGCTTTTCTTTATACTGACAAGTAACTCTCCGCACTTTTTCTGCTTTCCTCTCCCAATTGAAATCTTCCATTTCAAAGAAGCCATTATCAAAAACTTAACAACGCTTAGTAGAAACGACTAGACACCTTTCTACGCAGAAATATTTTATATTGGTTAAGGCCCTCTCTGAACAAGGTATGAAAATCGACAATGTCCTGTTTTAGGTGTTGCACGGCGTACCAAGCACCTTACCTCCAACGATATGAAACCTGTCTCAAGCTCCACGGCAATGAACGACGAAGGCGAGTTCATTAACGTAGATAACTCTGCATATATGCTAAAGTTAGTATCATTTATAAATATTTTTATAAAACCGCTTGCCTGCTATTAATGCGAATGTGTGTTTAACTCGTGCTTCGCCCTTTTTCGTTGTCTTTCTCTTGCCACGCATTTTGGACACATTTTTCTTTTTGTATTGTCATTTATTTCTGCTGCGGAACGTATAGCTGTTGTTATTGTTTTAGTTTTATTAAACCTGCCTTTATTTTGTAGAATATTTGTTTACATTTCTATGTTCCTTTTTACCAGTAGTGATAGTTTTATTGGGGTCAGGAAGTTTGTCGAGTCCCAGCATTGTATTTTCTCCCATCCCCTTCTATCTCCACTATATGCGATGTTCAATGTCATTAAATTCAATATTGACTTCTATTTCATTGCATAAACTTGAGTCAGCACTCCAATTTATGAATCTATTTGTGCCCGGAAGCAATCTGTAAGATTTGTAGCACGAATCACAACGCAACAAAAATGAAGAAAAAACAAATTGAAAAAAAAAAAAAAAAAACGCGATAAGACGCGTACGAAAACGCTCGGGTGCCGCTCTCGCCCTCTCGCCTGCCCTTTTTATTTTTCCTTTTTATGAATAACACTTGAAGCATAATTTAAAGTATTGGGAAATTACACTTTTTTTTCGGTTCATGTACTGTCTGTAACAACTCTATGAATATTCACGATTGTTGGTGTATATACTGAATGTAAGTAGATATGTATCATTTTCAAAGCTCTCCTCACACTCATTAAGTGGCATAACTGTAAGTGTAGTGACTGCCATTCAGCGTTACGCGTGTTCGTGGGAAGGGCAGTCGAAGTGATATTTTTTCAGCAGGAAACTAACCCCATTTGTATTTTGGCAGGATATTTTGCATTCCTAAGTAGATTAAGATCGTTCTGCTTGCGAACAGAACAAAACTCAGAACAGATCACAAGCTTACAAATGTCATGCACACCCCACCACCACTAATCACCTAACCAGAAGTGCCCCGAAACCTCACGTCTGGCAACAACCTGATCTTCAAGTCAGCCAGTCCCTGCCTTTACCGCGCACGACAGCAAAGCCTGACTAGCGGCGCAGGCAGTTAGCTTTTATTGCCTCGTTAGGGAGATAACCTCAAGTTCGTGCATTTGGCGCGGGAGGCTGCAGGAAGCGAACGTCGTGCGATCAGCAACGCAGCAGCGAGTCTACGACAACGAAGATTACGGTACCCTAGTATACAACGCCTTAAACGCAACGTGGAACACTGCGAAAGCTAAGACCCTAATTGAGCGAATCAGAGCGTTAGTGTGTGGCGCGTGACAATGTGCCGCCAGAGATCACTCCTTGTGTGCAGAGCTATTTCGTAGCTCTAATTGGCTCACGAGGGGGTCCTTGGCGTTTCCACTTTGCCAACTTCAGGAAAGAAAAAAAAAAAAAAAAGCTGCTGAGGCAGTCTTTGTTTAATCGCTATGCGGACGACTTTCGAACGCTGTGTGCAGGTCATTAGGCTTCGGAAGGGTGTTGCCGCTACGCTTTTTACTCGGGTTTTCGTTGTTGTCGTGGCCAACCTCATCTTAGTTGACATTTGAGACATACTGGCGCCCTCCCCCCCCATTCCTCAGCGCTGAGGCATGCAAAATGCGGATTCTTTATAAGCGCGACGCGTAAATGTTTTTTTTTTTTTTTTTTTGTTTTCTGCTTCTCCGACGAAGAACTTCCATTTTCAGTTTCGAGAGGGTAGGAAAGTTATCTCGCAGGGCAATGCTTAGGCATACTTTATTCTTATTTTATGCACATTAAGACGGGCTGCTGGGGAGGGGGGGGGGGGGGTATTGTGGAATTGGCTTTTCAAATGAATATGAAGGGCCAGAACTCCTATTGAGCCATAGTAGGTGAGACAAATTATCAGATTTAGAGAGAGAGGTAATAAATAATTTTTGGGCCTGTTAGTGGAAAGACTACTCGAGATTTCTCGTACCATGGAGGCACCGCGGGCCTGCGGTACGGGCTGTTGCCTTTCTGTGGTGCCGCGGCTCTCCTCCTGAGCCAATGAAGGTTAATAATAATGATGTTAATGATGATAATAATAATAATAATAATAATAATAATAATAATAATAATAATAATAATAATAATAATAATAATAATAATAATAATAATAATAATAAACGGGGTCTAGTCGCACAAGCCGACCCTGGCTTCGACTGACCAGCTTCTCACGTGCTGATGGAAGAACAAGCCGAATAAATTACTATTATTATTATTTTAAATTATTATTATAAATAGCTCTAAAAACAGGATGTTAGATTAGCGACCGCCTAGTCCAGTAGTGAGGTATGAAAGATACTTTTGTACTAAGCACTTAGGTGAGCCTAGGATTTTGCCAAACCAGGACATACTACCAGGTGCCCAGATATCCAGAAAAAAAACTCGTGATTAAAATTTGGTTTTTTAGCACACAAAGCGTAAGCTCGGAAGCCGTTCAGTAAATTCCTCACCCTCTTTTCTGTTCTTCAGTTACAAAGTTTCCAAAAAATACGGTAATTGAAAACCTGAGCTTGGAGGGATACTCTCAGGTACGCTCCTGCATGTTTACTGCGCCACGGTGCATTTGGAGCACACCCCACTATCTGTCTTCCTTTAATCGAGTTATCCAATAGGAAGAACGAGCGGAATCATACACCGATGGTAATGCCATCTGAATGTCGAGAGGCGCATTTATAGAGAAGATGAAGTAGTTTTCAATTTGATAAAAAAACACTCGATTCCTTTTAATCCCACGTCAAGAATCACGAATCACAAGAGGCAGGCTATTTCATGCACGTATTAGCTATAAAGACGACTTTGAAGTTGCGTTGAAACCACGCCCCTCCGCGGCAGTCAAAGAGGGGAGTAAAAGGAAAAGGGAAAGCATGACGTCACGAAAGGCCCCTCACTCGTGCTCCTCGGCTCACAGAGCCGCATCCTGCGTCCTCAATAGGGAATAATCACTAATCTAGTCGGTGAATACATGCTTCTGAAAGATGTCAGCTGAACGTAGGAAGATACACAAAGAGAATTATAAAAAAGAGGACAAACACACTGCTGGACCAGCAACCATGAATCAAGATCTTCCACACCCATTAGCTTTATATCTCAGAGCTAATGAATGTGGAAGAAAACGAGGTTCGTCTTCAGGAAATTGTTGCTAGTCCAGTAGTTCCGAGAATCTTTCTACAGAAGAGGCAGGCGCCTCAATGAATCCGAGGAGCTTACGCGAAGCGGAGACGAACGAGGTAAGGATTTCCAGTTGATCGCTGTTTGAAAGATGCAATTAGAATCGCGCCTTCTCATTTTATGACTTCACGGCTCAGCCAACCAATGACGTTGGGCGGCGGCGAGCGGCTGCTTGTTTTTCAATTGAATTTTCATTTAGCGTCGTTTTTTGTTTTCGCAAATATCGATACTGTTTAGATTCTTTGGGGAAAAAAATGTTTAAAGATAAAAATCTTAAATAAATATTTTTTTTTTATTGTTTCATCTCCTTTTTATTGTCTGTCACTGAGACTACAGTATACAACTGACCATGTTTCAGATGGCTTTCCTCGTTTGCTCATTTGATTGAAGAAGTCCATTTGATCAATGTTTTGAGGAAACAAGGGCACAGGATTTTATACAGTCAGGGACTCTTGAAATGGTAGAACCACTCGCTCTGAAATTGCGAGTTCCGTGTGACTCCTCACTTCTCACAGACATGTTCAGGTGCTTTTTTGTTTTCCGGATTCATGATTTGTTTGTTGTCTTATCTACTAAAAACTTTTCAAGTCTTTGTTGGTGGTGTTACTGCTTATTTTTAATGTATGTCTAGCTGTATTACGCAATTGATATTTCTAAATTTCTTTGACGCTTCGAATAAGACTTTTTATTCTTCTGATTTATGTTGGCCTTATGTAATGTCTGGGGAACCATACTGCCATCCTTGTTTATCCTTAATTCTTTGAACATGGCTTTTTACGCGCAAAGTAGAAATGATAGATTAATATAAAGTAAAATTAAATAACACGGGAGGAGTCAACCATAACGATCTACATAAGAAATAGCGAGCTTTAAGTGGAACTCATCTATGTCTAAAGTTAAAGGGGACGTGCGACAGTGTTGTGTAGGAATTATTCACACTTTACACAAGCGATACTGGCACTACTGGGACCGTAGACTGAGCAAAAGGTTTATTTATCGCCACGTAACTTTAAGAATAAGAGCGTTCGTTTTCTCTCAGTCTCTCATTTACAGAACTTGACGACGAAGCTGTGGGGTTTGTGTTGTTAGCGTTGTCACCACTGCAATACCCAGGATTTCGTCACCAAGCTTTGCGATCCCCTCGTGACGATGTACCACGCGAGCATTCGATTAGGAGTCGTGGCAATCCATAGAGAGTTTTAGCAGACTGTATACGCCGCGAACAGCGGGCCCAGACGGCGCGCGCTAATTTAGTGCTCCAGAGTGACGGAACGATGTACGGCTAGTAAAGCGTAGCTCTAGGATACGGTCTACTAAAGGCCAGTTCCTACATGCAGTGGAGCGCTGATACAGTGCTGTTCACGTGTCGTTAGTTACTTATCGTGTGCCATGAGCAACAGTTTTGACGGTGCGGTAGAAATGTGGTGAACGCTCCCGTCAACACGCTCTTAGCGCAAAGTGAGCTTTGTGCTTATAGCGCCGCGAAGTATGTGTGAACAGGCATTCAAAGTTTCTAATGCTGCATTCACACTGGCGACTCAACCGCATCCGCGAAGCGGTTGCGAACGCGGTTGCCTAATGATGCAATGAAACCTGACACGCATTCGATGATGAGAACGAGCGGATACGCTTCACGGTTGGGATTCGAACGACAGTGTGAATGCAGCCCAAAGGCTGTTTCACATGCTGCGATTGTCGTCCGAAATCGGTGCGATTCGCAGTAAATGTGCGGTTAAAATCGCAGTCGCACTGTCGCAGCGGCTGTGCGACTTCTTTCCATCAACTTGGTATTTTGTCGCAGAGTCGGTGCGATCACTTCATGGTAAACCAGCCGTTCATTAGCCATCTTTCATCTACGATAGATGCATATTCGAAACAAGAAATATAGACACCCTTAAAACTTTTGGTTTAATGCTTAGTTATTAAAAATGTCTAATTACATATTCTATTCGTAAAGCATTTGGGTTTATTAAGACATTTTTGCTGTATTTCAGGCAAAGTCAAAGGCGTCGCGTCCGTGTCCGAACAGCCGGCCGCGCGGACAGAAATCGCGCGGATGTTGGAGTATGTGAAACCAAACATTGCGATCGCACTCACTGCGTTGGCTGTCGCGCCAATTTTTTTCGCAACAGTCGCTGCATGTAAAACAGGCTTAATGCCTCGACGTGCATTCGGGAAGTGGCGCTTGCCAAATCACTGCGATGACGGGGAATAGCCGAGCCTTAATCATGTGTGGAACTCGGTGAGTGCTTCGATAACCATTGGTGACGTATAACTGGCTACAGGTCACGGGGCCGCGTATTCTTGCTGCGAGTTGAGGGAGTGAGCGCTGCTTGTTTTTAGGGATTTTTTTTTTCTGAAACCGCCGTTGCGTGGAAAGAAAATAAAAAAAGCTAACCCATCTTTAATAGTGTATGCATGTCAAGGCATAATTCTAAGCAGAATTTACTTAAAGTAGAAAATTTCTGCATCGGCTCTTGAAGAGTTGAGTAATGAAAGCATTAAACATAAGTCAAATCAAATTAAATTCCCCGAAAGCAAGACATGAGGTCGCATCTTGAACGCGCATCTAATCCTGATCCGCATACCACGTGTCATTTCAAGCAACAAACTTATTCGCATACGCTATGAAAAAAACGTTCGTCTGTCTAACTTACCGAAGAGTCGTCGGCAAACCAGTCACGGTGATCTACGGAGAGGAGGTCGGCGAACGCCGAGGCTTGAAAAAAAGAGACATACAAGCTTGATCGTCTCGACATGGAGGTAGGCACAAAATGTGTGAAGATTTGCTTCACCAAAAAGTAATTAGTCGTTAGTTAATTAGGCAGAGGGAGAAACATGGTGACATTGTTACTCACTGTAGATGAGAAATTTAGCCAGTGCAGTACAGCTGCTAACCCGGGATCTTTAACGTGCGCCACGCAGTAGTGATACACAACGGCACGCCGGTACGATGCTGATCCAGAGTGAAACGAGGAGGGGTGGGGATTGAACCAAGTATCCCTGGGTTCAGCAGGGCGAGCTTTCGCTCCAAGTACTCCAATGCTGGGGTGTGCTAGCCCACTCGGCCACTAAACCCCATTTGCACCCACGTCATGTGTGTGGCCGTTCACACTCTGGGACCAAGGTGGAAAAAGAAAAGTGAGAGTAACAAAATGGGCACGCCAGAGTATGGCCTTCCTTTCCCTTTCGCCGTCAACTCCTTATTGGTAGGTTTGGGGCGGAAGGTATGTTTCGCTTTTGGCTCGGGAAATGTAGATCTTGCATTGAGGTTTGATTAGCAGAACGTTTCTTGAGCATTCGGATATTGTGTGAGACTTAGACACGAGTATTTACGTGTTTTTTGTTTCTGTTTTTTGTTTTTTTTATAACGCAAGCGCTGTTTTAATGTCGCCGTGTTCAAGCAGGCAACACGACGGCCGACAACGCTGCGCATGCGCGCGCAGTTCCCGCGAGGGATTCGGGGGCCGGGACGCGCACGACGGCACATGCGCGGCAGTGTTGAGCACGTTTCTCGAAAAGAGGAACGAAAGCTCGTTCTTTGTTCCTTCTGAACTTTGGAAGTTACAAGTTTCATCTGGGAGAAAAGAACTCGTTCCCGTTACCGTTTAAAAATTAAACGTATCGTCACGTATACGTTACTTTTGCATTCTGGTAATTACAATATTTAGCTGAATCAATCAAATATGTTTTATTTATCCAATCAAATGACAAGTTGGCAACATATAAATTTGAATGACGTGATGGAAGGACACCTGGAGAAGAAAACAAGAGAAAGCGAGGTTCCAATTATTGGTATATTAACCTTGTAAAATCTCAGCGTTTACAATATTTATGAATGCGGGGGGCGAATCAGACGGCACTTATTATAGCAGTTAACACAGGAGACAAGAGGAGGTCCGATGGCGCTTTCCCAAGAATGCGCGTCCTCGCCACGTCTACTGGGGACGAGTTCTGTCCTAGACCTTGCACCAATGACTCAACGACGCGCTCATATATTCAGCACAAACAGATACTCCCAAAATAGTCAAATTGGACGTTTAGTGATTTATAGAGCGTAAGGTCGATCTACCAGGACGGGGAGACACTGGTTTACACTGTAGATGAGAAATTTAGCCAGTGCAGTACGACCGCTAACATGGGGTCTTCAACGTGCTCACGCAGTAGTGATACATGAAAGCACGCCGGTACAACGCTCATTCCAATCGAAGCGGGCAATGGTGGGGCTCAAACCCAGGATCCCTGTGTTCTGCAGTGCGAGCTTTCGCTCCATGCGCGTCGAGCTGGGTGTGCGCTTCAGCCCATTCGGCCAGCAATCCCCCCAGATACGCCCGATGGGCCTCCTGCGCTGCCCAGAGGGTGCTACGAATAAGACTTGTTAGGACTTGTTTTGGGTAGTACAAATTTTAGCGTCTCAAACTGTCACGCATGCAGAAGCGTGCCTGCTCTGGTGCGGAGCGCGAGATCACGATGAGAATACAAAGAGAGAACAAAAATTCGAACGCCGTCAAAGCTAAGACGCTGAGAGCGTGAGCCAAGAGATGCCGTTTCACGCGTTCCAAGGTAGACATCAAAAGGAAAAAAAACAAAAACAAATTAAAGCGTCGCGACACAGGTGTTGTGACGTCAGCACGCAGAGATAAGAGACGCGTGCCCTAGCGGTGGTGTCATGAATTTGGCACTTTCGATTCTCTTGCAACATTGAGTTTGGCCGATTTCTGGCGTCCAAAGGTGTTTTTCGCTCTTTAGCGCCACATAGAACTGAAAAAGCTCGACCAACGTGCCATAAGTAGGGCTATGCTCAATCAGGTGAGCTTGTACTACCCAAAATGAGGGCGCTACAGTTTGTTTAAAGCTTCAGCGCAGGAGGCCTAATACATGTCTGTTTAGTACTTTTTAACAGTCGAGGAAAAGTAAAGAAGAGGGTAGAGCTTTTGGAAGGTCAGTATTAAGAACTACCAGTCCTTCTTTGTGAACGTCGGATTCTTTACCCAGTTTAAAGGCAGGGAAAAAGGAGAAAGGGACGAAAGCTTAATTTTATGTTTATTAAGTGACAAATATTAATAATACAAGGGTGCGTTTGATATCTGATAACCTGTAATTTTGTTGTTACCATACGTCTCTGTGGAAGTTCACTGATTGCTGTAGTCGGCCTTAGATTTATGGGTGTACACTCTAAGAAATGCGCGTCCACTTACTCGCAAAACACTCAGAGTCAATCTCTGCGATCTACGAAATGATCTCAGCGAATGATGAGGCGGAACATTCATTTAGGCCTCAAAATGAAGTCTGCGCTGTGTCATTACGCAATGCAAAACGTCATGCTACATGCTTGCATTGCGTAATGCCGCAGGGCAGACTTCATTTTTAGGTCTAAACGAATGTTCCGCCTCATCATTCGCTGAGATGATTTCGGAGATAGCAGAGAATGGCTCTGAGTTTTTTGCGTGTAAGTAAACGCGCAGGAATATCTTAGAGTGCATGAGGATTCGTGGAAGTAAAGAACGTAACTGAGTTTGAGACGTCCCTGTTTCTGTGCCTTTTCCTTCAACTAAACGCTTTCTTTCTTTCTTTTTACCGCAGTCTATACTTCGTCTCATCCTACGATGGACTAAAGGCCAAAGCCACGAGCCGCCAGGTCCAATCACGTTCCACGCTAAACTATGACACGCTTAGCATTGGTTAGGTTTGGACGAATAATGCTCCGAATCCAAAAGCGCTGCGTCATTTTTATAGCTTCGACACTGCAATGAGCCAGTAAGCCGTGGCTTTCTTTGCAATGTAAAATTGCCGAGTCACTCATTGCTCTATCCGATCCACTGTTGGCCCATTTCCATCAGTCATCCGAGATGCGGGCACCGATGCGTGCTTCGAAGCGAAATACCACACATTGTCTAAGTGGCTCGTGATTGGATCTGGCGGTTCGTAGCTTCTGCCTTTATTCCATCGTAGGGTGAGACGAAGTATAGGCTACTGAAAACAATATCAATAACCAGCAGCTGGCCTGCACCCGACTGTTACCAAGCGAGGACCTCACAATATGAGCCTAGGATGAGTACCAAAAAAGTCATCGAGATTCTGCTCTTTTGAAAGATGTTTTTATTCTTCTAAGAATTTCCCCCTTAGAAATAAAATTAAAATGACCCCACTGGACGGAAAAAAAGGCATGCGCCCGTTCCTCTTTCCGCTCCAGTAAAACCGCAACGAGTTCCCATTTCAGTTCCACTAACAAAGAATCGAATGGCGGCGTTCCTCCGTTCCCCCTAAAATTAACGCGTTTTAGCAACGCTGTTCCGTAGAACACTGATTCTCAAGGAACCGCGCTTCTTTTGGTCGCGTCCGTCGTACCTCCTGCAAGGGCGACGTTTGCTTTTCCGGCACTACCTGAAGTTACAAATGTTAGACCGCTGCGATACTCTGCTGCACAAGCGGAGAGGAGAGTCTGCTGAACGGCTCCACCTCGCCAAGGGGCGACTTTGCCGAACATTCGCTCGCATTTTTGACAATCGCTATTAGATGGCACAATAGGTAATGAACTGATGGGGATCGAGTTACCGCCCTTATTCGCCTTCGCAAAGGCCTCTAAACCGACAGTACTCTTACCGGGAGATGCGCGAAGTCCGAGCAAACTTTTACCGCTTTTAGGTAATTCTCTTCAGACACCTCTCTCTTCGTCCACCGTGTCACAAACGTAAGCGCACTAGTCTTCGGTCTCTTTACTTCAGAAACTTCTCTCGTTGATCGCATTCGTTATTTCTCTGTGTAATCTGCAGAGGAGACGAGACGCACGAGCACATTCGTGAATTGGTACCGCGACCTCGAATGCGGCCATAAACAGCCTGCAAAAACACTGTCGTCCGTACGATCTGCAAATATAATTGATTCAGATATATTTACTTGGCGCAACAAAATAGCACAGCGCAATTAAGTTAGAGCCGAAAGCAGCCGCATCGCTTCCGAGTGTTTGCAGTCGAGAGCAGAAAAGTGGTTTGCCTTTGGATATAAAGAAACAAAAAACATCGGCGTTCGAAATAACCCGCCCGAAATTGGAGCCCACCTAGGCCGGGAAAACCTTTTTCCGCCGGGGAAGATGTATGATCCGACGGTTCGCAACTCTCGCACAAATTTCATCCACTTTAGAGCCCGCTCATGCGCGCTCGCTTTCCGCCGAGTGCGCGTGCAGTTATGGGTAATCCTGGCCGAACTCGATATACAAACTGCTGCAGTTTGAGTGCACAGGTAGCCGCATAGGGGAGTCGGTCTCTGAGCAGATAACGGGAGATATGATGTGCCGTCCTTTTGTAAACACACCGCTGGAAATTTATTGAAGTCTATGTCCCCACGGCGGCCATTTTGGTTTTGCATCAACGCGTTTGTTTCGTGTTTATCTTTCATTTAATTGGAGGTATCCGCGTGGTGTTTTTTGGCCTCGCGTCATCTCGTTGTCAGGGAGACAGCCGTTAAACGAGAGAAAAATATATTTACCCGATGGAACTTGTTCGTCGCTTCTATGTTTTTAGTATAACTACGTCATTCGTATAAGTTTCTTGTTCATAAAGTTTCGACGCGCGGCGGTATGTGTCTCTACAATTTTTATTGCTTATTAATTTCAATTTGCGTCACTGTAAGGTCGAACGCCAGTTCATTTTTTTCTTTTAATGGGATTCTTCAGGCGCAGCCCCACTGGTCATCCAAAAGACGTCGATGCAGACATTGGAAATTTGCGGACTCACCCCTTTTCGAAGCCTGCTTTCTTCATACGTTTTGTTAAACATTACCCGGCTTCTTCGCCACATTACAGACAAATCACACAGACCAACTGTTTCTGACGATGGCTTAATGGCGACCGACGTCGTAATCGAATGACAGCCGAAACGTGGTGCGCGCTCCTTCTCGTCGTCTTCCTTGCTCCTTTTGTTGAAGATTCAGCAAGCTCCCCCACCAGGGTGTGCCGTAGGTCACACAGTAGGTAAAGCTGCTTAGATCCGTTTATTGGGAGTGGCCATACATTGGTTTGAACAGGCGAGCATCTTGTGGTCAACCACAATAAAGCCCCTCGATATGTTTTCCTTTGTCTTTGCAAGTAGCGCCAAATGCGCGAGCGCACGTGGCCCAGGTCTCGAGCGGCCCTTGGGAGCAAATGGCGGCGCAGCACTGAAATGAGCGGCCCTTGGAAGCGAATGGCGGCGGAGCACCCGCTCGTGGCTCGTGTCTTGCGCATTTCCACAACAATGGTTGGCGGTACTTGTGGGGCTTTAAAGTTTAAACCACAAGCCGCGAAACAGCCCCTAGTGGTGGTTGAGGGCTATAAAAATGTGACTCGACTAATTTAAGCCGTTTTAGCGTCGCCAGAGGAAAAAGGTGTAACTCTTGGTGACTGAAAACTTGGCGCATGCGATGTTTTTGTCAAGTTCATATTCAACGGTATATAGAATAAACGAATGCGCGTTCCGAACAAGAGAAAACTGAGTAGTTGCGACCATTGCTAATGTAATGTAATGTCTTTATTTGGCTCCGGAGAGCCGCGTCACCGCGGAAAGGCAACAGCCGGTATCATGGAGGCGCGATGCCGCGTTTAATGAACAGGATAATGCGATGAGTATACACATGCAAGTTAACGACGAGATGAATTGCTGGTATTGCGGTCCGTCTGATTTGAGGATATCCACATTTCTTTGAGGCAAGTTAACAGCGGGCCAACGGGATCTGCAGACTACCATTCGATCGGTGCACGGTTGCACAAAGAAGCCCCAAGAGCATGATGGTGCTGCTGCTCATTGGGGTCGAAGCATCAGGCTCCCAGTCAAAGCAGAAAGCTGGCGCCTCCGAGGTACCAAGACCCAGGGCATTGAGTGAGGCACCGACGATGCCCGGTGTGACATCCTCTCAACGTCGTCGTCGTCGTCGTGCTGTTGCGAGATTGAACGCTTTTATTTCACAATTTAAATGTCGTTTCCAATATTGTGACGTCGCGGTTTGCTGATTGGTGGACGCGTTGTCACATATTTAGTTTAGGCTCTAACCGCGAGGGGAATATTCGGCGCTGGCGGCGGCCTTTGCACCGCCTATTGGCCAAACTCTCCCAATATACAGCTCTGAAGCTGCTATACTGGAAAAGTGGCGCCATTCATTGTCGTAGCAATGCTCGAGGCACGTGCCGCGCTACACTTTTTGGGAAATTCATGGCGTCTTAAATCTAGCTCAGTACTGTGCTGAGCCGCCATGATCTTCCCAAGGGCTGCACGTTGCACGTGCCTCGTGCATCAACGAGCCTTGCCCTACTTTTGAAACATGAAGGGGCTTTAGCTATACTCGGAGATAACTTTTTTTCTGTCGTTTCTGAAGAAGTGAACACCGCGCGAGCACAGCGGTGATTGCCGCTTAATCTGTGCGAGCGCACGGGTACCCATAGTTTTGAGTTCATTGTATAGAAAACTTGTGCCCAAGTATATTAAAGACATGGTAATGCTGGGAAAAGCTGTTCATCACGTTATCTTTAAGTGTGGCTCTCATTGTTCGTGTATCCCTAGTTCATGATATACCTACAGTAGAGAGCAACCTGTTAGTAGGAGCTGGGCACATGATCGTCGATATTCCACCGGGGGTAGTATCCTCCTTTGTCGTCGGTCCTTCATAGATAATCATGTTACTGATTCTGTGTTCTTTTTCGGTTTCATTTTTTTTTGTTGTTGCTGTGCATCTCGCCTAGTGTGCTCATGAAACTGAAACTCTCTTTATTGAAATGATGCCCACGTGTGTTCGGCGTAAGCTTTTGCGTGAATTTTCGGAGCTGTGAATTTGTTGGTGAGTGCACGCAATGCATTTCTTCTTTGCTTGTGCTCTCTTGCAGTTGGTGAACGTTGCTTCATTCTTTGTTTCACATTCGCTTTCTTTCTAAGCGTATTATTTGTTTCTTTGACGACTTCGTCTGTTTCTTGAAAGACCTGTGGATATTGCTTTCTATCGCCACGCTCTGCGAGTTTAATCAGTTCTTCTTACGCCTTCCGGTTGACTTGCTCTTTAGCCCACGTGAGCCTTGCTTTGCTTCTTCTTCTTTGGTCGTACTCCGCCGGCTTTTTTGTGTTGAATAGAAAGTTGAGTGTCGGTACACCCTTACTTCTCGCCCAAAGAACGAACGTGCATATTAGACAATATTTCAGAACGCGTCTAGCCCTGAACCTTGCTTGAAACGGGGGTTTTTATCAAAAGGATTTGTTTCCACTGTACGTCAAAAACTTCTATTTGATCATGGCTTGACTCGTTTTCAAAAGTCTGGAAGTCATGCCTACTTTATCCAGTTACGGTGTACTTCAGCTCAGAATCTATGTGGAGGACATATAATTCGATTACGATCGTTGATCGATTACGATTGTTGAGAGCAAAATCGCTACTGAATGATCAGTCCTCTTCTTTACTTTCCTCTCCTTGATTATTTTTCATTCCATATTTCCTTTCTGCGGTTTCGACGTTTGTGTCCTCCAGGTGGAACTCATAACCTTTATTTTTGACAAATCTTCTCGTACAGCAACACATCTGCAAACTCCTGCTCGAAACTCTCATCACTCACATGCGGTTTAATGGCAGAGCCGAGATCCAAGAGAAAACCCTGTACGAAACGTTGGCGTTCTAACATTCCTTCGAGGTATATTCTTTTAATCTTTTCTATGTTTGACGAAATATATCTCACCTCTCTTCGTACCATGTCTTATTCGAGAAGAGGTCGCTCCATGTCGGTCCAGTGAGTCTTCGTTATGAGCAACTAGTCATTTTGTCATTCTTGATAAAGGCCGGCCTTTTCAGGTCAAAGTTTCCGGGGTTCAGCACCATCTTTCTTTTTTAATTGTTGCTCGGGTCCAACGCCACGTTACAAAGAAATCCCACTGACCGACTGTTCCTGGTGATATGGTTTAATGACGACCGACTTCGTGATCGAATGAACTACAAAACGTAGTTCGGACATGCCTCTCGTTGTATTCCTTGCTGTCGCTCCTCAGTCCTCATCCTCAGTGCTACACTCGTCGAGCGCCACCATACTGTCCGAGGAAGGATAAAAAGCCAGGAGGCGGTATCACTCCGCACTCGGATTTTCGGTATTTCAAAAAGACGTGCCGTAGCGCGTTCGCAATTGCATTAAAAAACAAGTTTTACGAATTCCGTTAGAATGTTGCTTACAAAGCTTCAAAATTTTCTAATCGATTATTTCACAACTAAAACAAAAAAAAAAAAAAAAAGGATGAGCCGAGCTGCGGGAGGGAAAAACGTAAAAAATAAAATAAAAAGGCGCGCGTGAAAAAATTGCTTATTGCGTTCTGCTTTCTTTTTTTTTTTGTGCCTGTCTTTGATTATAACTTTTATCGTTTTCGACAACAAAAAGATGCGACCTTTGTTGTGTCAGTGTCCCTTTAACAAGCGCCCCGTGATAAAGCCACTGTCCCCACTGCGCCTCCAAAAAGCGCTCCCCTGAAGCCTGCCGCAGCGGTACGACCGGATTTTGTCCTCCTGGCGGCTTTCGCTTGGCAGGAACCTCCGCCTTACTATAGGTGGCATTGAACTCAGGTTTGTATGGAACTCTGCATGAGAACGCACCGTGTCGGCGATATTCTTTAATTTCAAGTAGCATTTACTAAATCCTGGCAAAAAAAGTTACCACACGATTATCCACCGGCATTTATCTTAACTTTAATGTACTTTCCAAGCCGCGTAAGCGGCTAACAATATGAAGTCGTCTGCGAAACGTCTGACTTGCTTTTCGCTTTTCGTGTTTGTCGTTTGTTTTGTTCCCAAGCGCGCTTGGAGCAGACAAATTTAGCGGTAGCAGAGGAAATTTGTATTTCTCGCCGTCTTTTTGTGCTCGAGGACTGCCAAGATTTTTGAAGGTGTGGGCCGCCTCGTATTCTGAACTGTCGGTCGGTTTACGGCCCGAAGATATAAAAACCGGTGATATTTAAAGGGAAGCTGAAACACTTCTTCAAAAAAACGAGTTAGAGGTGAATTCTGGCGTGTTTTTATCCCGTGAATCTGAATATCACTTTTGTTTTCCCTGAAGATGCAACTAAAAGTGAGAAAAAGCGAAAAAACATTTGACCAGTCGTGACGTCACACTAGGATCTTCGGGCCGCCAAGCGCGTGTCGCTCGTGTGGTCAGCTTGCCAGGTATATTTCCCCGCACTGACACCAGTCGTGACGTCTCTTTCTGACCTTTCTGAAAATAGTAAGAGTGCGCGTGCATAGCTTTGACAGGCGCTGAAGATGCGCGAGAGCAGAGATTCCGAAAGCTCCTAGTGTGACGTCACGCCCCGGGAAGGAGGGGCTTCGGCGGTACTTTAAAAATTAATTTCTGAAGCCTCCGTGCACCAAATTGAAAAATAATCTTGATATTCCTGATCCTGGAGGCAGAATGAAGGCCATTGAAATGTTTTTTCTCAAATAGAGAACCGCTTCAGTTTCCCTTTAAAACGGGCCATGTTGAGTTCGGGTGACTCTGGGAACAGTTTGATTTCTGTGTAGTACGACGGCGTATACCGCTAGCTTCAAATCATGTCGAACTAAAACTTGCCTTTCTTGCGCGTAAAAAGCGGAAATGTGCAAGCTAGATCCCCGAACACATCTGGACGCGGAGTGGAATCGATGCCGTCGATGCATTCACGACTTCTTAGCTCGCCTCCATTATCTCGCGCTTTGTGCCCCCTTTATTATTTTAGCTTGTAATATAAAACTACAGAAAAAACATAACCTATCAATTAACTACATTATTTGTTTGCTCCATTAAACTTGCGCGGCTCATGCGCAGTTTATGAAATAAATTGCCTGTGGGTCGCGTTGCTTGCAAAAGGCATCAGAATATTTTGTTTTTCGTTTCCTATTTTCGTAGCGCCATCTGTGTGGAGTACTTGGAACCTTCCTGAAGCGGGGGCACGATCATGTCGCCCAATCGGCTCTCGTTCCCCGCCTATCTTACACCCTGCACCAGAGCTACAAACGAACAGTGGAATTCAAGCAGAGGAACAGAGAAGATAAGCGGCGTCCTCCTCACTATTTTGCTGAAGAACAAGTATAGGGAACGCTACGCAAGCAGCCAGCACTTCGATATTGGCCGATCCGAAGGACTATACTCCGTGTCATCCTGCGTCCGGACGACGCCGACGCTACGAGCTATCCTGGCCAATCCCGCTCTGTTGACGTAGTCCGCGATACGCTTTCTGCGCGTCGCTCTGCCCCCTCGACAAGGTCACATGACGCCCAGACGGGCTTGGATTGGCTCCAATAACTCGTAGCATCCGCTGCTCCCGGACGTAAAGTGAAGAAGTGTGCAGACGCGTGGACCACATCCGAAGACACTCCTCTGGCTTGACACTAGTCTTGTCCACTCCGTCCCCCTGAGGAGAGCGAGCTGCCGCCACGAGCAACATTGGTTACTACAGGGTGAGACCGCTGCTGCCACTGATGCTGCTGAGGAAGTGCCGCGAAGCCCGCCCGTGTGGCAACCGGGAGAACCAGCCCAAGGCGACCCAGGCCAGGCTGTTCCGCGCTCCAACACCCCTCGGCATAGACGTCCGCCGTCAAGATACGGAAGTACCCTCTAAAGGTCTATCCAAACATAATACTACAAACATCGTGAGGCGACACTACTTCGTCAAAAGGTATGGAAATTGAAGCGTCCGGCAAGTCCGGCAGTCCGACATCTGTTTCAACATCATGATTTTTCTCCTCGCTTCCTCCGCTCTTCGGCGACCTCGGTGCTCGTCACACTTGACGTCACCTCCCAATGATGTCCATTCGTTCTGCCCGGCCCTCGAACCCTTGGCCGTGTTCCAAAATTTACTCGCTCAGCTCCTACTCCAGGGTAAGGGGTCTGTTCCTTTGCGTTAGAAAACCTACCCGCGTCCAGCGTGGCTCTATCTGTGTTGTCACGTGACACGACCCGCTGAAGTAGCTCAGATTCATTTGGGTTTGATTCCGAACGCAACCTTTCCCTTTCCCGTTTTAGGGACCTGAAGAGCAGCGGAGGCCTTGGGTGATTCACCGACAGCCAAATGAGCTTGTTCGTGGCTGTCCAAACACGCGATGAGCATGTTCCAAGCCCCCGGGAAAAGCACGGGCGACCTATAGCAAAAAACCTTTCTTCCCGGCAAAAAAAAACAAAAAAAAACAAGAAAACACAAAAACAAGCAAAATCAGAGCGCCGTACGATTTATGTCGGAGTCGTATCGCCTCACGATTTCTGTAGTTTCCTGTTGTGTTGTGTACCCAGCTGCCGCCGAGATCTCCTGTGCATCGCGAGACATGCCCTCGAGCTGGTGAATTCGCAGGCGGCGTGCTATTCGGAACTCGACTAGGCACATCGAATACTATTACTCAATCCCTCACAGAAAAACGCACATTAAGTCAAAGAGGATGGTTAAATTTAATCTAGCGCAGGACTCGCTCCTCGTTTGCACGATGTAAATAAGCTTTGCGTGACGTTTCCCCACGCATCAACTGAGAGAACGAAGCTCTTGTTTGCACGGTCTTTCCGAGATTCTCTTCTTCCGCTTCCTCGGTCAATGAACATTGAACTTAGCTTATATTAAACTTATACACGACTACACGACGGCGGCTGGGTATTACCTCGTTTCTTTTCTTCTTCACAGAGCATATCTTTTACGTACACGTCGGTTACAATAAATTATACTGCTTTTGGTGAAGGGCCGACTCAACGTGGGTCGCCGTAATCAGCCGATTGCAGTAAGTTGCAAATGACGGGGCCAGAAAAAAAAAAAAAAAACTTTCAGGCCTAATATTTGCACGTTTCATATGACACTAAAGGGAAACTCCGCTTCATTCTCGGTTGTTAGCAAACACTGCGACTCTCTTCAGTATCATCTAGAGAGACCGAATGTCAAATATTACAACGTAATACCACCTAAAAGATCACTAAACCGGCCGACAAAAACTGAGATGCGCGAAGTCACCAAAATCCGCTAATTTAGCGGGCGACGTGCGGCGCAGCCGACGTTGTATTTCCGTTGTGGCTGAAGTCAGTTGCATACGCAGTTTCTTTCTTGGTATTTTCTTTTCCAGGGAGAGCTTACCAGGCGGCGCTACGGACGCGCTCCACGTCTGAGCAAGCAAAGCGAGACAGACAAAGAAAAAAAATGAACGAAAACAAGAGAAACAAAAAGAGGGAGAGAGAGTTGTACGGGATAGGACTAACCGACTAACCGCAAATACTATTTGCTAACCGCCTCGGTTGCCGCCTACATAGCCTGCTTCGTCGCTGCTTGCGTTGCCTGTTCGCCGCCGCAGCTAGGCCCGCCCACAGTTTATCATACAAAGTTTGCCCACTGTAGAATAAGCATGTGGTAATCGCTAACCACGTGATCGAGGGCCTTGTGTGAATAAAAGTACATTGTAGAACTAAACTCATTACATATTACTCACACAATATAAATTATATTGATAACCAAATAATTCAAAAAGAGCAAAAGTTTCTTAAACAATTATTTAAACTCGTAAAAGCGCCCTCTCACCACGGATGGGGTAACTAACCACATTTTATGCTTCGTTTTTATTGTTTTGCTTTCCAAGATGGCGGCCACCATGGCTTTTGTGTACCCGCTTCTCGCGTCCGCTTGCGTTGCGTTTTCGCTTTATTGTGACCCGCGCACCACTCACTGGACGACAATCACAGGTAATTTATTCACACAAAAGTTATTTCAAGCAGGCAAATGTTTATTTTCGCTCTACATAGTACAATTTACACGAAAGCGTTACAAACAGCACATGCAATGATGCGGTTGCTAACGGGTATTATCGAACAGACACGGTAGTACAAACAGTCTGAATGTTAGCCTTCAAGCTATGTGCATAAAAATGATAAACCTAAGACCAACAAACATAGTCTAAACAGGTAGAGGTAAAGTCGCGGTAAAGGTATTTCAAAACAGCTATTCATAAACCATACAAAAAAAAAAAAAAAACTGCACAGACGCGACACTGTTTTACATAACGAGTGCGATTACAAACCCGTTGCTTTAACAGTAACTACAGGCTAATGTGATAAAGAATAAAGCTGTGTTTGGGGGTGCATTTGACCTGCCCATCCTTTCCTTCCCCCCCCCCCCCCCCCCCCCACCCCACCCAAGATGAATGTTCAACACACCTGGGGACTATGTTCGACAGATGCTTCGTTTCTCCTAAAAAGAAACGGAAGTGACGATATTGCGTCCGATTGGTTAGAGGCTCAAATGATGAAAGTTCCCTCTTTCGTCATTTGAGCCTCTAATCAATCAGACGCGAAATCGTCATTTCCATCACTTCCCTTTCTTCTTGGGAGAAACAAGACATTTGTTGAACATTGCCGCCCCTGGTCAGTTTTGTACGAGAGATGTTGGATCTAGCCAGTCAATTTCTCCAGCACAATGTTTAGCTGTTAGGTTCGATGACAGCGAATTTTTACAACTCTCCGTCTCCTGATCTGCCTAACGGGGCTACTGGCCCTTCGATAGAAATATCACTTATCATCGACAAACCGTAAGCACCTAGAATGCCACTTTTTGACTGCAGCATCACCATTGAACATTGCCGTCCATGGAAGCAACCTCCTGGCTGAGCATTCTTCACTCGTCCCCCTCGCCACCAACTTCACCTAATCCCGTTATTGCTGATCACTGGTGATGCACACCCGCCGGCAATATGAAGGTGAACACCTTACCTGGATTCTTGCCTGTTTTACGGCTCCCTAAAGCTATATTAACTCTCAACATCTCAAATGGTACGTGGCTTGGGGTCTAAACTTTGCGTTCTAGCCCTCTTCTGGAACAGAGCTTGTTCTAAAACTTGCAGGAGCGTCAAAAATAAGAAGAGGGCTGTTCACCTTCATATCACTCACGGCTGTGCCTTCAAACTCCGGCTCATGTCCCACCTGCCCTTGCTGTTCCCTGTCTGTGTTCGACAATGTCGCCACTCTCCAATGCGACGTTTGTGATTTGTGGTTCCACCAGAAATGTGAAGATGTATCTCTCGCTTTGTATAGACGCCTCTCCTCATTATCAACTGAGTGGCCCTGTGCGGCGTGCCAGCTCCCACCCCTGGCAGATCACCTCTTTCCATCCCCTAAGCAGCACGAAGCCTATGCGTACCCCACCATCATCGCCAGCTTTATCGAGTAGTTTTCCGACCCGCCTCCGGCGAGCGACATCGGCAGCGTTCACCGTTCGCACAACTCCGCGTTTGGCATAGTTGTCGTGTGAAAAGTGCGGGATTGGAGTCTACAGACTCCAATCATGTTGGGTTTTCCAACGTTTGCTTCCCAAAGAACAACCTTCCTGACTTTAAAGCGCTGAAGTAATCTTTCTCGAATACAATATTCGCTGTGTGCGAGACATGGCTGGACGCCTGTCTTCGGTGGGTAATTAATGGGGAATTAATCTATCTCGCACAATTCTCTTTATTCCAGCAAGACTGTCCCTGCTTGGGGCGAAGGCGTCCGTCCTCGCCATGCCAAAACACCTGCCCTGCCAACGTCTCGACCACCTCACCCCTCCGGGTCTAGAAGCCATCTTTGTTGAGGTATTTTGCAAACATGGAAAGCTTCTTCTTTGTTTCTACCTACTGCCCACCCTCCCTTCGTGAACAATCGTACGCCCTCCTCCAAGAGAGCCTACAGCGCGTCGACCCCAGCAAGTTCTCTGCACTGTTCATGTGATCCACTTGATGACATGCTGTTAGACGTATTGGAAACTGCTGGCCTCACCCAACTTCATGACGCCTCATTCTACATTTCTCAAAACAGCAATGCTACATTCCTCGACCTCGTCCGCGCCAATAATCCCACCTTATCCTACCGCTGCGCAGTGAAATCGAGCTACCAGGCAGTGGTCGCAGTGCTCTCCTCACCAATATCCATTGCTCAGCCCCTAAGCGAGGTCATCAAGCGAAGAAGTTCCAGCAGTTCTAAAAAACCGATTCCCCTTATCTCAATCAGCTCATCCACCTCGCTCCCTGGTTCATCGTGTTTGATAACCCATCGGCTGACGAAACCGACGGCCTCTCGCGCAACATATCAGCAATTCAGAACAAACGTGTTCACCCTAAGGATCAACAGGAGGTACGGCAGCCTTCCATGGATGACAAAGGAGATTGCGGTCTTAATCAGACGTAAACACTGACTATTCAAAAAAGCGCCTCTAAATCCCACTCATCTGAACCAAGCCCACCAGGCACGTACCAAAGTCAAGCATCTCATCCATATCTCCCATAACGATTACCTACAGCAACTAGGAGCAAAAGCAACCTGCCAGCCCAAACTCTTGGGCATGTTTTCACTATAAAAAAAAATGTTCCAAGCGCCGGTCTTCACACATCACGGCAGGTCCTATTCTAATCTTGACTACCATAGCAGAGCTCTTCTCTTACCACTTTTCTCAGGCTGCAGCATTACTTGACCCTACCGCACCTAACCTTTGTCCCACCCAACCCACAACTCTGCCAGTCAAGGCCACACCGGCAACCACACTCTCTTCCATAGTCATTCTTCAAAGTGAAACCTACGAAGCCCTTGCCTGTGTCAACTCCTCTCAACGCCCTGGACCAGACAAGCCTCCACCCTGCATCGCTTAAATCCTGTGCTGGCCGTATCTCCCCCGTCCTCACTCGCCTCTTCAACGATTTTGTCTCCCACAGCTCTGTTCCTAAATCCTGGAAAGTTGTGTCAGTAACGCCTCTCAAAAAGGGACACGGTGTTCCTTCAAGTCTAACATCCACTCATACTGACCAATCTCCATAACATCCATCGTTTCCCAAACAATGGAGCTTCCACCATTATGGTTTCCGCCCGGCAGGAGCTGCGGATCGGCCCTTGCAGCTTCACCCATGCACTCCAGCACCAGCCTCGACAACCGAACTCCGTGCGAGATTGCCCAGTTAGACTTCAGAAAGGCTTTTAACAGCGCAGACTACAGCTTGCTCCTATCCACACTCCAACAGATGGGAATCTCCGGAATGAGGAATTAAAAATTTACTTTTTCACAGCACTACCTTATTCTTCAAGGGCTCTTTTCGTGATTTAGCACAAACTGTAAACACTACTAACAGGTAGGACTAACAGGTAACAACTGAGCTAGGTTATGTGTGCCATTGCGTGTCAAAGGGGCGTTGAGAAAACTAATTGAAGAACACTTTGTCCAAGCTCAAGAGAAAAAAATCTTGTTCTTGACCACTGGCTAACACAACATGATGGCAGCAACTGGTTATTGTTGTTTTCTTCCGGTGACTTCAAAACGAGGTCTACTTGCACGACAACCAGCCGTGGTTGTCGTGCTGATAGGAACAGTTCCAGTATTAAGGAGCTTAAAGTTCCAATCGCCAGAACTGCTCCACAGCTTGCATGCCAAATGCTGAGACCACTCATACAAAGCAAGACTTGATCTAAGTCGTCATCACAGTTTGCAACCTGGTTCGCAGCTTGCAACTCCATAAGGTTTTCCTTCTCAAGTGTCTCATAGATGCCGGAAACTACTATGCGTCAGCGGTATCCCAGAAACTCCCTCCCAGAGTAATGACTTCAAAGGGGTTTTCAAGACAGCCCTCTCTAAGACAGATCGTGACGAGGAAGAGCTAGAGCCCTCCCAGCCACTGTTTTTTACCAGATATGCAGAACTGCCATTACTGCACTTACCCAACCATTTACGCAGTTTGTAATATGACGAGTTGCAGATTATTGTCAAGTGATCACTAGTGGCTGCGACATTCAGAATTGCATAAGTGATCATAGAATAGATGCCAGAACCGTCATGAGGAATGCTATGCCGCAATGCCAATTTCGGTGGCCACATTACAGCTATAATCTGTTTCAGCCTAATTTTTCAAAGAAAAAACACTCCCGCCCTTTGGAGCTAATCAGAGCAATGAAGCAAGTTTTGTGAGAGCTTTCCGTAGGAGGAGTATACTCCCACAATATGTTGTCCCTTCCCTCAGCCAAATGTTTTGGTTGTCTCGTTGGTGCCGTAGCTTTGGTAACGCCCTGTAAGCTGCAGAAGGATGAGTCAACCTAGTTCCAGTAACAGTTCACCTCACGTACAAATATGACCAGAAAATGCTCATGCCACCCAAGGATGAGGGTCGACAAATTTCCCAGCGTACGGTCTCCGACTTTCTTCTTCTGGCCCAGATGATGAGCTGCCTCTTGAGTTTTATCACATCATCCCCCTGGTTACTGATGGTCCTTGTCTCTGGTGTCCGGCCCTTGCAGCTTGCCTCCACACGTTTGTCGCCCTCGTGGTCTTCTCTGTGATTCTCCGAGGAACCATCGTACTGGAACAAGAAAGTAAAAGCATACAGTGAATGGACGAAGTGAGACACACCTTATTCGCGACTCCAGCGACCTATAGGGGGCGCCACCACCAAACAAACATGGCGGCTGAGTCCAGGTCGCGTCGGCTCGGCCGCGCCGCCTGAATGGGTGGCGCATTCAATTTAACAAATTTTCTTTTGTTGAATGCCCGATTTTATGGGTATTTGAACTGAGACAGTTAAGTGTAGCCGGTGCGCATAAACTTGCCGAGCATAGTTTTGTTTTGCCGGTGTTTTTTGTTCTTTTCATGTCAAACTTTCGTTTCGGAGGCTTCGATCAAAACCGAAACTATGGGCTCCGGAGAAACGGTAATAGACTCTAATTAGTTTTGATCATCTAAGGAAAGCGGCGAGGGCTACAAAATTGTTCCATCGATAGTAATTTTTAGCTAACTCGCATGCCTCGACCATGCGACTTATCTGTCCGCGAAATTGAGCTTTTGTGCCTGTCCGCGTTTCAAGAAACAGCTCCAGTCCTGCGCTCGGTCAAAAACACAGGCTGCAGGAAAATTACAAAAATTAAGCAAGCGCTTCTTGAGCCAAGGAGCATGTCGACTCGCTGGCGCTTCACTAAGCAGCTGATACTCGTATTTCAATTCAGGTTTTAGTAGCAATCGAGAAGTCATTTTGACGAATATGCGGATTATGTATTATATTACGTACCGCTAAAGCGATATTAGTATATTCTTCAGGTTGAAATATGAACTTAGTTAACTAACTATTAGGTGAACTGCTGAATAAAAGTATATTTGACAGACAGAGAGACACTACTTAAACTTAGCCAAATGGTTCTAGCCGGTAGAACGGAGACGAGTGCGGACAAACTGAAGAGAGTCTTCATTGGAGATTCACGCAGAACCTCACTGCATTGAACTTGACTTCGAATCCTGAACGGATAAAATGAGTATTTTTTTGTGGCCGGTCAACCTGAGCAATGTGGACGTATATTGCTGCTGGCTTCGACAGGGGTTATAATATAAATATTGGAGGCGCGATAGATCCTAATGTCGTGACAGCTTCTAACTTTGCGAGACGCGTCCCCCACCTTTTGAAAGCAGATAATTTCCCTCGTTAATCATATGCAGCGAGCAGGTTTTCTGAATCAAGTAATTGCGAAATTAGCCCAACTCCTTCAATGTGCATGGTCTGTTTCGGCGAAAAGCCGCCAAGATGAATAGCCAACGCACCGGCCGGCGTTAGTGGCTAAATTAACTTGAAGCTAATCGAGCACAACCAAACTCAAGGAAAGCAGCTATCGAACCTTCCCATTCACTTGACTGCAACATTGGTGTTCTCTCCAGTGAAACACTTCGTCTGTCGACCTCAGTCCACTGGTCTACATCCTGTGGGGATTGTGATCCTTCAACATTCTGTCGTGTCAGCGTTTTGGCGCGCCGTGGCGGCCGCGCTGGTGTAGCGAGAGGCGGCGCTGCTTACCACTGTGAGTGGCTTCCTCCTCTCCCCCCTTGGGGCGATTTCCGTAGCGAACCCCCGCACAAAGGAGATCGACGTGTCGCTCCTTGATTGGCCACTTCGCCCCCGCCGTTATCTTAAAACCAGCGGACAGCAGTATCTCCGCTCTCTTCTTCCTGGGATTCGGCGGCGGCGACAACGGGGAACCTTCCGGCGCACCGGTGAGCGTTTACCCCGTCCTTTGTACATTTGTGAACGACCGTTCGGCCGTGGGCGATCTCCACACCGACGGCGTTCACCAGCTTAGAGCCGCTGTGTTGTTGTTATTTTGTTTCATTGTAAATAAACAGTTTATCACCGTTACCAACGTGACTGGTGTTTGTTTGCGCTCGACGAGCAGCATGCCACGCGAGCACGAACCCGCTTCGCGGTAGAGCGTCTCGCCGCGAACGTGGTACTCCCAAAGGCAGTGGCCCCAAGGAGAACCACAATCCTTATAAAGAAACCACTTATCAGTTACCAAGCAGTCGTCACTTTGAATGTGATTCGAGACACAAGAAATCAAAACGTTTTTCCGTGATTCCTCCCCATCCAAAAAATTTAAAGCACGCGACCGTGTGTTGTGGAATAAACGGGCTTTCAAACACGTGATGGAAAGAAACAATCTACTGAGGCTTCACCACACTAATGAACACTCAGGCAAACTTAAGAAATTTTCAGAGCTTCGTCAAATTACATTGCTCGCCCCCGCGCCGACAGCACGTTTCCGCGAAAGCCATCAGCGACGCGGCGGAGCGCGGAGCGACCTGGACCGACTGATTCCCGGTTTTCCCGCTTGGCGGCGTCCGTTTTGCTGGAGTCGCGAATACTCGGGGGCAAATCCAGAACTCCGTTTGAGGGGGGGGGGGGGGGGGGGGAGGGGGGCAGAAAATTTGTAAGGATAATATTCTCCCCTTCTTTCGTGCGCACCGGGGGGTCCAGCCATATCAAATTGCCCTCCGAGAAGGGGGGAGGGGGGGGGGGGGGGGGGGCGGCCGCCTCCGTCGCCCCCCCTTGGATCCGCCCCTGCTTATACTTCTAAATTAGATAAGTACTGTGGGTCTTACTGCATGACGTGCCAAGCGGAGATAAATGATGTCTGGAGCTTGACGGGGGGAGGGGGGTCTCGACGCATACTGAACGACAGGTGCCAGATGCTGCCATACCCACAGGGTATCCTGAGGAGAGAGAGAAGACAGGTTCAGAAGACTTCTTTCAGAGGTGCCTTCCCGTTAATTCCCTTCAAGGGACATCCATTTGACTAGTTAATTCAGAATTATGTTCAATGTACCCAGTCAACTTGCTTAGCCTGTTTGCAAATATATAAGAACTGGTAAATTCACTTTTTATGATGTTGCGTGTTTTTGTTTTGTTTTTTATATGTTATACTATGATGCCAACTTCTCTTTTATGATTTTACAGATTAGCAAATCCCAGGTTCGGTCCTGATCCGCGTCATTTGCCACGATATTTATATTTTTCCAGTAAAGTGGTGTGATAGTTTCGATACGTGGAGGTTGCGCGTGAACAAGCAATTCATTACGTTCGACCGTTTTACAAGTCACGTCCGACGTGTATAGGACTAAGAAATTAACCGAGTCACATACACTGCGTTGGAGAAAAGACGATCGTGCCATGGCCTGACGCGAAGGACAGCACGAGGAGCACTTTAAAATGTTTCCACTTACCAGCAACGAACTTGAAGCAGAATCCCGGAATCTCGAACGGCGAAGTGAGTCTCCGGCTTTTTGGCTTCTTGCGTGAGCAGGCTTATTTAGAACACATTCATAGCGTGATTCTGTAACTCACGAAACATTAAAACGCCAAGCGAGGATCCAACCGAAAGAGAATTGTACTAGGAAAGAGAAATTCGGCAGAACAACAACATCGACAACGCGACCGGCGACGTTTAAAAACATGGCTTCGGTTAGGGCAATGAACTTTTTACAGCTAACGGTAACTGCTCGATTTTTTCTTTCCATATTGGTTTATCATTGTCACCTAGGTTATTATGTTTTCTAAAAATATTAACATTAACGCACTCAATTTAATTAATTGCGATCATTTTTTACCGTATTTTCTTGTTTGTTTTTGTTTGACACCTTCAGTTGTCGCCATCCGGCTTGAGGAGCGCTGTGTACGCGCGATTACCGGAAGTGGCCTTGAGTGGGACCACTGGTTAAGATTTCACTGTGGGCCCGCCCTCCCTCCTCGCCCTTCCCCTCGCATCCGCGTCCTTTCTGGGTTACCGCTGGTAGATCACGTGCCCCATTGTATTCCCCGTGGCCGTGGGCAAGGAGCACGTGGGTGCGTATGCAACTGACGTTGAGGGTACAATGTTGCCCGGCTGTGCCGAAGTTTCAGTTTCGGTTTGCGATTATGGTAAAGAACAAATCGCACAAAAAATATTTTGCTTTTAATGAGACAAACGGTCTACACTCTAAGAAAAAAGGGAGCGCGACTTAGTCCCTCGGGGGACTAAATGCGCTGCCACCACCATTAGTCCCCTAGGGGAGCAACTGTAACGGGAGCAACTGTTGCGCCCCGTCAGTTAGTCCCTCGCACTAGCACCGTTGGGACTAACTGTTGCACCCTTTCAGTTACACCTCGAGGACCAACTGTTAGGCCCTTGCACTTGGTCCTTTGGGACCAACTGTAACACCGTTTCAATTGAACCTCGAAGACGAACTGTTAGACTCTTGCGCTTGGACCCCTGGGACTAACTGCTACACCGGTTCAAATGAACCCCGAGGACTAACTGTTAGGCCCTTGCACTTGGACCCCTGGGTCTAAACGTTGCGCCCTTGGATTTAGGCTTCTGGGACTAAAGGTTTATTTTTTTCATTTGGTCCCGTGCCACAAATCTCCCGAAACGAAATTGTGGAGTTCAGGTTAAAAGTAGCTTTATTGCCTCGTAGATACACATCGCATTCAAGGATGACTGAAGTCAAAGTTCCAGGGCGGTAGAATCCACGATAAGGCCAGATTCCGAAGAGCGCACTTGCGTCGACGATGGCTTGGACACTGGGACGTCTGCCCAAGTCGGTCGTGGTCCCAGCACCGCTTATTGGGGCTCCGGCAGCTTCTTTCCTGTTTGCGAGGAATTTGGATTATTAGTAACAGGGCAGCATTAATACCGAATCGCTTGACAAATATATGAGATATAAGTTATAACACACGCATAATAAATTAACAAATAGGCTGCATAAGTGATACAATGGTTCACATCCAACACGCAGTCTGTTGACAGCAGACCAGCGCAATATTGATTTTAGTAGACCGTTCGCTGCGAATTACAGACCCAGCGCGTTCGTGCTCAAACTATGCTTCAAAGTGACGGCATGATCTCCCGCCATCAACGCGAAAGTCTAGTGTACAATCGAATAAATGTCTCCATTAATGCCGGTTCTCACACGCAGCGAAGCGCTGATGTAGCGCTGCTCACGTGTCATGAGCTACTTTTCGTCTGCCGTGAGCATGAGTTTTGTCGGTGCGATACAAAGCTTTTGACCGATCCCGTCAGCACGCGCTTAGCGCAAGGTCAGCGTTATGCCTGTAGCGCTCCGCTGCATGTGGACAGGCGTTTATGGTCAAGCGATCCTGCCAGGGTCTGCGAAACACACACACACACAAAAATAAGCCATCGGTAGAACTGGCGTTTCGCTCGATACGATAGAATATGAGGTCTCTGTGCCGCATAACAAAATCAGCAACCGGGGTGCCAAAAAGAATAGAGCATGGCGCGCGCTTTGCAAGCTAGAGAACGCGCTCAAAAGAAAACACTTTCTGAAGCCACAGTTAATAAATACACCATAAACAGAAGCACTTCGACATACCTTCATCGAGTTCCCTTCGCTTGCGACGTCAGAACAGATCAAGTGCAGTGCTTCAGTACCGCGAATCCAAACCCGATCCCGGCATGATCGGAGACGACACAAGGCGACCAGCCTCCGACGAAGGCTGTATTTCGACTTTCAACTTACTAAAAACAGGTTCTTTTCAAACAAAGACACTTCCCGTTTTCCCGACGGACCCCATCTGACCAACGCCCAACCCTCCGCGTGTACAAGGAGCAAAGAATGCGGGGTAGGGGATTGGGGGGAGGGGGCAGTGCGCGCAGAAGATAATCTCTTTTCCCACTCCCACTGCACACGACACAAGGACACCGAAGAGCTCCAAGGACGGGAGACGGTCGCCACTTTCAACACGCCGGTCGAGTGACCTCAAGCAGACACTTTTTTTTTTCTTTCTTTTCTCTTTCTCTCTTAAGCATTTTCAACTTTCTCAAGTGGCTTTTTTTTTTTTTTTTAGTTTGCATTTGTTTTGTATTAGTAGGGTGCTGCCAGGTGTGACGTTCCGGGCGTGGTTCGTTCTTCGTAGTTCATCTGGATTGTTTTGGAAACAGCGACGACGATGGCAAGAAGGCGTCTGGATACTGCCCCTGAATGTGCTCTTTAAGTGGAACGTGCCGTGCATCAAGTGTGTCGTTGCGGATTTTAGTTCGACATTGGACTACCCAGAAAGGTTTGTCACACAGAGACGGAGGCGCGTTCCCACCGGCGATGCGATCTAGCCGCGCGATAACTTCCATCGCAAAAGCGACCATCGCGGGCAAAAAGCGACGCGATTGGAGCAGTCGCTTCTCGACTCAACTTTTTTGCGATGCGATCTAGTCGCGGAGCGGCTGAGCAAATCAACGGCGTTCGGAGCGAGAGTTTTCGACAAACGACTCGCCAACGAAGGCGTTGGACTCGCTTATCGCACACGCCGGTGTGACCATCTAATTTTTTTTGCGATGCGATCTAGTGGCATCGCGCGACTGCTTATATCGCCGGTGGGAATGCTCAGTTTTAGGGATTGAAATGACCATTTATTCTGACTGCGAGACTCCGGTGTTAAAAGCGTGGCTTCTACAAACTGTTAAGTTTCATTTTTAAAAGAAAAAAAGTGTTAGTATTTGGAGGTGTTGCGTTTGGATGAATGCACATTTTTTGCGCGAAGGCAAATTACGTAAATGGGACTTCTGGAATGTCAACAGATCGTTTTTGAGGAGATAGTTGGAAGAAGTCGAGTCAACACATTCGTTCACTCGCTTTCACACAACGCGTGAAGCTCTACCATGCAATGTCTTAACGTTCCTGGCACATTAAACAAATTCGCCAGTTTCGTCCGAGTTTCGTCAACACTTTCAGCCGTGCTGGGCTGAGTCTCGCCGATCCCCAAGACAAGCGAAATAGCATCCGTCCTCCTGGCGAACATTCCGTTTGCATTCGGGGACTAAATCATACAGATGCACCCTGTCTGAGGGGGACTAATGGATGCTTTTGCTCGCGCACGCCTATCGGTTGGTCCCAGTCGAGCGCAGTTAGTCCCCAGCTTTTGCGCACGGTACCTAGCTTGAGCCAGATGGTCCTTTCGAGGAGCAACTGGGAGTTCAGAGGACCAAATGCTGCCGTTAGTCCCTTGAGGTCAACTTTTTTCTTAGAGTGTAGGGTTGTTTTGAAGCACTTTTCACGTTTATATCACCCACTATCTAAAAATTTCAGAAATTGAGCGGAGTTGCCCTTTAAGCGAGGATGGAGCATGTTAAACGTCATGCCCGGTCAGTTACCTCAGGGTGTAGAACGACGCTTGCTCGCGCTTGTGCCGTCATCATAAGCATTTTTTTTTCTTAAAAATTACGGATGGAACAGCTGTTGAATGAGATAATCGAATAGTTCCTTTAGATTCGTCAGCTTCGGACAATGACAATAAAAGGAGAAGAGCAGGAGTTTCTCATATTAATAGCTACATGGTAAAAAAAACGAAAAAAGAAGAAAGAGGGAGTGCAAGACACAAGAACCAGCGCTCAGTCTTGCCTTTCCTTCGTCCTGCTTACCTCGCGCTCTGTTCACTAGAAATGTCAAGACGAAACGAGGATTTTAGGTTTATGATTATTAGTTTATAACGAATATAGTGTTTACTAAGAAAACGAAACATAGAGACTTTCAAACTTTCTTCGCTGTGTAAGAGGATAAGCCGATTAGGAGACGAATCGGATGTGACACGAGAGTCATGCAAAAAACATGTCACCAAGTTCCGCGAGTGCGCTACCAGTGTCACGTATAAAATCCCCTTGTCATGTGGTAAGGTGTACGTTGGCCAGACGGGGAGATGCATTAATGATAGGGTCAGAGAGCATGCGTTGGCGATCAGACAGTCCCCGTCTGGCCACTTAGCGGTTCATTGTGACCGTTGCGATTGGGGGCCCAACTCTGAAAAGTGCAGCCCCATCTTTGGTGACACCTGTGTCATAAGCCATTATAAAACAAAAACGGCAAGAGAAATTCATGAAGCTTTCCTGATTAGGTCCCACCACGACAATACTTGCATAAGCGCTCCCTCTTTGTCATTGACTGATAAAGAATTCTACTATTTGAAGAACCAATGACGCTGGCATTTGAGGGGGGGGGGGGGGGTGTTTTTGGACCATATCTGTTGTTCTGCCACGTGTGCCTGCTTTTATATTATATTTTTCCTAAATTCTGTCTTCTAAATAAACAATTCAGTTGAAAGTTACGCCGCGTCCTGTCTAGTTCTACCTTCGTTTTGTCTGTCCCTGTTGTTTTGGCGTATTACACCATGATAGAGACTTTCGCTAAAGAGAACCCTCTCTTGTAATTCCCTTTCAAATGAAATCAATTTCGAAAGGAATCCCGTCGTTCATGAAAAAGTCACGCTACTAAACCGTACATACCTTTAGGTAATACCTTGCAAGGCGGTAACTGATCATTATGTCCCCTTAAAGAAATCATTAGGTGGGTTCGAATCATGCGAACTGGACATCGTCTGAAAGGTTGACAGTCGAGAATCAACACACGAAGAAAAGGAGCAGCTACAAACGTTCTTCAAACGTACAAAGAAAAGCGTACAAACAGCTACAAACAAAATTAAGAGGTCTGTTGTTGTTGTTTTTTTCTTTTTTTTTTCCGCAAGAAACGTTCGCCTACTTCAAGGTCACTCTTCCCGTCTCCCAAGCGGTGCCTGGGGCGACACCGCTGGGTGAGGCTCACACGAGGAAGAGAGTAGGGAGTTTTCGTAGACCGCGTTTCCCTCTCCGCTAAGTCCTCCGCAACGAAAAAGCCGCTACTGCGCGTGCGCGCCGATGGCCTTGACTGTAGAATCCGGGTATCGTAGCGGGTTGCGGTGGGCATAGCGGAGGGTGAAACGCGGTCTACGAAATCTCCCTACAGATTGAAGGAGCCAAGCGAGCGCCCCCATTCGGCGGAAATTACCGAACTCTACCGATGTTCGGAGCACAGCACGGTCTCCGGACGTCGCCAAAACGTGGCTATTCGTCCGCCCTATAAAACTCTATGGTCTGCCCATTTGGCCACCGACGCCGCGTGGCCATGGAAGGGTCTAGCCACAGGGACATAGCAATACCACCGAGGCCTGCGCATGACGTCATTGTTAGTGGATCCCAAGCGAGAAGCACGCTGATGCTCGACGAGACCCGCCGCGAAGCGGCAAACTTGTCCGTCTTGGCGTCGCCGCCTTGTAACGTCGCGCTCGTTGTGGGGAACTGAAAGACGCGTTGGCGGCGACGCTGACGCAAGGAAGGCGGTGCTGCCTGGATCCACTATTGATAACGTTTGAGGGGAAAAGGCGCAGGCGTTTGCCATCAAGGAGATTTTGGTACAGATTGCCTCACGCAATAAGCGCACAGGTTGAAGGAAGACCAATGAATGCTGGCCGAAGTGCATTGCGGGGCTGTTTTTACAGTCGACAACTTCGGAGGGTAAACAATGAGGCACTCGTCATTTTGTAAACGCGTGTAAAGTTTGGCCCAGTGTGACACCATATAGGCTCCCCGATCATACGGAGTTAATTTTCTCGGTATAGATTGGACTGCTTGTCTCAACCAGTAACGATTTTGCGGACATATGCGAGGACATTTCTTGGAGTGAGGGGGGGGGGGGGGTATATTCTTGTTTTATCCGCGCTGTCTATACCAACGGTATTTACGACAACGATAACTATGGCCGTTTTAACGATGTTTAGGCTTACCCGGCCATTCAAAGGTCTACAGCTGCTAATTTAATATGTCTGCGGCAAAAACAGTTGATAATCTATTAAACAGTACCCTTCGTATTTGGAGTAAATGGTAAGACGCGCCCTTCCAGGTTTCGTCTTCTGACTACAGTAATCGCGCGCGAAAATTAAAATATCAATAATCACAGTCTTTCGTTTGAAACCGGATACTATAGACTGACACGTATATGTGACTATATAGTTAGACTTAATATGTATCGCACGTAATATGCGGCTTTCCGACGAAACATTCCGAATGGATATTTCGATTTGCATATACGTCGTTCTCAAACAAGAGAGCCTATTTCTTTGTGATCAAGAGGGAAATTCTAAACGAAGCAAAACGGAAACCAAGCGGCTTCCCTCTCACATGCACACACACACAAACAAAAAAATGTATAACACAAATTAAACCGAGGCTTCGGGCACAAAATGAGAATCTCAGATGGGAAAATCATCCCTGGCGAAGCAGGAACTCCTGCCGTGGAAACCATCGCCTATGCAAATCTATGCGAATGGCTGGTATTGACATGATCCTTCTTCCGGCGCTCTCCTGTCGCACTTATGCTGAGCTTCCGGGGCGGACCAGAAGAGCAACAAAAGGTGGAAACGGTGAACATGGCTAAACTTCCTTATTTCCTCGTAAAAAAAAAAATAAATAAACCAATAAAACAAGGTATTGTATTTCAGCCATGCGGAAACATGCAGTATATATTGGCTGCCGCTGTTCTGCTTCGGAAGGTTTTGAACTTAATTTTACCCGCACCTGCGGTTCACTACGAAGCTGGAGAACGGACTGAGGGATTATATTTTACACTGGACAAGTTAAAGGAAACCAGATTTTTATGCACGACGTTTTTTTTTGGAAAAAAATGGTCATTTTGCTAGCAGTAAAGTCTTGACGGTAGTACACGAACCATATAATAGTGAACCGTGTTTGCGCCGAAAAAATAAATAAGGCGAAAACGATCACACTGCACCAGAATGTCGCGCTCGCGGAAGTGACGGGACGCGAAACTTTTAAAACCAAAAATTACAGGTGTAAAAGAAAAAAAAAAGCCTAAAGTAAACAGCAGATTTTGAATACGAGAGGAGTGTGCTACGAAATACCGCTAATTTCACAGTTTACCTCGATAACTAGTGATAGCTTACGAAAGTAAAATTTAAGCGATCATCATGGATCAACGTTTTAATTGATCTCCTTATATTCTAGACACAATTACCAATAAACAAAATAATATTGATATTTAGGGAACACCGCAATCTTTTCCCTTTAATACCATTAGGCATTCTGCACTCTGATACATGCTTAAGATTAGTAATCTACAGATTAAGGTAGAAAATTACCTGATCCCAGTACAAACTGGTCGAGGTTTTGTTAATACGAGTTTATTATATATAAAAAAAAATTGGGTTGTGTGTATGGTTATACAGCCTAGAACTTGGTCTGCCTCACAGGGGCGACGAGTCTCCCAGCTGTAGATGAGCGATTTAGCAAGTGCAGTACAACCGCTAGCCTGGGGTCTTTAACGTGCTCACGCAGTAGTGATACACGAGCGCACGCCGGTACGATGCTCATCCAGATCGAAACGGGCAGGGGTGGGGATTGAGCCCAGAATCTCTGGGTTCTGCAGCGCGAGCTTTCGCTCCACGTGCTCCGAGCTGGTGTGCGCTAGCCCACTCGGCCACCGATCCCCCTCAGTTTACTATATACAACGTGATAATATTGCGTATATATCCTAATTGCCTAATATTGTATTCAAGCTAATAACCTTCTTACAGACATCAGTCCTCTTCCTGTTACTCTTATGTGAACTAACAAGGTACTTTCTCTTCAACATCTATGGAAAGTGTCAACATGACTATTAGATCACCACCACCATAATCATGCTTCAGAGGTGCATCCGCATCTTCAATTAATTCCATTAGGGGTGAGCCACCTAAATCTATTCTCACTTCCTTGCTATTTTCTTCGATTTTTACCTATATAAAGTTGAACAGGGGTTTATTTCTAGTATAATTAATACTATATGTTGGCTGGATCTTATCATGTACGCTCCATGCACCCCCCCCCCCTCTTCCTCTTTGTATGGTTCGCAACGGTGCACTTGCAAGGCTCCAGCCGATAGCACCTTACATCTGGAATTCGAAAGAATAGTGGACCACCTGAAGCAGAAAGTAGAGCATTCGTTATCCGTACAGAATAAAGCAGGGAGGTCACGCACGATTGGAGAGAAAAGATTCCGTACGAACCTTTGTTTGCATAACAATGGAGCCTCAAAGTCCTCTTCAGAACTCCCTCCTCTCCACTTAAGAAAGTCAGCTTGAACTTTCGTGATAAACTACTGAAACAGCATGCTGCAAGCTGCTGTTTCGAGGATGAACATTTGCTTTAGAATAAGGTCGCGTCAAAAAAAAAAAAAAAAAAAGCGAGATGCATCGGCCCTCATAGTATCGAGATATCTGGAATACACCCGGAAATATATTAGTAGGGATGAGCGAATATTAGTTTTGAGTATAAATATTCTAATAATGAACCGGAAAATTTCATGCGACAGTCAGAGTTTTAGTATTTTAGTTTTCGAATAATTTAACGTATCGAATATCAGTGGCTGCTGGCTAGAAATCTGGTCCATTCAGGAATACTCTTCATATGGAGAAGTAGTCTTCACATGCCTCCGATGGATCTAAATCAAACCTAAATTCAAAAGCTTGGACTCACGAACAATTTCAACACAAGGTGATCTGGCTGGCATTCCTCGAACGAAGTTTTGTGCTCCTATAGCCTCCCGGATGCGCTCGACAAAAAAACAGACCCGTCAACTACGTACATCTTTAGGTTGAATATAGGAATCTTGCGCCACCTGCAGCCAACTCGGCGCACTAAAAACCCATTCTCGGTTGTTGTGTCTATACCATGGCAACCGCAGCTGGCGCTACGCTACAATGCTACCAACCAAGCAGCTCCAAAATGCATAGTCATGGCGCGTATTGTCTCTGTGGCTTTGCTATCAACGAGACTAAACCAATCATTCAAAGTTATGAATCGTGCATTTCTTGTTTGTGCGTGATTCGTTCAGCCGTCCAAAGCAACGAAAAAAATAAGGTTCGTGATTATGCACTTTTGGAGCTGCTTAGTTGGCAACATTGGATCGTTGCATCGGCTGCCGTCACACTTGGAGGGAAATGGACTATATGTGATTACACACATTGCCCGATTCAAGCGGTACACCCATGTCCGTCCAGTCACTCAACACGCTGAGTGTCCACGCGTGGATGGGTGGACACATCTGTCAGCTGTATCTCGAGTTGGTCGTTTCGATGTGGTCGTGGGCACCGTTTCTGTTTTTAGGTTTCCTCTCTTCGTTCCGCCTGTCTTGCAGGAGAGTAAATACTTGTCTTGTGAAGATTGCGAAAAGATATTTTTTTTTTGGTTTTCAATATTAATTTTGACATTATTTATTCTTTTGCTGCTATTCTTCAGCAATATTTCATTCAAATTTGACTTGAGCTGAAATTTCGCTTTTCGCACATTCCTAGTATCTAGATACTGGAAATAGAGATGGTTTCGAAAAGGTTAATCTCCATACAGAAATGCAAATACAAAGTCTATTTCTCGAATACTATCGCGTTACAGTTGTGTTTGCTGTCCTAAGCTGACGCAAACGCTCGATCGAATGCATGATATCTGAAAACAGGCTCAGGATTATCGTGCGACTATTTCTACGCTCGCTGACGCAACTAACTTGAAGGGTTAGCACAAAACGAAAAAATTCACGAGCCGTGTCCACTAATTTCAACCAGTCAAGATTTGGGCCACGTCTCCCGTCATCATACGGGGACCGGGCCATCGATCACGGGTTCTACGCTTGGCCGTCGGACCATGACTGAGTTCGCAGTGGGTGATCGCGAGGCAACAATATAGAGTTTTATAAAAACGTTTCCAAGCCTTTCGCCTAGCCAAGAAAAGGGCGTCATCGCCACTGCGATGATGCCAGTTTTCGGAGTCATCGCACTTGTATCATCGCCTGTAACCTAACCTAACCTGTATTTGCACTCCACAAACTGTGTTTAAGTACCATTAATGTGGGCAACTGTCGCCAGGCACTTGTTCACTGCGGCTGGTATAAAGTTATCGGTGCCAGCACCACGAAACCACTATCCAGGGCGGCCAAACCGAGATAAATTTCCCAGATTAAGGTAATATTCAAGTCTATGTGGGAATAAACAAAATCTTGCTAGTTTGAAAAACGTTTGCGGACCGTACGTATATATCTTGAAATTTGTAGGTCAAATATGATTTTTTTCCCGAGATAACATCGAATTTCAGTGGCTTTAGCTACGTTTAAGTTATTCCCTCCATCCGTTTGGCGGTTTGTTTTGCGGCTATCTGGCATCACTGAGAAGTAATCAAGCAACGTTTTTATGTCAAATCAGTTTTCATCGCCACCGTGAAAACTATGGTGGAAGGGACCAGTGAACTCGAAGCTTCAGAGAGCGTCACTGTACCTTCTCGGGAAAGAAAGCTTGAGTACAACAAGAAATACTGCGATGTCTGGAGATACAGGCACCATGTCCAAGATACCGACTTACAATGAGTAACATTATTTCGTGAAGTGCCGTGCACGAAATGATGCTTACTATGTGTTGTGTTCCATGTGTTCGTGTATGACAACTACACCTTGTGTTACAGCTTTTATTTTGCAGTTACTATCATAAAAAACCGCTAAATAAGTTGTAAAAGCACTACCATATTGTAATGACGTGCATAAAATCTAAGGCGAAGATAGGGTTGCCTCTACAGCTGCGACTGAGGATATCTATTGTATTGGCGCAGCAGGTGTGTATTCTTGGTAATGCAGCAACAGCTGCTTTTGCTTCTTTGCCCAAGTACATTCGAAAGTAGCCTAACTTTTTGAAGTTGGTTAATGTGGGGTTCTTGTGATCGTTTCATCGAACTGTTCCCAGTACGCAGACTACTTTGTCTAAGGGAAGATAGCGACTCCTCCCTCGAAATCCTCACCACTTTTCAACCGGAACTGGAAGGAAGGCACCCTCCTGACAGAGTGAAAACACGACGATAACATCCTAAGCCCCAAGACTGGGAAAACCTCCTAAATTAGAGAACCTGCGACCGATCTCTCTGACTTCGTGTATCAGAGAGTTATTCGTGCACGTGGTACTCAATCGAATCCAAGCATACAGCGAAAACAATAATCTCCTACCGCCGATAATATTGGGCTTCGTCAGATCGAATGTCCCCGTAATACTTCCTCTTGCCAGATTTGCTTTGCCCACGTTTTTGGCCCGATAAACTCATTTTTGCGAAACTTACGCGAGGCGTAAAGGCTACATAATATGCCTCTCACCGTAAAAATAGAAGTGATAAGAAAAGACACACGAATATTTAGCATTATATAATTATTTGGGCAAGGGAGGTAATTTTCGGCGGAAATGGGGAAACATTGGGCGTCCGCAATGGAAATTCTGACTTACCGTGTTGGCAGCCCTGCCACTAACATATAGACTAAGAGCGGTCGCGTCGGCGCGAGCCGACGGGCGAGTGAACACGGCCGTTCACATCGTTTTTGCATCTTCAAGCTAATTTTGAAAGGCTTTGTCGAGGGCAAAACCGTTTTTCCAAGTCACCGCAATTCGCATGTGCAATTGAAGCTCTGACTCTCTTTTATGGCGCTGCCAGCCGGAGATGCATGCTTTCGTTTTAAGTTGCGGCGGTGATGCCCCAGTCTATCTCTTTCTGGCGTTATATGCTCTTGCTTTAATGTCCAACTGCTAGATAGAACGTGCGATACAATCTCGAGCGCTACTTCAAAACACCCCAGCGTTCGAAACAAAAGCGCAACTCTAATTTGCGTAGTTCGCAGCGCGAATGTTCTTTTTATTAAAATCAGGAAGATGGCGACTCAACCTTTCTGACGTTCAGCAGCTGACAACGGTCGTCAAGGTTCCAAGAAGATGACGGAGGCCTGGCGGGTCCTACTCCAAGCGATTTATTCCCTTTTAAAGCTATGCGCACTTGTTATGCAGAGGGAAGGAGATTGGGGCTTCGCTTGGACGACTCCATGGGATATCGATTCAGAAATGGTACATGTTGAGCGGATGCCTTAGAGGGCGCTGGTTACCTCATATCCTTTACTCGTCTGTATTTAAAAAGGGGTACTACGCCATGCAATAGCACACAGACACGTGCATGTGGACGCGCACACGCACACATATACGTACGCCCACATATACGTACGACCACAAAAACACACGCACGGACGCACGCACGCAAAAAGAAGTAAGAAAGACAATTAGTTTGTCATTTTTCAATTAGTTTAACGAAACAGCCGGGCGGTTTCAAATAGTTTAACCAAATAGCAGCGGGTGGTTGTGCGGTCAGTGAAAAATCGAGGCTGGCGCATTTCGTTTCGCAGTGCGTCTGAATAACGGCTATAGCGCAATGCCGTTGGCCCTTCTAGTTGGCTGATCACGTGAACTGATTCAAATGCGACCGGTGGTTTGTGAATCCGAGTGCATCACGACGCATTTCGGGAGTTTCCGAGAAAGCGTATGTACATAATGCGCCCGCAGGACCGGGACCTGCTCCTGTGCGGGTTGTGGTCCGGGGTTCGCCTCTAAGGAAGTCTGCAACCCAGTTTCCTGCGGCTTGCGAGGAGTCCTTGTGCCCGCCTGCATCGATTGGAATACATTTCCTTTTGTGCTTCCGGCCGAGTTCCCGACTGAGCCAGAAGGATGCTTCGCGCCTGATGTCGGGTCTGAATAACGGCGCCCGCCAAATTATTGCTGTGTATTCGCCCCGTCGGGCCTCTCGGATCCCTGCACCGGGAGGGCCTGCTTCTTCTTCGGCCGGATCAAAATTGCATCTCGCCGAACCTCCGGAGCGCCGAGTGCGAGTCGTGTCGCGCACCCGCTGTCGGAGGCTGCAGAGATTTACGAGACACGAACTAGCTGACTGAGCGAGCGCCCGAGTCGCCTCCATTTCGCGCCAGCGCTGTTCCGATGTGCGACAGATTATTTCGGGGCAATAATAAGGGAAAAAAAAAAGACTAGAAAATGATGGTCTTCTCTCGGCACCGCCTGGAAGCGCATCTAACTCAAAAGTTAAAGCCAATTAGATATAAACAAACAAAGAAAAGGATGAGTTTGTCGCCCTACTGACATCTTAAGAATCGCAGGCCATAGACTATTATGTTCACGCTCGATCGTTGCTTCGTTATCCGCAGTTCTTACAGTCTTAAATAGTAACGCGATACTGTAACTTCGTTACTTTTTTGGTAACTTGTAACTGTAATGAGTTACTTTTTAAAAATGTAACTTGTAACTGTAGTTCTATTACTTTTTCTGAGGTTACGATGAAAGTAACGACGTTACTTTTGTCGTAACTTTCTAATTTTTAATGAATAATATATCATTGAACGAGTACAATCTAGCTATTCCTTGCACTTCCAAAAATGTCTTTTCCGACATTTCGAGTGCCAAGTTGGCCTTGCACAAACTTGTGAATACGTTCTTTCTCGCGAGTCACGACCCGAATATAGCCACGTGTAGATTTGATGAAAAAAATATAAAAATATCTCTACGCACGCGTTTTGTCCTTTGCGACTGAACACTTACATCTTAGTATCTTGAAGCACTATCTATGTAGCGGTTTTTCTTTTTTCTGTGGAAACGGTTTTTAATAAGGTGAATCAACCGTGAATCAAGAATACACGCGGAGGGCGCTGCTTATGTTTCGTATTTTTATTTGCACCACTGCTCCGGCGTGGTGTCAACATTTGAGGCGAAATTTACTGCTCTTTGGGCAGGGTTTGTTTCTGACTTACCGGGGACGAACTGAAATATGTGCAGGGACTCTATGAACCCAGAGCAACCGTCAACGAGCCAGCAATGTGCTGGTGATACCAGGGATTCGGAGTTTGCATTGGGTCCGCGCTTGTTCCCGTGCAATTCCTTTCAGCGCTCCAGTTGGGTGCCTGTTCAGCAAGGGCAGGGACGTGTTCGCCATCAAACGAGGGAAACTTTCAGACAATATATTCGAGAAGCAACTGCTGCTAGGTTACAATATAAACTAAAACCGCACTTTGTTTTTAAATTTTATGCAATAAAACTTGGGGAGGGGCGTTTCCTAGTTTCTTCTTAATCTTTTTGTTATAGAAAAGTAGCTGAAAAGTAACTTCGTTACTTTTTAAAAGTAAATGTAACTGTAACGAGTTACTCTTTTGTTATGGTAACTGTAACGGTAACTTCGCTACTTTTTTCTGAAAGTAACTTTAACAAATTATTTTTAAAAGTAACTTACCGAAGACTGAGTTCTTATCGGCTAGAGCCGCTATCTCGTGGGATGCGCTCACAAGATGCTCGGAGCTCAACACTCGCGGCTGTGTCTGGGCTGTCCTATCTATACTGTAACTGACCAACACCTCCTAGATAAGAAAGCCCAAGTGTTCAGTTTCCCTGCTTCAGCAAAGAAGGCTTCCTTTTGCAGGAAACTGGACACGACTACGGCGTGAGCGTTCGGCCGTGACTTGTGTCCAATCAGTGAGCACACGAGTCCTAGCCCAACGCCGACGCCGTAGTCGTGTTTAATCTCTGACCAAAGAAGATCCTCTTTGATGACGCGATAAAATTTGGGACTTGGACTTTCTTATGTTGGAGGTGTTGAACTGGCACTTTAACAAACGCAGGCCGAGGCGGGTGCCGAGAATCTTATCATCGCTACGTCGCTGCAGTCATGAGCGAATCAAGAAGCAAGAATCCCAATAATTCGCGTCTTTCGTCTTTTTAAGCTGTCAGTGACCCTCCTCGGGTAGCCCGCGTGAGAAACCCCCAACTCGGCACAAGCGTGGCGGGGCCAAAATTGGGCCACAGTTCTCCTTCGAGGTTCGCCCTAATACGCTTTTGCTCCAAGTGCTAAACTACTCTTCCTTGGCTACGACTTTACTCTGGCTCGCTACGTAATTGCCAAACTGCCAGACTCGAACGAAACATGTCAAGAAAGATGAACCAAAGAACCAGTAGTGAAGGTGATAACTCTGGCTCTCGTTTGGCGCTTTAGAGCCAATGTTTCCAGATGACAACAAAACTACCTGCAGCAAAGGCTAATTTTGGCACTTGTTCGGTGAATTTGGGCCAAAACACCCAGACTCTGGTCAAAGAAGGTCAATTTTGCGTCTACTTTGACTTTTGCTAGATTTTAAGACCCTACACTCACAAACCAAAAAAAATAAGACACAAAAAAAACAGAGATAACATCCCAAAAGATTGTAATACATGTGATTTGATGAGGTATTATTAACGTATCTTTTTCTTATATAACGATTACACGCAGTTACATCGAAGAAAAAGAAGTGTGTGTGTGTGTGTGTGTGTGGAGGGGGGAAGGTTGGTGTCGCGTGAGAACAGTCAATATAAGCCGGGAATATTGGACAGTGCCACTCTCCCTCTCCCTACTTCAGGTCCACCGGGGCCCCAAACGACGCCCTGGGGACCGGACGGACGGCTTGTTTACTCGACCCACGCCTAACTCCCAAGTTGCTTCTTCTTTCATGTTCTTGTTTTCTTTCTGCTCAGTCCGCGATCCACGCAAGGAAAGATATTCGCTCGTGCAACGCTCACACTTCCGGTTCATGTAAGGAGAAGCCTGATCCACCTTCCACTGCGGTCGGCATTTCGCTGTTCCCCGCCTTCGAAATATAACAATAGCCAAGCAAACAAAGCGCTCCTTTTTAATACGCATTCTCATAATTTATGCTTCCGAAATAAGCATATGGACAATTCAGCTGGTACATCTGGAGCCCGAACTCCACGAAAGAGGCCAAGAACCGCTCCTTGAGACCCACTCCGAATGTTTCGAAGTTTCGCCCGTTGAAACAACAAGACAACTTAAACTCTCAGCAAGGCCTGATTGGAGTATGACTCTAAGGAACTTGTGACTGGCATTTAAAAAACAAAGAATCTTGACAATAACTGACGAACAAAAATGTGACATAGTCCTGAACCACGAAATTCGAGATGGAGGAAAAGGTTGTCACTTTTTACACGTTCCGACGTTGAGCACCATATCAAAGTGGCAAATATTCTGTGGAATTTTCGGATTCTGCTCGAACGCAATGAAGCACTTGAAGAACGTACATAAGCTTCTAAGCGAGAATATATTACAGACACTAGCTCTAGTAAAATTGGAAATGTCTCTACCTCTCCACGCATAAGCCTTCCTTTTCGATGTGGTTGCAAAGGAGGACAAGTACGTCGAGCTACTACGAATTTGTGAAAGCGGTACTCCAAGATATGTGATCGGACCCTGATTCCATTCTATACCCGCAAAAAAACGTGGTTTTGTGGCCCAGGGACCGCACCAGAAGCCGTTGCATTTAGATTGATTCACTAAAGCCCCTGTGATTGCGCAGAAACGCGCTGTTTGATCAAGCGCTTTCTTGACACTGTTCTAGTCAACGCAAAAAATCCAACATCGTCTGCGTATGCCAGGACTTTCACCTCAACATTTCCACAGAGTATCCACGAATACATCTGGTTTTCAGGATGCTAAGGCACAAGGGCTCTAAATACATTGCAAAAAGGAGGGAGGAGAGCAGGCGGCCCTGCCTTACGAAGATGTGATCTTAATTTCATCAGAAAGTATGTTATTGATTTTCAGTCGTGTCGAACAATAATTGTAGCTAATCATGTCGTATTACACCTAAGACTGCGGTGGAAGAAATCGGAAGAACTTTCAGTAGAAGGAACAGACACAGAGAACGTCTCAACCTCAGCTCAACTCACAACGTCTCAACTCACCGTCTTTTCACTAATAATTGTAGAGAAGTCGGATTCCTTCCAGAAGTGTCTGTCCTACATTTACGTGTGCAAGAAGAGCAAATGAAAATGAATGACTCACGCGGTCAAAGGCTTTTGTAAGGTCTATTTCTACAAGCGATAGCTGGTCATTACTGTCTGACACAGACTCTAGGACGGAACGGACAACATGTACTTTCGTTTGGATAGATCCGCCAAGCATCCCACAATTTTGGTGCTCACCTACCAGCATCTCTATCGCGCAGTGCAGTCTCTCATTGAGCATTTTGGCGTAAATTTTATAATCTGCGTTGCAGAGGGATATTGGTCTGTAGTTTTCCATCTTTTTAAGCATTTCAGTATCTTTTCATCTTGGCAGCAATGCCGTGTGTCCTCGGTAAAATGAAGGGGGAGGAGTTTTTTGTATGTTGTATTCTTCAAATACAGCCAGTAAAACAGAAAATACAATATCTCGGAATTTTTTGTAAAATTCTCCGCTTATTTCTTCTGGTCGTGGTGTTTTCCCATTTGTGAGAAATTTATTGGCGGCCTTGGTTTCGTTTAATGTTATGGGACCTTCAATTAAATCGCGATCTTCCTCGTCAAGTGCTGGCATCTGTGTTAGTAGCCTGTTCCATCTCAGTCTTCTCGTTCGTGCGTATTACTGTTCCTAAACTATCTGTCTAGAAGCGGTAAAAAAATTAACTATTTCAGTGGCATTGGTGAGTATCGATACATTTTCTTGATTTCTACTCTTTCCTTTGACAGTGCGTTACGCCTTTCGTAATCTAGAGGTCTTTACGCAGGTTTGTTCACGGAGGTGAAAGCGTTTCTTCCTTGAGCAAATTAATGTTCCGCGGTACCTTTTGGTTTCATACTTTTGAAGCTGGGCTCATACTGTGTTAACATCGCCGCTGTACGCGCCTTGATTCAAGCATTCAAGCTCGTGCAGGGTTACTAAAAGTTCACACTGCTGTTGTTTGCTCATATCTGATGCAATGGAAGCGCGCTCGATTGCGATGCTTTTTTTACTTCTTGCTGGAAACTATCTTGCTTTGCAAAGATGTGCATGTCAATGTTTTGGAATGTATTTGACAAAAATAAGGCGACGTTAGTTGAAAACTGCTCATCACTTAGAAGCCTCAGGTTGAGTTTCCAGTGCTCCCACTGCTGATGAACACTTCGGAGTCTGCGCAGCCCAAAGCAGACTGATACCATGCAATGATCAGAAAAGGAAACTGGTTTGACTTGATAATTACTCGTTGAGTCTATTATATCACCTGAAACATATATTGTCTAATGGTGCGTGAGTCGTTCCTTGGAAATGGGTGTAGCGTATCGATTCCCAGCATCAGCTACATCAACAAGGTTATGATCTTGAAGTGTGCCCATGGCTCCCCCCTCCTTTGTCGGCAAATTAATAAACGTTTTACTGATTGACTAACTAAGCCAGAGCATTGAGTCTTGTTTCTCTTTTCACGAGCTTGAACGGACGGTGACCCACGGCACGAGTTATTTGCTTCACACCGACGATATCTGCTTTGCCGTCTGGACGGAGTATGTTCAGTGTGAGACTTCTCTCTGCTGCACGACACAAAAAAATAGGAGCAAGGAGAGGCGACTCATGTATGACGGAGGGGTGCAATGTCGACGTGCTGCCTCTCACCACCGAGCGACGAGCTTTCAATTTTAGACTGACCGCAGTTGGTGTCACGACCTATAAACTAATCTAGCTGTAAGAACGTGCTACGTAACCTCGCGCTCCTAGAGTCCCTATGTCACTCCGAAGAGTCACATACCCTCAGTTAAGGCCCCTTGATGCATTTGTTTGTCTTGCAAGCGGCATCAAATCATCAAATGCGCCAATTCACGAGCCCGTGCCTCGTGCGACACATGGAAGCAAATTTCGGCGCAGCGCTAATATTAGCGGCCATGGAGCGGCCCTTGAAGGGAAACTGGGGCGCGCCTCTTGCTCGGGGTCCCGTGGTGCGTGTCTCTCGCATTAGCCAACACTGGTTGTGTGTACTTCTAAGAGACGCTAAGCGTTCATTTTATGCAGGGACTCTAGCTTACGGCGCTGATTTGGTTTCCCTGACTTCTATCGGCCGCTTCACATCTCGGCAATTTTCTAACTCATCTTAAGTTAAAAAAAAGAAAACATGTGCGGTTGCTTTATGTTAACGTTAGAGCTCAGGTCATATTACATTCAAATATATATTTTTGTAGAAATACCATCTTTTCCACATTCGGTACGTGCTTAAACGAAGGCGGGCGTTGATGATCCCCTGACAACCGTGAATGTAATCACCCAGCTCAACCCAACCCAACAAATGGTGCTGAAAATTTCACTGATGGCTCCATGTTCAGAAGCTCTGTTCTACTAAAGTAACTGGATCGTGGGAAGGTAGTGGCAATATCCTCCCATGGACCCCATTTTGGCTTATAAAATGAGCAAATTCTCCTGTCGTCTTTATTCCCGGTGAGCCGATTTAAATTAGCTAGTGCGACTGGATCAGAAGAACCCGCTCGAAGCTTCGGTAATCTGAAGGGGGCGAAATGGGAATTGCCATAGCAACAGAGACCGATCAACCAATTGCCTTGTGAGGTTTTGGTCATCTGTATGTTAGTATTTGTTTGCGTTTCGCTAGCAGGCAGGGAAGGCCATGGCGCTACTTTCGCAGGATCCTGCGACCTTATTTTCTACCTACAACCACAACTCGTGCATAATCTATATTACAGGCTCGCATCTAAAGGTTGAACTCAGTGAAGCGAAGATTAACATAAATATTCGGCCTGCATAAATGTATCACAACAGGCCGCCGAGTATTCTTCGGAAACCAAATTCCATGCGAAACAAGCGATGGACGCCGCTAAAGCGAATACATGATTTCAAGGCGTCAGTGCAGGTAGCGACTTTATTTGTACACACATGACACACTTGCAAACGTTGAAAACCCGAGTGGACTACCAACGTACAGGAAGATCAGCAAATAGGTTGTTCACAAAATACGTTCGAATGGTACGAACATGGTGCCAACTTCGGAGCCAGATGCCGGGCGAATAGCCGTGGCCCGAGCTCACTCCGAGCACCCCATTTACATGCGGAGCTGCGAGCATACAACTCGTTTGTTTCGGAATATTTCTGCACCGTCTATAAGGAAAAGGTTGCAAACAAATCCCGCGTGAATTTTCTTTAGAGTGTCTATAGACTCTTTTGCTGTTTACAAGCAAGAACTGCCGCTTGCGTCCCAAGCGATTTCCTGTCGCTCTGTCTTTGCAAACCCTTTGAGCTTGCTTATGTCATCAGTGCTGTAAAAGCATAAATGCTATACAGACAAAAAAGTTGGAGATTTAACGAAGGCCTTCGTCTGTAAAATGCAAACATCTTGGAAGAGGAAAGTTGGATAAAAAAAAACATTCAAAACATTTTAAGATATCTCGCACCTCTTTGTTCTTCTGGCGTTCACCTGGAGAATTGGTGGTCAAAGGTTTCATCGACATTTAAAGCAGCGGTCTTAAGATAAGTTTTGTTCATGTTTTTTTTTTTTTTTTTTAAACCGGGAGTTCCCTGAAACGCAAATGCCTGGAGCACCGCCTGGTGGCGTTTACCACAAAAAAGGTGTAGGACGTATTCACTTGCGGCCATGACTGAGTGCATAGCTCCTCAGCACGTGCTGATCGCGAGCTTTTGCAGTGCTTTTGCAAAATTTATTCCACACCATCAAGGTTGCCTGTTTGGGAAGCTGCAAGTGTGCGTTTTTTTTCTGCCTGCACAGTCAAGAGTGTCCTCAGATATGGCGTCCAGTAATTACCCTTTATACCAGACGGGTCCGAGCAGTTACAAAGAGACTTATTCCAAAACTCGTAGCGCCCCATCACGGCGTAATGCCACGTCATGCTTTGTAGAATCAGTGGGCAGCAAAATCCATACGCGCTCTGCTCCTGGCCTACAAATTCCCAGAATGCAGCGAGCACGGTGACGGATATTGAAGTAGTCTATTGGAATAATTTTCTGCCTTTGCGAGATGTAAAAAAAAAAGGGGATGCTTCGGCTGAATACCGGCACCCTTATAGTAGCTGAAAAGTGCAAAAGCAAAGCGGCCAGCCGAGCGGTACTCCCACTCAGCTGTTAATGAAAGGATGGAGGCGAGCTGGTTAAGGACTCAGTTTTTATTTTTTACCCTGGAAAGTGGGGAAACAGGACAGGACAATACGACTCTCCGCTGCGTGTTGTCCTGTCTGTGGTTTCCTGTGGCTGAGTTGCCCTTTCCTTCGTGTTGTCCTGTTCATCTATCTCCCCAATCTCCAGAACTGAAGAAATGTCACTGAGGTCTGCGTTTTGGCTCGCGGCAAGTGTGCATGAGCGGAAAAATAAATAGGTGTATAGCGCCTGCGGCTGTTCACTAGCCGATGTTTGCCCACAAGATTCAGAGGGAGTGTTCAACCGGTCAATATCTTTTCCTCCCTGCCCGAGGGGTTGGTTTTCCAGAATGTTAGGTTTGCGGCCGTTGGTGCACAAGATGATACAAAAAGCGCTTGGTTTTCTACACTTGTGCAAGCTTTAAGCTAGTTCGAAAACACCGTCAAGCTGTGTTTTTTATGTTTATTATTCAACGATCTCGCGGAGTGGATTGGTGGAACAGCGGTTCGCGAAACCGTTTCCCGTATTTTAATAATTAAGCGCATTCCCTTTATTTTTATTTTTTTATTTCGTTTTTGTTTCTCCTTCTCTTTCACGCATCGAATGTTAAACCTTCATGGAGTGGCATTTTGGTTTCCTTCCTTCCCGCGGGGCTATTAGAAGATGATTCTTTCTATTGGAGTTACGCAACACGCTCGTGCCTTTCTCTAACCATCCGAGTCCACCAGGACGGTAATTCGTATCCTGCTCCAATAATGATGCTTCTCAGTGAAAAAGCCGCCCATCACTTCTAAGCATTGGTCGACCTAAAAAAAGGAAGACGAATGACAGGCGCGTGTCATTCACCAAAGGAAAACGTACTCTCAGAGACTTTCGAAAGTGTTTCAAATTTGCTAATTGAAGTTGACGTTGGGGCAAACTTAAAGGAGCAGGTGAAGAAACAGAACAAAGTATGCTTTTTGGCCTAAGATATTGAAAATAAAACCGGTTTATGTTTTGTTTTTTTTTCTTCAGCGGATTCTAGATCACAAATTAAATACGAGCACTGTGTCACCCCCCAAACTGCGTTCGGTAACGATCAATTCGTCGGAGGATATTCAGAATCCCCTTTGTAATTCATTAATGACGAAACGTAAGTGAAGAGACTATAAGGATGTTTGCACACCACATTCTCTACGTGCATTGCCAGCCGAGGCGTGTTTCTCTGGTGAATGCTGGCAGCACGAGATAAAAGGCCGCCATGGCCGCCAATAGTCGCAGCCAGGAACAGCTGCGATGGGCTCCCGTGATCCTTGCTGCGTTGTGTACTGTCGTTATGCTCCCACACAGCCGGAGAACGACAGTCTACGAAAAGAAAGCAGCAGACTTGCGAGGTGAGCTGCTGGTGCTCTTGTTGATACATTATCATAAGAACATGTGTTCGTGTTGCAACCTATTTTAAGCCAACACGTTTTTTTTTCTTTTTTTTTTTTTAAGCAATACAACGATGTGGAACAATCGAGAAGACGAATTCCGTTAATGGAATCAGAGGAGAAAGGTTGGGACGCTATTTGGGTGATTTAATTACTTTCTCAGCAGTTACTGGCGACTGCAAATTCTGTCTTACTATTCCAGCGAACCTTATAAACGTTTTCTTACAAGGGAGTTCACACAAGCTTCAAAATTTTCATTTATTCATTCTGCCCGTAGATTTGTGTGTATTGTGTAATGTCAAGCAATGGCCGCTTGTGCTACCACCGTCGGGCTCCTATCCGCGATCTAGCCGACTGCAATATCTCAGTGGGTCAACCCTGCCGCGCAAAGAAGCCGGTTTTAATTCCCTTTTCATGTCTCTTCCGTACCCGCTAATGAACCGGGTCAAAGGAGTTGAGTGGCGAAGAGCGCATCTCCATAAACCACTGGGCTTCAGGTCGTACGTCGCTGACTTTAAATCAGCAGCTGCGTCGCCAAAAGTGCCCCGAGAGAACGCAAGGACATGCCGAGACAGCGCTCGAACATCGAAAACGGCCTGCTCCGCCAAAAAAAAAAAAAAAAAAAAAAGCAAACAGAAACCAAGAACGTTAATGCACTCCCTTCGTGATCCGTTTTTCTGTCCAAGCAAACCGCCTCTTGCACTCTGTCGTATTGCCTGCGCTTAGAAATAAAAGCCTCCAAAAAGTTCGAGGCAGCAAAACTCCAAGGACGCAGTCGTGTTTGGCGATTTTGCGCTGGCGGCAATTTCGGCGCAAAACAAAGACGCTTAGCAGTTGTTAACGGGAGATCTCGTATGAAAGGGAGCTTCGGCGAACACTCGCCCGCGCACTTCCAAGTTGTCAGCTCTTTCTTTTGTTTGTTTGTTTGTTTTCATGGGAAGGAAAAGGGGGTTCTATTTCGCTAATAATTTAAAAAAAGCTCTTTCTCGACGCCCTCACTTCTAGCGTATACAAGCAGATAAACTGGCAAAACCCGTGGGTAAATCGATATCTGAGCTCCACTTACAGAGTTCCTGTTGACTGCTAGTTTTGTTGTGTAGAAAAAGAGAAAAGCCGGGGGAACGGGTGGAAAAAAAAAGAAGAAAACTAATGAAGGATTTGCCCGCTTTGTTTTCGCCGGCGTGTTTGGTGGCAGCGGCACAATGACGGGCAAACAAAAGAGGAATGAAGGTTCAGACGACCTCGTGCCCGCGTGTTATAAAGGCCTCGCCAGTAGGTCGTTTGGCTTCTGTATCCTCCTCCTGGACGCATATTGAGAGTGACGTGCTTGTCGCTGCGTATACGACCGGTTGCTTAACGAAATCGAGGAAGTTCGGCACGGTGTCGTAACTTCGTACATGCGAGGAATTTCAAACCGGAAGCACTTGAAGTTGCCTTGACTGCTTGATACATTGCACTAGTGCTTCCCGTATAATAGACGTAATTTTAAGATCGAATTTTTAATTTTTACAAAAAAAAGGAGTATGTGTTGGCAGAATTCTTTAAGTGAAAAAGAATGTAAACTGTAAGCTTCGCGAATTTTCTTTTTTTTTTTTTATTATAGGGGATTGAGGCGACCGAAGCGAGATGGAATTTCTTTAGCCTGTCGGAGATTGCATGTTTGACCGCTCGGCATTTTGTCTTCTTCTTCTTCAATATGTGTTAAAAATAATAAATGGAAATGCTAGTCATTCTAAAGCGTGACCGGCTACTCCATTACCATTGAAGAGGAGATTTCTAACATAGAAATTAAACACTTCAAACATATAGATGCAGCTATACACCTCAATGTCTCCCCCCCCCCCTCCTCCCCACCTTTCCCCTACCTATAACGGAACATTAAAAAAACATCTAAAGCTAAAGCCACACCACCCACAGACCCCATTGCATTAAACCCGCAGACACCGCCCAAGCATCGCCCGCCCCACACACGACGGCCCGCCACACTACCTATACAAGACATAACCTCCGGAAGCATAACTCCGCTTGAGCGACGCGACTGGACCGTCGTGCAGAGAGTCAGAACGTCCCAAGCGTCACCCGCGGGCCGCGCCCCGCAAGGTAGGTACGGGGTGCGACTCCACCTTCACACTGACATTGATATTTAAATAATAACACGCACTAGTTCTACACACCAACACGTACACGCATACATAGACACATACGTTGAGAACACTTAATGAACAGCACTTATGTTCTTGGTATGAAGTGTCACTTCGAGTCTTACCAATTGTCACCAGATTGTTCACATATACACACACATTGCTATATTCACTCATTTTACAAGGTACAATATTATCAACTCAAAAGCTAGTATTTGTCGATGATATCACCAAATACCATTGACTACCAATACTGGAAACTCGAGCCAAAATACATGGGGTTGTCGGGAGACACAGAAGTGCTGCCATCTCTCGGTGTGGGATGGTAAACTATGCGCTCGAAATTAAAAGGAAAACAGTCATTCACTACACTATTTCTTCTCTTCACACTATCAGGAATTGTGAATATATGGCAAATCGGTGTGCCGATTTCAATTGAGCAAAAGCTGATACACGGTATTTCTGATAATGAGGTGCGCTTCATGTTGGCACTAAGTATTTAGATTATATAGACCTTTGTATTACAGCTGGTACAAATTACCTACCGGCAATTAGTGACTTTCTAGTAAATTGACAGTTTATGGAGCTGCAGTGACTGGCTCTTTGCAGTTAGAAATAAAGCACAGCAATTCAAATATGTAATTGCTCCATGGGTCATTATTTTAAATTGTATGAGATTCACTCCCAATGAGTCTGGAAATGCTACACGACGCAGTTATTACAGCCAGTAAATGCTACACTGGCTGTTTAACGAAGAGTCAGTATCTGTAAGGAAGTAGAAATAGTGTCCGGTTCAGTTTTACCTGTCGTTTTGGGGGCCTGGTTAGCCTCTAACGACTGCAATTACTATTGAATTGTGTTTCTGAGTTATTTGAATGAATATAAACTAGATTGCCTTCCAGGGGCTATTAATGGCTCTGGGCCAATATCCTAAGCTCTTTCGCGGCATATAGACCAAGCAGCTGTTTATTAGGTAGTTCCATTTGTGATGGACTTTATTGACCATTAGTGACCATTTCGTGATATTTGTAATGTTATGTCTGAGATTGGATTTGAAGGACAATTATTTAATGTTTGATTTTATTTCCTAATTATATGGTGGATTTCAGTTCCAAATGACTTTTAATGACAATCAATGACTATTTGTAACTATTTTGAGTTATTTGATTTTATGCAGGCTGAGTTGGCTTTCAATGGTTAATTTTGGCTTTTTGATCAAAATATGACATGATAGATATGTAATCCAAATGACTTCTAGTTACTTTTAACGACTTTTGGCCACTATTTTGAGTTATTTGATTGTGTGCAGACTGAGCTGGCTTCATATGGCTATTATTGGCTACCTGACCATGTTTATAAATTATATGGCAGATTTGGGGTCCAAATTACTTCCGTGTCTATCAATCACTATCAGTCACTTTTTCAACTTATTTGTTGCGTGCAGACTGAGTTGGCTTCCAGTGGCTACTATTGGCTATACATTCATATTTATAAATATATGGCAGATTTAGAGTCCAAAAGACTTCTAGTGATTGTCCATGATTATGAGTCCCTATTTTGAGTTATTTGATTGTGTGAATACTGAGTTGGCTTCATATGGCTATTATTGACTATATGATTATATTTATAAATTATATGGCAGATTCGGAGTTCAAATGACTTATACTGACTATTAATGACTGTTGGTCACAATTTTGAGTTATTTAATTGTGTGCGGGCTGATTTGGCTTCCAATGGCTATTATTGGCTATACAATAACAATTTTTTATTTATATGGCAGATTCGTGGTTCAAACAACTTCTAGTGACTATCAATTGCTATTGGTCACTATTTCTACTTACCTGATTGTGTGCAGACTGAGTTGGCCTAATATGACCATTATTGCTGTATGATTATGTTTATAAATCATAAGGTGGGCTTGGGGTCCAAATGACTTCTAGTGACTATCAATCACTATCAGTCACTAATTCGACTTATTTGATTTTATGCAGGTTAGTTGGCTTTCAATGGCTACTATTGGCTATACAATCATATATTTTTATTTATACAGCAGATTCGGGGTCCAAATGACTTCTAGAGACTTTCAATGGCTATTAGTCACTATTTGGACTCACCTGGTTGTGAGCAGACTGGTTTAGCTTCATATGGCTATTATTGGCTCTATTATCATGTTTATAAATTATATGGCGGATTTGGGGTCCAAATGACTTCTAGTGACTATCAATGATGATCAGTCACTATTTCGACTTATTTGATTGTATGCAGGCTGAGTTGGCTTCCAATGGCTATTATTGGCTATAGGCATCTGTTATTGACCTGGTTGGCTCGAATTGCCAAAAAATGGCTATTAGTGTTTATTGGTCGCAATATTCTGCTATTCTCTACTTATGAATGAAAATGGCTTCAAGTGGCTATTGTTAGCAATTGCATATCATCTTAACAATATCACCTTAAATTGCTTCAGAATGAACATTAGTGACATTTAGTGACATAGTAATCATGATAGTTTTTTTAATATGAATGGATTCAAATGTCTACTATTATTGGCTATGGGCAGTTCTTGGCCAAATCGGCTTGAAATGGCCATACATGTCTATCAGTGACTATTATTGGCAATTTATGTAGTTGGAGTGTGTCTAGATTTGAATGACTTCAACTGGATAGAATTGGCTATAGGCATCTATTCTTGACTTGGTTGGCTTGGATTGGCTATTATTGGCTATATTCATCTGTTCCTGACTTGGGTGGCTTGAATTGGCTACAAAGGGCTTAAAGTGACTAGTATTTATAATTAGCAGCTATTTCTTTGTATACAAACTGAAATGGCTTCATGTGGCTAGTTTTGGCTATTACCATATATTTTTTTACCAGACTGGCTTCAAATGGCTATGAATGGCTATTCGTGGATATAGTTGACAATTCTATGCTATTTCAGTGATTATGACTGAAAATGACTTCAAATGGCTATTATTGGCTATTAGCATGTATTTTGTTAGATTGGCTTAAAATGGCTATACATGGCTATCAGCAACAATTGTTTACAATTTATGCAATTGGAGTGTGTCTAGATTTGAATGACTTCAACTGGGTAGTACTGGCTGTTGGCACCTATTCTTGACTTGGTTGGCTTGGATTGGCTATTATTGGCTATATTCATCTGTTCTTGACTTGGGTTGCTTGAATCGGCTACATATGGCTTAAAGTGACTAGTATTTATAATTAGCAGCTATTTCTTTGTCTACAAACTGAAATGGCTTCATGTGGCTAGTTTTGGCTATAACCATATATTTTTTACCAGACTGGCTTCAAATGGCCGTGAATGGCTATTCGTGGATATAGTTGACAATTCTATGCTATTTCAGTGATTATGACTGAAAATGACTTCAAATGGCTATTATTGGCTATTATCATGTATTTTTGTTAGATCGGCTTAAAATGGCTATACATGGCTATCAGCAACTATTATTTACAATTTATGCAATTGGAGTCTATATAGATTCAAATGACTTCAACTGGATATTATTGGCTATAGGCATCTATTCTTGACTTGGTTGGCTTGGATTGGCTATTATTGGCTAAAATCATCTGTTCCTAACCTGGGCGGCTTGAATTGGCTACAAATGGCTTAAAGTGACTAGTATTTATAATTAGCAACTATTTCTTTGTCTACGAACTGAAATGGCTTCATGCGGCTAGTTTTGGCTATTACCATCTATTTTTTACCAGACTGGCTTCAAATGGCTACAAATGGCTATTCATGAATATAGTTGACAATTCTTGCTATTTCCGTGATTATGAGGGAAAATGACTTCAAATGGCTATTATTGGCTATTAGTATCTATTTTACTAGATTGGCTTGAAATGGCTATACATGGCTATCAGCAACTATTCTTTACAATTTATGCAATTGGAGTGTGTATAGATTTGAATGACTTCAACTGGATATTATTGGCTATATGCATCTATTCTTGACTTGGTTGCTTGGATTGGCTATTATTGGCTATAATCATCTGTTCCTGACCTCGGTGGCTTGAATTGGCTACAAATGGCTTAAAGTGACGAGTATTTATTATTAGCAGCTATTTTTTGTCTACAAACTGAAATGGCTTCATGTGGCTAGTTTTGGCTATTACCATCTCTTTTTTACCAGAATGGCTTCAACTGGCTATGAATGGCTATTCGTGAATATCTATTGAATGGCTATGCATGGCTATTTATGAATATCCATTGAATGGCTATGAATGGCTATTCATGAATATCCACAATTATACTTGCTATAGCCATTGCTAACCAATTGAAGCCAATCTGGTTAAAAATGAATGATAATAGACAACAACAGCTACTAAAAGCAAGTCCGGTTAGTAAACACTAAAATTGCTCATAACTATCAAGACTACCCACTAATAGCCATTTGTAGCTATTTCAAGCCAATTCGATAAAGAATAAATGCTTATAGTCAATAGTAGCCACTTGTAGCCAGTTTCATTCAAAAACACTGAAATAGCACATAATTTTCAATTATACTCACTAATAGCCATTGCAAGCCATTTGAGGCAAATCTGGCCAGAAATGGATGCTAATAGCCAACAATAGCCACTAAAAGCCATTCCAGTTAGCAAGCATAAAACCTGCTGATAAACATCACTAGTCACTACTAGCCATTTGTAGCAATTTTAAGCCAATCTAAATGCTTATAGCCAGTAATAGCCACTTGTAGCCAGTTTCATCCAAAAATACTGAAATAGCACATAATTGTCAATTATACTCACTAATAGCCATTGCTAGCCATTTGAAGCCAATCTGGTCAGATATAGATTATAAAAGCCAACAATAGCCACTTAAAGCCAGTCCAGTTGGTGAACACAAAAATCACTCATAACTTCAACAGTAATCATTAATAGCCATTTGTAGCCAAATTAAGCCATTGCAATAAAAATAAATGTTTATAGCCAGTAATAGCCACTTGTGGCCATTTTCATCCATAAACACTGAAATAGCCCATAATTGTCAATTATGCTTGCAAATAGCCACTGCTAGCCATTTCAAGCCAATCTGGTCAGAAATATATGCTAATAGTTAACAATAGCCCCTTAAAGTCATTCCAGTTAGTAAACACTAAAACACCCATAAATATCAACACTAGTCACTAATAGCCATTTGTAGCCATTTCAATCAAATTTATCTAAAATTTGATGCATAAGCCAATAATAGCCGCTTGAAGCCATACTCATTTTTAAGACCAAAATAGCACGTAATTGTTTAATGATCTCATCAATATCCATCAGCATCATTTCAAATCAATCTGGTCAAAAATAATTACAAATAGCCAACATTATCCACTTAAAGCCCCATTCCATTTCGTAAATATAAAAATAGCTCAAGCAATAGTTATCTACTAATAGCGGTTTGTAGCCATTTGCAGCCAATCTATTCGGAAATAGGTGCTTATAGCCAATAATAGCCACTTGAAGCCATTCTCATTCATAAACACCCAGACAGCAGATAATTGCTATTATACTGACTAACAGCCATTAGTAGCCATTGAGCCAATCTGGTCAGAAATATATTCTAATCGCCAACAATAGCCACCTGACGTCATCCCAGTTTATAATCAGAAATAGCTCAGCTTTCATTACTCATTAATATTTGTAGCCATATCTATCAAATATATATAAAAGTGGAGGCTGATAGCCAATAATAGCCAGTTGAAACCATGTGCATTCACCAACGCCGAAATGGGTAATTGTCAATTATCTCATCAATAGTTATTGGCAGCCATTTAAGGTCAATCTGGTCAAAGAAGATGCTAATAGCCAACAAAAGCTACTTGAAGCCGTTCATAAGAGTAAGCACACAAAAGAATCACATAATTATCAATAACAATCCCTTCTAGTTACTTGGAGTCATTTCAGGTCGGTCTCATAAAAAATTGATGCCTATTGTCAATTATGGTCACTTGGAGCCAAGGGCATCTGATAATACATGTTTCGGTAGGAGTAAAACAAATAAATCAACAAGCTCAGATAAGGTTAATTATTATTTAGATTGTACAAAATCGGCTATTCAAATCCTGACTGGTCCATACAACACACTGCATTTTGACATCAAAATACCAAGAGGTCCAATATCACGAGCTTATGCTGCCTATGCTCCATCAAAAAATGGGAATATTTATAGACTATCAATTTCTCTAGTGAGCCAGACCCACTTGATTCATTTCCGGGGAAAGTGGCGAGTTGTCCACTCCACACCGCAAGGATCGCTTTCTACTTCCGTCTCCCATTTTAGCCCGGAGTTTCCTGTATTATTCTCAACGGTATTTGATATCACTGTCTTCCAGAAAGTTTTCTATTGCATGGAGAGCCTGTTTCTGCATGATTTGATTGGGCCATGGCCCCAGTAATTTACCTATAGTGAAAGGCCTTTTATCCAGGATCTCAAATCGTACTTTTAGTTGTGACCGATTGCGATCGAAGCGAGGAATATTCAAAAATATGTGTTCAATAGTTTCCACATCCTGACCGCAAGACAATTTCGGGTCCTCAATTTCATTAATTTTGTAGCGAAATTCTCTTGTGAAAGCCACATTCAGTCGCAGGCGGTGTGTGGTATATCGCTTTGGATATAAAACCGTAATTCTGGATCCACCACGAAGGGAGTAGACTGCCTCTCTGCCTCATTAAACCATATGTCGACTGCCACTTCTTTGGAATGGTGTGCAATTAAATACTTTATGTCTGTTTTGGAAAAAGGAATTCCTCGAGTTCTTTCTAAAGCATGTGCACTTGTTGCTAGTTTGTCTGCCTCCATGTTTCCTGAGATTCCGCTATGTCCTAGAATCCACTGCAGCTTTAATGAATGACCATTACTTATGGCCCGATCGATCATATCAGCTATCTGGCAGACCGATGGATATGCCGGACTTCTAGAGTTTATTGACGAAAGAGCACCGAGGGCTGCCTTGGAGTCCGTGCAGATAACCCACTGATTTTGAGGTTCTACGTCCTTTATATACTCCATTGACGCAATAATTGCATAAAGCTCTGCAGCAGTAGAGGACGTTCTGTGGGACAAACGAATACATTTCTTCACTTGCATTGATGGAATTACAAAAGCTGATGTTGAGCTATCATTTGTCGTAGAACCATCCGTGTATACATGAATGTGGTCTCTGTAGTGATCATGCAAGTATGACAACGCCGACTGAGTAATCACAAAATGAGATTTGCTTAGGCTTTTTTTAAGGTTGGGTAGTTCCGTGTTAATATCTGCGACGCAAAGCATCCAGGGTTGTCGATCTATAGTCGGAACCCACGGAGTGTAATCCGGCACGATGACGCTCGACGATATCACTGTCGAGGAAATATGTGAGCCCGTCCTAGTTATCAAATTCTCCGCAAGTGGGTGACAATCCTGAGTGGACAAGCGTAGGAAATGACGTAAGGTCTCATGTTCGCGTAAAGTTGGAATAGGTAGCTGTTTTGTTTCTGCTAAAACCAGTGTTCCGCGAGTTGGACGCGGGACGCCCAAGTAGATCCGAAGACTATGGGCGATCATGTAATGCAGTCTGTTTTCTTGTGTTGCAGATAATCCATTAAGTGCTGGGAGTGAATATGTAATAATTTGCCGAACTAGAGCAGAATGTAGCATTATCATGGATTTCGTTGAGGCTCCCCAACGAACTCCAGTCAAATAACGTAAAATGTTGATTTTTTTGTTTACTTTTGCCTCCAGCATATCGATGTGTTTTACCCAAGTGAGGCTTTGATCTAGAATCATTCCAAGAAAGCGATGATTCGAGACGCGTTCTAAAGTTTGACCCTGTATTTTTAGCTCGAATCCACGAAGGTGCTTCCTCGTGAACGGAAGTATTACTGATTTTGAAGGCGCAATATCCATACCCTGTTTACTTAAGAACTCGTTTAAGAGGTTCAGTCCCGCTTGAAGCTGATCCTTTAAAGTCTTTAGAGATGTGCCTGAGGCCCAGATGCAAATGTCATCTGCACATATCGTCACATGGAGTGGTGAAAGGAGGCGACCTGGAAGCAAAGCCATGACAATATTAAATAGAGTAGGGCTTAGTACGCTCCCTTGAGGTACTCCGTGTCGGAGATTTTGACTCGTGCTATCTCCGTCTGCAGTCTTTACAAACATTGCCCGTTTTGAAAGGAAGTTTTTTATCCAGAGTACGACTCGTCCTCGAATTCCAAGTTGTATAAGACTATATAGAATGTGCATTTGACTTACTCTATCGTATGCGCGCTTGATATCTAAAGATACAGCTATTGTGATTTTTCCGAGCGTACGCTCATGTTCTATGTACGTTACCAAATCTAAAACGCAATCCATCGTGCAGCGTTTGGGACGAAACCCTGCTAGTTCTTCCGGTAACACTTCACTCGTTTCTAGCCACCACTGTAGTCGTTGATTAATTAGCTTTTCGAAAAGCTTACCTAAGCAGCTTGTAAGGCTGATCGGTCGAAAGGAGGCTAGGTCCATGGGGGTTTTTCCTGCTTTCAAAAGAGGTATGACCTTAGCAACTTTCCATTGGTCTGGTATTTCTTCCTTGACCCAGAAAGAGTTGAACGTGCTCAGAATGAAGTTCAGCGCACGTGGACCGATGTTGGTCGATTCATCCCATGTGATCAGGTCTGCGCCAGGTGACCTGCCCCGACGTGTCACTCTCAGTGCATTTTGAAGTTCCTTCATTGTGAAAACACAGTCTAGCTCCAAATGACGGGACGTAAACTTGTTATCAATTGTTTGTTTGGCATTGACACACGAGGCAAAGTATTTAAGTGTCAGAGATGCCGCGCTTGGTCGCACTAATAATTTGCAAAACTCGTCTGCTATTGTCAGTTCTGATACGCCTCTTTATAGGGCCATTGCTCACAACGGGAACCTTTGAATAGTCGGCGCATGGAGGGCTCTAATAATAATCCATATCCTCGTGAGGTCACTTACAGCCGATAGCTTAGCACAAAGCTGTCGCCAGCGATGTTTGGCAAGTTGCCTTAGTTTACGTTGTATAAGGCCGTGAACACGCTGAGCCTCCTTATAGTCCTGTATCCATCCTGAGCGGCGGTATCTTCGCTTGGCTCTGCGTCGTATTGCTCTACGTTTTTGTTACGAAGCATTAACACCTCTATAATCGGATGGAATGGATACCCATCTTGTTGCGTGGTCACAATTTTTTTTTACAATCGGAGTAAAATCGTCCAACGTACCAACGTTTTTACAGCTTAGCGTATTCAAAGATCGAAATATACACAATTTGTAATTTTAACTTTCCGTTGTCTATTGCGCGGTCTCGCTACCTTTTTGTGTTTGACGAGTATGGGCAAATGGTCGCTTTCATGGGTTTCTGTATCAACATGCCATTATAAATCCAGGAAAATGTCTTGTCAACATATTGTCAAATCCAGAACACTTGAATAAGTGTATGCACGAAGAAATGTCTGAGAGCCATCATTTAGCACGCATAGATTATATATCTCTATTACATTGGCAATCAGCTTCCTTCTCCTATTATTTTGTGCGCTTCCCCACAATGTATGGTGCGAGTTAAAATCTCCACATAAAATGTAGGGATCACTAAATTTTGAGAATATTGATGCTAGATCTTCCTCAGCCACTGATATTACTGGCTCTATATATACGCAGGCTATAATATTGCGGTCGTGCCAAACGTGATCTTGCGCGCGACGTAATCTGGCGCTTCAGGCAATGATGAGCTCATAATAACTGATGCTATGTCTTTCCTCACACAGAGCATTGCTCGACTGGGACCATCCTGATGGGACAAGCAGTACCTGAGGTAGCCAACTATCATAGTTTTTGCATCTGTATGAGCTTCAGATATTGCCAGAACAGGGAACTGGTATTGCGCAACGAGCTTCCTGAAGTCTCCTATTTTAGTTCGGAGGGAATTCGCATTCCATTGGAATACAATGCTTTCACTGTTCACACTATTCATTACATTTCAGGGACCCTTGTCCCCAGAATAAGGGGTTCCATATTAAGGATCGCCTTTAACTCTGAGCTGTTGACGGCGTCAGGTAGCGATCTAATGATCGCTTTCACTGCCAAAAACAGTAGCCGCATGAGAAATTTTTGATCAGTTGCTTGGCTGTCTGCGTTGACCTGGGAATCTGCACGGTATGTAGCAGACGGCGTCTTCATTCAGGGTGTCTTTTGTGTTGCAGTGGGTCGTAAAGCCCTTCGGGCACCAGACGCGGTAGGCATTGGAGGTCCTGACTCGCGCTTTTCGGATTGAGTAAGCAACGCTGACGTCATGGAACCATTTTCATTTTTTGAAACGGTGTTTCTCTTACTTGGTTATCGATGTAGCACGTCTGAATACGTGGGCTTGGATGTCGACGATTTTGTGTCGTTTGGAGCTTCAGATATTCGCACCATCTCTGGATTTGATGGTGGAGATCGTCGAGTAGGTGTTCTGCCATTTATGATTTCGGTTTTTCTTACAACTGCTGCCGCTTTTTTACTGGAGCAGCCGCAAACGTTGCCGCGTGGCCTTGGCCGCAGTAGGCGCATTTAGGTCCAGCTCGTGAGCTGCACTCTTGATGGTGATGTGGACCGGCACATATTTTGCAACGGCGGGCACCGCGGCAGTTCTTGGCAATATGTCTAAATCGCTGACACTGGTGGCATTGAAGGGGGAGAACCGAAGTACTATTCCACGGGGTGGCTGGTGAACCCCAAGTGTACCCTGGGGGGCATCGGGCAGTCCTGCGTGAAGCGAAGTATGACACTATCTTTGGGACTGGCCACTGAAGTGCCATCTTCTTGTCTTTGATATGCAACCTGTCATTGGACAGTGAATTCACCATTGTCTTTTAACTACTCTAATAGATCGCTATCGGAGTATTGGAGAGGAACTCCTTGATTTTGCCCATATTTTCGGAGTAGGACATTGGAGTGGTTGCCCTTACCTCGATTCCAGCGAGGGATGTTTGCACAAGCAGTTTATTTGCCGCAGGGAGGGACGCTACACTGACCGATAGGCTGCCATCCTTGGCGATTCTGTGTGAGAGTATTTTATCCTGTGCTATTCCCAATACCTCTCGTGCCAGGACATTCGGGTTCACCTTCCAGAAGAAAGTGTCCTTGGACGTCGGGTGAAAGAGTATTGGGATACCTGCTGCTCGGTTTTTCTTCTAAGAGACGACGGTGAAACTCGCGTCATCGTCGTTATCATCCATGCTTTCCTGTAACGTGTAAGCCGAAGTCGCCGATTCCGATGGAGGGTCTGACCTCTGCGGGTCGAGTCTGCATGCGCCTTCAACGCGCTGCCGTTTGATGGGAATGACGGCTTCCGCCTGCACATCTGAGTGGGTAGTTAGGGGCGTCGGTGCCAGCTCTTGGGAGGGTGGATTTTCATTGGGTGAGGTGATTTACCTTGTTCCTGGGAGGGTGGTACTTGCTCCATGGTGGTGGGTGGCTTTATCGATAGAATGGCATCGGGTTGCGACGGCAATGGTAATTTGCCGGCCGTCGACGCCCGTTTCTTGATGTTCAGACTTGCCGGTGCGGATGCCAAGTTAAATATACAATGCTTGCGACTCCAATAACAATTGAAAATGATTTAAGATTGGCCAATTTATGAAAAAGAAGCTGACAGCCACAAAACTGCAACAGGCTGTTCCGAGGCTTCTTCCTTCTCTCCGTCATTTTGTCACTTATCGAACTACCGTACTTGAACTTTTTGGTGATGCTTTCAAAATAGTTCTTATTGTGCTTTTTTTTTTTTTTTTATAAACTGTGGCAAATCGTTTATATGTCAAACTATATCTCTTGATCGTTTTTGCAAAATTTTGAAATGTTTTATATGTTAGTTATATAATAAATTTTAATAAACTTGATATCTTGAAAACGCTTAAGGTTAGTTATTTCTATTCAATATATTCAATATTATATGTGTAATGAAAAATGCTCTACATATATTGTAATTCAACAATGCTTCAAAAATCTTGGGAATTCGAAATTGTTTTTTTAAAACAAAAACTCCACTTTTAATTTTCCTAATTTTTATTAGTAGTAAGTTGTGATGGTGTTTTATTGGAAAATATAAATAGAACGTGCAGTATATTTTGCGTATGTCCGCCATTAAAGCTTGAATCTCTTAAGTTGTGCGTTGTTAATGCGCCTGGTAAATATTGTGGCATGGGTATGCATAAATAACCACATAATATTATTATACACCATAAAAATTAATCATGAATGGGACTAGAAAGATACGTTCTGAGAAACGACATTTCTTTCATGAAGTTGTTATACTACTACCCTGAGTCACGCAGTGTAAATATACAAGAAATATAACATAACATCCTCGACAAATAAAAGTACATATCAAGGGGTAACATTAATCATAATTCTTCAGGAACCTGTGACAGTAAAAGAAAACTATAATAGATAACACAAATATTTTTGTGTTTGCTAAAGGTTTCAAAACTGACAAATGACTAAGCAATTGTTGGCGCTCTGGGGACTGCCGTTTAGACGATCAAGATATGATACTTTATACGATCAAAATATTACATGTTGTCATGTGCATTTAGTTACCGAGCTCGATGTTAAGAACTTTTCCCCCCCTTGTTACCACAGAAGGGGAGAAATATTACTTATTAAGTGTATAAAACACAGGTCAAAGATAGTTAACAAATAATTTTATGCACCCAATAAACATGAAATATTCAAAAGTAAAAAATAGTAAAACTTAATATACAGTCAAATTGAATAAGCCACCGGTTGGGAGAGATCATGGCAGGCATTTCTGCCTGTTATTTGGCGAAATGCCCTGTTAAAATTGTCCTGTACAAAATCAGGCAGGCGAATCTACATGAACTGAATTGAAAAGCTTGACAGATCGTAGAAATACTACGGAATTATACAACTGTGTCAAAATGTTTTCGAAGCACGCACCGTGGTTGTATTGACAAGGAAACATGGTTTACTGTCCGTATTAAAGTTCTCAGTGCTCTAAGTTTGTGTTCAAGCGCGTTTTTGGTATACCACACATGGCAAAGAACGTAAAACCGGAACGCCGCCCACGGCGGCGTAGTGGCACAGGAAAGGGCTTGGCCTGATTATTCGCAAGTAGCGTCAGAGGCTAATCCGAACCGACCACACCCACGAAGGTCCCGCAGCTGGCGTGCCGTCACCCGGAATCTTCGCCCGGTAATCCCCGCGGTTCCTGTGTCGAGTGACCCCGTTTCGGGTAAACGTAATCGCAGCCATAAAGAAGGCAGTGTTTCCCGTCGCAGACGTCACGTCCCCCAGTGGCACTGGCCAGCACTTATATACACGTGCGTATTTCTCGCTACCCCGTGGACGAATAGAACAACGTGTCCTGTTACGTACTTGTCTTCCAGCCTAAAACGTTCAAGTTTGGAATCTTCTTTTTGATCATATTTCTTTTCTGTCTTAGCCCACGTTTTTTTTTTCTTTTTAACCATTTCACGTTATAACAACGTCACTAAAGCGCAGTCGTTGTATTCACGATTTTCTGGTGAAGGCTTTGCCCAGCATCGTTAGCAATTAAGAAGTTTGAAATTCCGCTGTTTTGCGAGGCATGGTGAGCATAACCCCAGGTAGGCGCACAGGAATCAAAATGATGGCTAGAAATTTGTTCCAGGACTGAGGACTGAGTAGTGATAAAGTTAGTATATTGAATCATTAAGAAGTGAAAACATATCATTAGCTTACAAACAAAAAATATTATGTTTCTTTTAACGCGAGCTTCCCAAGTACACGGTTGAATCTTCTCTCTACCTGCGAACCGGGCTATACTTTCGTGATCGAACCTTAGCCGGATTTGCGGCAGTCATTAGGCTGCGTACTGATCGTATGGGAGTTGAGAAACCCGTTGCCTAAAACTCGGTAATATTTTAATGCGTTTCGGATTGAAATTGAAAATCAGATCTCATGAACTTTGTTTTATGTTCGATTTTTTAATCTCATGCAAACACTGAAGGTTTGTATAATTCTGAACGATTGGAACCCACAAATCGCTCCAGTAGGTCAAGATAATAACAAGATATGGGGCTCGCATGCAAAGAGTGGTCCTGCAGAGTGAAGCCCACATTAATTTTAAAGCAAGAAAAGAAATGAAAAAGGCAATCCTTGAATGGAGGATAACCTTTCAAGATTTTGGCTGATTTCTCGGCAACAACCACAAAAACAAATAGTTCGGACTCAACAACCCGTTCTATTTATCCCTTAAACTAAAATATAATAAGAAAGGTGTGAGACTTAGAGAGTGAACGTTTGGCCCATTAAATATTTTTCAGTCGTCCAAAGCGGTTAGAGATGATGCGTGGAGGATGGAACGCGGATTTTTCAACTCTTCCGCCTCTTAATCTTCTATTTTGAGCCACGCGCCGACGTCTCTCAACACTTCGGCACTCCTCCGATCTTCCTTTCTACCCAAATTCTGAATCCCGCTTCCATGAGCTCTTTTCATTTATTACCGCGTTGAACTGTGGTGCTCCACTCCAGATCTAACTCCCAGGAGTTTCAGAAAAAAATAATAAGGTTACTTGAAGGCGCTCGGCCGCGTCTTTGTTTATTAAAAACATGTTGGGTTTGTTTAGGTACAGCAATGACGAAACTACAATAGTATGGAAGGCTCTCTGAAGATTATTTTATTCTATGGAATTTGCTGGATAAGGTGAATATATTAATATACATGTATCTTTTTTAGTAAAACCTAAAAGAGTATAACAAATTTGGAAAATTATCGCAACAAAGTTGATCGGACAGCGGGAGCATTTCATGCGGAAACAGTATGAACACTCGATAAATACATTGGAATTGAACGACATGGACATAAAACCTGATAATAACGATAACTAGTGACGAAACATCCAATAAAATTTCACAAATGCTGTACTTTACACATATGTTATCTAACAACAATGGCAAACTTGACAAATCAGTAAATATCGGTGCGTATACGTCGTGTATGGGTCAACTTCAGTCCGTTGTCACTTAGTACTTATTATGAACTCGAGATCGATCCAAAAGAGCATCAAAGTTAGACCCCCCTCCTCTCTTAAGAGACCCGCTTCGAGAGAAGACTCCAGTTCCGTCTCCGTCAAGTAACACAGACACGCACTGTCAACGCGAAAACAAAGCGTGAAGTATAAATTACGATCTCATATAGAACCATCTTGACGTGGTAGTGTCGAAAGAACGAGCTTGTTCAGCGTCAAGCTAAAAGTACAGAAGAAAAAAACATACAAAAAAGCTGAACGTTCTGATCTACGATCTACAGCCCAACTTCCCTGCTACTGTTGCCGTTGTTTAGGTATATACACCCGACCTCGCCACTCAAAGAGTATTCGCGCGACGGGTCATGGCGGGATCAATGTCGATACGCTTCGGAGTTCCGATGAAAAACTCGCGCCGACATTTTCCTCCGTCTTCTCCTCAGCCTTGCCGTCTGTCACGATCAAGGGAGCACAGGAAAAGGGAGACACGCTCGCGCCTGTGTTGCCCGTCTGTGTTCGATTGATCGCAGTCTTTGGCGGAGGAGCAGCATGTTTTCCTCTTGGACTTGCCGTGTCAGATTACTCACGTGTCTGAGTGGTCCACGCTCCAAAAGTCTCGTCGGAGTCAGGATCAGCCCCATACTGTACTTGGGAGGGGAAGCCTCTTTGAGTGACGGAACAGCACTTCGCTTTCCGCTTGTGTCGCTGCCGCTCCGCATTTATCTCGCCATCCCTTCTTCCCCCAAACCGACGTTCTTCAAAAGGACGGCCACTTTTGGGAGCCGAGCCATACCGCGAAGGTGAAAGGGTGGGCTTAAGACTTACACGTAACACGTGGCAGCTGAGTGCCTTCTGTCTGAAGTCCGGTTCACACACTTGCGTTTGCGTACGGTCGAGTTCTTGGATCTTTCATGACTAGAGGACACAACGGCGCCGTCAGTGAGGTGATCCTGCAACAGCATTTTCCTAAAGCGAATGTTTGTGCAGTATTTGCGAGATCAAATGTACTTACCATTAATAAGAAATGACCACTTATAACAGTGCCAAAGATTTTCGAGCCAATAAAGAAAGGATATGAGGCGCGAAGACAGTTGAGAATTTACGAAAATGACAAGCGTTTCACGGTAACCAGATGGAGGGCGCAAGTGTCTCCTCTTGTTGTGAAAGATCCCAAGAGATTTTAACTCCCTCGATTGTTGGCACTAGCACCTTTGACGGTGATCGAGCATAACGGCGTCGGGGCATCGGTGGCCGGAAAGGGCTAGTGCACACCGGCTCGGAGCACGTGGAGCGAAGGCTCGGGCTCCAGAACCCAGCATCTTGGGTTCAATCCCTACCCCTGCCCGTTTCGATCTGGATGAGCATCGTACCGGCGTGCGGTCGCGTATTACTACTGTGCGATGCACGATAAAGACCCCAGGCTAGCGGTTGTACTGCACTGGCTAAGTTTATCATCTATAGCTGGGAGACTCGTCGCCCGTTGAGGCAGATCAAGTTCTAGGCTGTATAAACATACACATACCCGAATTTTTTCAAGCATAACAACGTTCTTACATTTGCGGATAAGAGAAAGTAAGATCTCAGTTTTTGAACGGAATAAGAACGACCCAGGAGGGAGTAACAGCTCCAACCTTGTCCCAGTTTGGCCGCACGAACTTCGTGCTATATTTGCGTCACGGTCTACAAGCACTCAAACGACAAAGGAGGACGTATTCCAACGATATTGGACTGTATGCAAAATATGGCCTAGGTTATTGCTCGAAATGTCAATTTTATCTGACCATTTTTAATAATTGACCGCATCGAACCTGGAAACAAGCGGAGCCTGCGAGTGGTATTCGGTTAATTTCGGTGCAAATACTTCTCCTCGGTTAATTTATTTATTTAGTAATTTTGTTGCTCCCAAAAAATGGTCAGTGTGGCACCACAATATTAACAAAAGCAATCGCAAAAAAATTCATTCCTGGAAAGCAACATTGTGAAAAAAAAAATAAGAACAAGAATATGCACGTCGTGTATATAGAGAAAAGAAAGGAACCAATATTAGTGACCTAGCGTATGACATGTACAGTCTCCGGCGATATGAAAGACCCACTGGGAGCGCGTGGCCGAGGCGGTGGCTGGCGGGGGCGCTGCGAGCGCTCCGGGCAGTTCCATTCTGCTTCGAGGGGAGGACGCTCACTCGGGACTCGGCACAAACTGATAAGCGCGTTTCGCTTTATCTGAGCCCGAGTGAGCGTCCTCCCCTCGAAGCAGAATGGAATTGCCCGGAGCGCTCGCAGCGCCCCCGCCAGCCACCGCCTCGGCCACGCACTCCCAGTGGGTCTTTTATAATGCCGGAGAGTGTACCTCACCTGCGATTGCGGAAATCACGTCAGCTAACCGTTAGGTTTAAAGTAGTGAAGAAAGAAAAAAAAATATATATAGTGCTACGATAAGAAAGGAAAAGAAGAGGAAGACGACGGGAACTGAGAACGGGACGGCTCGACTGAGTGACTGAGAAGAATTATCGTTACAGTTTTGGTGGCAGCGGTGGGATATGCTTCTCACCCGCTCTCACTCCCACGCCAGAGACCGCAACGATGATGACGTTCGAGACCTGGAAGATCAATCTGCTTTGGGCGCTGCCAACCAGGATCCCACGGAAGTCCAGATGCGCCAGTTACAGTTGGAAGCCCAGGCCCTCCGAAATCAACTACAACAAGCCGGGCCCGCACCCCAACTTCTCCGAGGCAGTACGGCTCCTCAAGGTAGTGCGGCACACGGCGCGTTTCTATTGAAACCGCCACCATTTGACGGAACAGTTTCCTGGGAAGCATATCAGATGCAGTTTGAAACGATCGCAGAAGCCAACGGCTGGAGCGTCTCAAACAAAGCAAGAGCCCTGGTGTCTTACCTCCGGGGGAAGGCCGTTGAAATCTTAGAGTCTATTCCAGCAGACCTCCTTCACGACTACCCTACCTTAATCGCTGCGCTGGACGCTCGGTTCGGCGACTCTCACCTTGAACAACATCACTTTGCGGAACTGCGCTCTCGCCGTCAACGTTCTGGCGAGACTTTCCCAAAGCTGGCAGCCAGCATCGAACGTCTTGCACGAAAATCCTTTCCAAGCTCTTCCCCCGACACCATAGGTACCTTGGCGACCGCTTCATTTCTGGACGCCATTGGTGATGTCCAGATTCAGCAAATTGTACGTTTTGGACGCCCAACGACCCTGCGAGCAGCTTTAGTCCAAGCAGTTGAAACGGAAGCCGCGTTTCGTTCTACGGAAAGGGCAGCACGCACTGCAGCTGTCAGCACCTTCTCCATGATGAACCACCACGAGACGTCGCAGCCGCAACATTTCTTCCGCTGTGGTGGCATCGGACATTCTGCTCGACAGTGCCCGAATGAACCCCATGAAACTTCACGTCCGGGAAACGCTTCCGCGAGCCATCGGGGCAGGGTCGCTGGTAGTTCATCCAGTCCTCAACGTTACCCTAGGTGTAACGGCAGAAACACAAACATCAGTAAAGATGCCTAAACCTTACCCACCACCATGTTTGTCTGTACATTTTCTGGAACTCAACCAGCAGTTTAGTGCTCTGGTGGACACTGGGTCCGCAGTGAGCATTATTGATAGTCGAGTTGTAGCAGGCTTGCTAACCAATCTCAAGGCAGCAACTATCATCCAGCTCCTTTTTGCCAATGGTTCTGAGTTAAAATCCGCAGGCGTAATGTCCTTGAGGATGGTTGGAGAGGAAACACAACTGCTACATGATTTTGTTGTCATCACAAATGTGGTACATCCGGTCATTCTTGGGTGTGACTGGTGAAAAAAGACCGGGCTGACTATCAGTTTCAAATCAGACACACCCCTTATTGAGACGACGACGATGGTTCTCCCAAGTAACCCGAAGTCAAAGACGTTGTTTCGCAAGATGAACCTACCAGATATTAAAATGGCCTGCTGACCCACTTCGCTCAGTTCATCACGTGGTTCATCACGTTTTCTCTTACCTTCGGGCAATATCGTTGGCAAGCAATGAAAACGCGCGTCATCAATGAACATAGGTCTACCCGAAAAGGCACTAAACTTACTGCAGTCGTCTCCAGACGAACAATTGTCCCGGTAAACTCTGGAGTATCGGTAAACGCCGTTGTGTCGGAACGATTTTGTGGATATGTAATCTTCGATCCTTATCTCAAGTGCTTGCCCGGGCAAGAAATGGCAGCTCCGAGAAGCATTCTTCTCTGTAAAGATGGTCACACCAAAATCCTCGTCATCAACTTCGGATCCACCGACACAAGCATTAGTCGCGGAGAGAAGTTGGGAACAGTAACTCGTCAAACCCATTCACAGACTGTTTCGACCGTTATCCCAGTCGACAACATGGGCTCTTCCAGTCCATCTAACGAAACAGCATAGAGCGACTTGAATTTCGGTCCTCACCTGACGGAGGAACAAGCTCGATCCCTCCGAACGTTACTTCAAGACTTTCGACACGTCATTGCAACCTCCTCCAATGACTTAGGTTGCACTTCTTTTCTTGAGCATTCAATTGATACAGGAATGTCTCACCCCATTCATCAGCATCCTCGTCGAGTTGCCCCGTCAGAACGGGAGATCATCAACGAACAAGTGCACAAAATGCTCGAGCAAGACTTCATAGCACCATCTGATAGCCCGTGGTCATCGCCGGTAGTTCTAGTTCCCAAAAAAGGCGGATCTATTCGGTTTTGTGTCGACTACAGGAAACTCAACAGTGTCATTAAACAAGATGTCTACTCACTAGCCCGGTTAGACGACGCCTTAGATCGCCTCGCGAACGCAAAATTCTTTACCACCCTTGATTTGATTTCCGGGTACCGGCAAGTCCCCATAAAACCCGAGGATGCAAAGAAAACCGCTTTCGTAACACCTCACGGCCTGTTTCAATTCAATCGGTTACCATTCGGACTCACCAATGCTCCAGCCACATTCCAACGGCTAATGGATAAAGTGCTCGGTCATCTCAAATGGACAATGACCCTGTTCTACCTCGACGATATCATCATTTATGCCCCTACATTCGATGAGCATCAGCGCCGACTTCGTCTTGTACTGCAGGCTCTATCTGATGCTGGACTGAAACTGAAGGCTAAGAAGTGCTTTTTCGGCTTTGGACAAGTCAGATATTTGGGACACTCGATCACTTCGGAAGGCATCCTCCCCGATCCTGAGAAAGTGCGATCCATTGCAGAATATCAAGCTCCGACAACGATCAAAGAGCTAAGAAGCTTTATAGGATTCGCGTCCTATTTTCGGCGTTTCATAAAAGATTTCGCGAGACGCACACGACCCTTAACCATCCTTCTACGGAAAACAACCACATGGACCTGGGGGAAGGCTCAAATTCAGGCATTTGCAGACATCAAGCATGCCTTGCTAAACCTTCCCGTTCTAGCACACTTCAACGAGACTCATGAGACAATCCTGCACACCGATGCGAGCGCTGATGGTCTGGGGGCAGTACTGCTCCAAAAGGATTCATCCGGCATTGAAAGAGTGTTGGCCTTCGCTAGTCGACATTTAGACGATTGTGAGAGTAGGCGCCATTCCTCTGAACTGGAATGTCTCACCGTGGTCTGGGCCGTCGGCAAGTTTCGTCCATATCTCTATGGTCGTCATTTTACGGTAGTAACGGACAATGCCGCATTGCAATGGTTGCAATCCAAGCAGGACCTGACGCCAAAGCTTGCAAGGTGGGCACTCCAGCTGCAGGAATAGAACTTCTCAATTCGTCATCGCAGTGGATCTCACCAAGATGCGGACTTTCTTTCGCGCCACCCTGTGGGAATTTCCGCTATTAAAGATTTGTACACAGCACAGGTAAACGATGCTGAGCTAACTAATATACGCTCGATCCTCCAACAAAGTTCTACCAAGAGACTGAATGACACACGACGACGATTACCGGGCCTGTTGCGAGCATACAGGATTGTCGATAATATCCTGTGCCACGCAAAGAAACGACGATCGGCAGGCACCTTCTTGCTCCCAGTTGTACCTGTGAGCTTGCGGGTGGCAATACTTCAAGCATGCCATGACGCTCCAAGTGCAGGCCACCTTGGGCGAGAAAAAACCTACACTAAGGTCGCCGCACGTTTTTGGTGGCGCGGCCTACGTCAAGACGTCGTTCGGCACGTTCAGACATGCGAACACTGCCAGTTCCAGAAGACATCTACTACTAAGTGGGACGTACCCCGTTGCCCAGTCACACCTCCAGAACATCCGTTTGAGCTAATTGGAATTGACTTTCTCGGACCTTTTCCGAAATCCCGGAGCGGAAATCGTTATGTCATAGTCGCAGTTGACTACTTAACCAAATGAGTAAAGGCCCTAGCGGTACGAGATGCTACCGCAGATTTCCTAGAAGAGTATATTGATGTCAACATTGTTCTGAGACATGGCCCGCCACGCGCAATAATTTCAAACCGTGGTACACCGTTCATGTCTCACCATTTTAGAAACTGTCTGGCGAGATATTGCATGCGACAATCTCCGACATCCGTGTATCATCCTCAAACGAACGGTCTAGTTGAGAGGAACAACCCTACACCTACAGATATATTGTCTGCCTCCAACCATACTAATTGGGATAACTTTGTCCCACACGCCATGTTCGCACTGAACACATCACAGCAAGAAACCACAAAAGAAGTACCGTTCAGACTCTTATACGGTCGTGATGTGACGCTGCCTATTGAGGCAAGACTTACGGTGAACGGGACACAACGTTGCAGGGACGCTTAACGTGCTTCTCTTGATGAAATTCGTAGACAGGCACGGGACGCCATTCGGCGAAGTCAGGAAGAGACTGGCAATGGGTCAGAGACTGGTATCCATAATGTGCACCAGTTTTAAATTGGAGATAAAGTTCTGGCGAGACGGACCTTGCGGTCTGTTGGGAGAGCTGCTAAGTTTCTTCCCCGATACCGAGGGCTTTATCGAATCTTGGAACGGAGAGGGCCTGTCACCTACTACCTCTAGGACCTCACTGATGGACGACCTCCCGGCACACACCGCTGCTTTCCTGAGCACGTATCGCAGCTATACATCCCACGAGCGCGTCAAGTCCAAGTTCCGTAAAGACTGTGGACATCATTTGCAGGCGGACTACCATCAAGATCACAGTAACTGTAGTGTTAAAAGAAATGACCACTTTTGTTGTTTTTTTTTCAGTGGGAGGGGGGAGAGTGCTACGATAAGAAAGGAAAAGAAGAGGGAGACGACGGGAACTGAGAACGGGACGGCTCGACTGAGTTACTGAGAAGATTTATCGTTACAATATATATATAAACGTAGAATCCACCGAGGGTCAAACAAACTTGGAAGGTTTAATTCAACATGTATAAGTCATACAAAAACCGCGACGTTTCGAAGGGGGACCCTTCTTCCTCAAGCGGGAAGAAGGGTCCCCCTTCGAAACGTCGCGGTTTTTGTATGACTTATACATGTTGAATTAAACCTTCCAAGTTTATTTGACCCTCGGTGGCTTCTACTTTTATAAAAATACGCCTACAGCCTACTTAGCCCAAAAGATGTCATATATATATATATATATATATATATACTACCGCAGAGCTGCGCGGTACCAGTCTGCAAAAAATACAATGCGCGGTACAATGCAAAAGAAATCTAGATGAGCAAAAATTTATCAGCAGAAACAAAAATACATATTTCAGAGTGTGTGCCCGCTATCTCTGCCGCCGCAGCAGTTGGGCACGTATTCGAAAACTAAAGTGCCCGCCCCTTCCCTATCTCTTCTTGGCGTCTTTCAGCCTTTCGATGCATTGAACGCAGACGACCCATTTTAGGGCAAGGCTGCAGAACCCGAGGCGCTGAAGAGAAAATGAAATTCAAACAAAACACATGCGACAGCACGAAAAATATTTGTGTTTGTTTGTTTACAGGTACTACTACCTTTTCTTGAAAGGCGCTTAAGAAACACAAGTGGCGAGAAGTAGTTTAAAACATTGTACATAAAGTACTCTTTCAAGTAGGTTTAGAAAGGTTGTACTTTACTTGAAGTACATTCTCTGTGCATGCGCTGGTACTGTACTTAAATTATTTTGTTTTGTACTTTCCCTGGAAAGTAGGACTCCCGACTGCAAAGTACATACGTTGTCCAAATTTGATCTTTTTTTGTTTTTTCAATTTGCATAACAAAATTATGCTTTGCGAACTCTGACGACATTCAAGGGGGGGGGGGGGGGGGGGGTATTTTATTCTCACCAGTATCGCGAGCGGACGATGCATCGCAATGTTTATAACCCTCATTGGGTGCCAGCCGGTGCAAGTGGCGTCAAATTCTGAAGACGGAGGGACTCGTATGAGCATGTGCAGGACTCACAGAGTCCACGAAAGTCACGGGGACGAACGAGCGCGTTGATCTCGGCAGAGCCGTCGTGCGCTCTGTGAATCTAAGGCTCGTTCACACATGTGCAACGGTTGCGTTCGCATGGAACCAAAACAGCCGTAACGACCAAATCACCGCAACAACCATGACTCATGAATCGCTCCGCGAAGCTACTCCTTGCATCGCTTGCCATGCTGTGTGCGGCGAACACTTGTCGCGTTGAGTTTGTCTTTAGAGTCGTTTCGGCGGCATGCGAACGCAAACAACGAACGTGTGTGAACCGGCCTTTAAGGGAGCTGTGCAATGATTTTAACGTTGAAAGGATTGGCAGCTTCTGTTTCGCATTGTTCCTTTTGTCACAAATGACAGAAAACACACCTCCTTACATCAAAATGTTGCGATTCCGCCGCGTAATAGCGAGGCAAAAATTAGAATATTCCCCGACCTGTAGCCGCGAGCCGCGGCCATGAGCCGCGGACATGAGAAACACGTGGCATGACGTCAATGAGGGATTTGTAGAAAGATAGCAAGCTGTGCGAACAGCTCCTCTATAAAAGGTAACATTTCTGTAAATCTTGTCCTTCCAACATAATTATAAATGTGTCAAAAACCTGGTATCATCGACTAAAATTTTATTATACAGAGTTTTAGTGGCGCCATCTGGCCTAGGTCCACAAAACCGTCAGCTCTATCTGCTACCACGAACAGCCGCCAGAAGCCGGAGGGGGAGGGGGACAGGGCCGGGAGGGTATGGCCGGGCCCGTATGAGACTTTCCTCGTTTCACCATATTGTTCGCGCTGCGCCAACACCACCTAGAGGAGAAGGCCAGCACACGCCTCCAGTGACGTCACGGCAGCAGGCTGACGAGCGCCGCGCTATAGAGCTGAGCTGAAGGCTTCGCGCGTAGCTTTTACGTCGTAGAAACGCGGGTTTTCGCACTATTTATTTTTTATGAGCTAAAGTGAGAGCTGTGAACACCGAGTGATTTAAAGAACCAATTTTAGCACGCAGGAAAATTATTATAACCTACAATTATTGTAGTGAAATACAAGAAAGTGATATCTTGAGACAGTTGCGTTATTTTTTTTTAAGCGATAAACTGGGTGGTGTAATTATCTCTGAACGACATGGGAGTTGTATAAAAAAAAGAATCCCTATGAAATGACAATAATCGAGGTAGTAGGACCAGATAAAATTAACTAAAGTAACAATTGAATAAATGATGCAGAGGCATTCATGTCATTTAATTTTATTCACCTCAAAGGCATCCAAAGACGCATTACATCAGGGAGGATTCGAAAATAAAACAAAAATGTAATCAAACATAAAAACGACACCAACAAAAAATGGGAGACACACACACACACACAGAAAACCGCTTATAATTAGCATCTAATTGTTATGATGTAGTTTTACAAATCAAGGCTCAGTTACACAAATTGATGCACTTCTTTTTAAATGATATGGGAAATCTCTCAGTTACAATATGGTCAGGTAGTTTGTTCTAGTCAGTGTTGCAAAGTACTAAGGAAGAAAAGAGGAAAGTGTTAAGTATGGCACTGAAATGGTTCAATCTTGCAGGATTTATCTAATAAGGATGCCTAATTATCTAATAAGGATCTAATAAGGAGCTTAGCACTAAGTAGATTCAAAATAGGAATCTGAGTAATACACATCTTAAAAAAAATACAATCGGGCAATTTTTTGTCTTCTTTTTAGATTAGGAAGATCTATGCTAGCATTTAAAGCGGAGATACTAATTTCGGATGAATTATCACTGCATATTAATCTGGCTTTCTTCTGAAGATTCGAGCATCGAGATTAGGTAACTTAGGTGTGGATTCCAAATTGTGCTGCACATTCTAATGTTCGGAGGATAAATGTTCTGCATGCGAGTAGTTTTGTAATGAGAGCTAGATCCCCACTGAAAAATCTCATTTGTATAAAAAATTTCTGTTTCCAATAAACAGATATGAATCATACAAGATATATAAGAACATTTAAGAGCCCTATAAAACCTATATAAGAAACTTGTAAGTTTCTTGTATATTTTATATAGTTCTTACTGGGTTATTACATCTTGTATGATTCACGTGTTTATTGAACAGAATAATTTTCTCATACAAATGTTTTTTTCACAAACTAAGTGTTTTTAGTGTGCTATTTGTTATTTGCTCAATCCATGATGATGAGTCTGTAAAATACACGCTCAAATACTTGTACGACAATGTGTGTTCTTATGGTTGGGAAAGTAACGAGTACTGGGTAGTGTTTTAGTGGAGGGCTTAATTACGGACATTTCTTTTGATTTATATGTGTTAATGTTCATCTGCCATAGGGAACACCATGATGCTATTGTATCTAAATCGTCTTGGACAAGATTGTGATCACTATAGGTGTATAATTTTCCGATAAATAACTCAAGCATCAGCGAAAAGTCTAATTGTCGATTTAATTGATGATGGTAAGTCATTGATATAAAGTAGAAACATTAGACGCCAGAGTACACCACCCTTAGGGACACCTGATGCAACAGCAACGGGACCCAAATTGCCAGACAAGTCTAAAAGTAATAACATTCTAAAACTGTAATGTCCTAGATTGAAAAATGTATTGCACACAGTTTGAAAAATGTATTGCAGATATTTTGACGAACTTTTCTTAGACCTGTGATAAACCTGCATAGGTTCAGCAATTCAATGCACTGTGCTTGTTCAAATATAGTACTTGTTTTGCAGCACGCAAACTATCTGGTCACTACATCGAAAAAACACCTGCGATTTTTTCTTTGCAATGTCATGATGTCAAAACTTTATATTTGAAAAAAAAAAACTACCGTAATACCCAAGCGTTGCCCCATACGCTGACGTACTTCGACAGTACCGAGTCTGTGAAACGACACAGTTAGGGCGGCTAAAAACAAGTTTTGTACACAAACAGAAGTGGACATGGCAGCTTCATATTCAAAGTTGCTTGTATTTACAACACAAAAGAGAGTCATAAATAAGGAATTGGTCACCTATGAACACTGGGAAACGAGCCTCCTGGTATCCATAAGTTCTGAAAATATCCGTCTTGAAAAACATTTATATATATGCATCTTAGATGCTGTAGATTTTGTGACACCGACACACACAATATCTGTGCAGCATGTTGGCATTCACGCTGTAGCACCACAAGATACCCAAAAGACTGCTACAAGGACACCGACTATCTGCACATACACACACACACAAACAGAGATCCAGTGACTTCAGAGAGCAGTTGCCTTTGCATGAGGATGAAGCGCAAGCATGTTGCTGGCCGGACAGGAGCTAATTTGTTTAGCCTTGACCCCTTAGCTTTTTTTTTTTAGATGCTGCACTGGCACTTAAAATATTGTTGCCATCTTGCAACAAAGGTTTCTCAGTTGAATGTTTTCACTGCAGTCCAACACATGCTTTAGCTTGAACTCACGAAGGGTTCATCATCACAGGCGTCAGACATGTTCGCTTCTTGACATCCGTGACGGTTGGCAGCCAGTATCATTGATTGCAGAGTTTCAGCTTTTCATTTCTGTAGTTTGGCATTCTTCGCATTAATGAGAGCATTTATTTTGCTTCAGACATGTCGCAAGAAAAATGCTTGTGCATTTTCTTGTGACGACAAAACACACGTTTTAAAATGAGCTCACTCGTATGTTAATTTTCACAGTCGGTAGTCTTTTTTTTTTAGCGAGTAGTTCCAGTATGTGATATGTAACAAGTCGGCACTGGCTGGGCATCACCAATTGGGGAACAACATAGTTGTGCTCTACACCATTTACACCAGGAAAAACGAGCCCTTTTATAATGAGTTCCAAGGCGAGAACTCAGTCTTCCTGTGCGAGCAAACTGTAGTCAACTTGTCCCGTGCTGTCGATGCGGCTTTGCATTTTTGCCCTTTAGGTTTTTCAAGGTGGTGTAGACTGCACGGCTGGCCACATAGCCCAGGGCCGGAAAAGTGTGTCTTAATTTTTACAGCCCAGGGCCACATTGCAGGTATACCACGTTGCAGATAGGGCGTCAAGTATCCGCTCGCTTGGGAAGATCTTTCTGGTTTTTATTCTTGCTAGCTGTAGTGATCGTTGACAGTGCGCTCCACAGCAGTATTTTGTTTCCATCTTCGTAAATGCGCCTTATAGTCACGTGATATTAGAAGCAAGCCAGTTGCCTATACATTCTGAAGCACTCTCCTAAGCTGTCAGTTTTCAGCTTGTCCCATGGAGGCCGTACAGTAGCCCGAGTTCATCTCGGGCTACTGTGCGGCCTCCATGTGTGTATTTGACCGCTTCTGCAGGAAATAGAACGAAAAAGGAGGAAATCATACTAATCCAAAGAAAGGTAATGTAATAAAAAATGGTTATAAATAAAAAGAAGAAAAAAAAAGAGAATGCTTTTCTTTAAGCTGAAGCGATTCCGTAGTTGAGAGAAAACACTGGCAGTGTTTCGATCTGGTATTTTGGATCACAAACATCAAACTTATTCTCGAATTTGATGTGCCGAATGCGCTATAATAATAATAATAATGCTTATTGCACGAGCACATAAAACCAGGTACAGAAAATAATAATAATAATAATATAATCCATAGAGCTTCCTGGTGTGTGGTCGGATTCCTTGGGGAGCCTGAAGGGGCTCCAGATAAATTGCTAGTATATCACTCTGGTGCATGGATAAGTAAACTGATCAATGAACCATATTCCGGCTTACGTGCACTCCAAACTACAGCTCAGAGACCCGCTACAATATAGGTCTTACTAGTTAGTTGTAGCGGATCATTTGTGCGCTCCGATGAGGATACGTAGAAACGACAGAAAGTACTTCAGTTGTTGTTCTTGTTTTTTTTAAATTGATGTGATGGTTGCAACCGAGATAACCTATCACTTGCATACCTTGCGAAGAGATTCCAACCTGAACTCATGAATCAAGTAATTTTTATTTCGTTCTGCACCTACAAGGTAGCGCCAGCATCCGAATATGTTGCTTCCAGGCCACAACCAAATTACTTCCAAGTATGCAGTCAGCGAAAAGTAAAAACAAAAAACGAAACCACGATAATAAAAATCAAAAAGTTCTCACCTGTTATGCCGTCAAGGAAGGAGATCTTCCCATTGATTCGCTGTATGGTCCACGCTTTCGTAGTCATCCTTGCAGAAACCCAAATATGGACACTTTCACATCCGGTTTTCCATCAAAGCACGGATAAACATCTGCACGGAATGACAGCACCGACAATCGAAAAGCAACGCTCACCACTGGGACGTTCACGTTCACACACGAGGCCGCTGTTGTGTTGTATTCCAAAATGTGCTCTATCTCACTCGAGAGTTGCACTTCCGACCCTCGGCGTCCAAAAACCTACTCGCTTCTAGAGTTGTTCTAGTTGATTCCTCCAGCCTTATGGTCACGTGACCCAACCCGCAGGAGTAGCTAAAGAAGCCGTCGAAGAAAGGAACGCGACGGAGAATCGTTAAAAAGAAATAGAAAAAAAAAAACAAAAAAAAAACGCGACGCCGTGGCGCCTTTCTTGCTTTTTGTTTGCGCCGCATCAAGCGTAGAGGGAAAGAGAAAGTAAAAGAGAACGTGCATTGCAAAGAAGCCAACTGTCAAGGGGAGTGTTGCGGAGAAGCGCACTACCAGTTCAGCCTACTCATGCCGACGCTCCTTGAAGGGAGAGAGGGAAGCGCTGCGGCTTTCCATCTAGGTGGTGTTGGCTGCGTCCGCCAGCACGTGGTCACGCTGTCGCGAGCGGGTGAGTTCTCTGCGCTGCTCACTGATGGCTCTAAAGAGAGAACTTTACCGGAACCCCGCGCCTACCCCATCGACATCACTGCGCACGTGACTCGGACGACGATGTACGAGTTTAGAGGTGGCAAAAACATGGATCTTTTTCATTTTTTAAAAATAAAAACTAAGGTATCCAGGCAAAACCTGTTTTTTTTTTTTTAAGTTCACTTCCGAAGTGTCAGGCCTCAACTTCAACAATTATTTAAGCAAAGCCCTGAAATTGTTGCACAGCTCGTTTAAGCTCTTTCAAAGACCACGTGCTCGCGTCCTTGGCTTTCCGTGTACTATAGATTATTTCCGCATAATCGTCGCCATCGCGAATTGTGGAACTTCCGATATGGGGGAAAACCTCGTATTGCCTTCTCCAGGCAAATGGAAGGTGTTCACAATTTTCTCGCTGCCAATACTCTTTCTCGTTTTGACTTTTTTTATTTCTTACTTGACAACGAAAGAGAACCAACTGCATGACCTCGCGCTGTTGGCGCCGCTTCAGGGGCTTTATCGGCCCATAGTGTTGACTGCTCTCTGAACTAAGCTAATGCGAAGCAAATATTCCGATCTCAAGGCTTTACAAGCCACAAAAACCAAAATCATCTAGCACGCCCCAGCCCAAAAATAAAAAAAAAAAATAATAATAGCGGGTTTATTTTGATTATTCGTAGAACTTTTCACGTGCAACCGAAATCTCAGATTGGACTCCGTAATGTCGCGTGCACCTTGATCGGTATTAAAATCCGACAGATAAGGAGTCATAGGCTAGCGCGTTGGCTCACAGCCACTGCGACGTTTTAATGTTTGGTTTTAATATCATTGCCACTTAAGAACCACCGAGGTTGTTGTAAAACAAAAGTTTCGAATCATTTCAACAAGCCTAGCTCGACTGCGAAAATGATTTTCGCAATTGACAAAGACATTTAATTGTTTTTGCATGCGTTGTGGTATCCCAATTGGCGGAATCCCTTTCATGGCGACCACTCCATTTGGATCACGTCAAGAATGTGTACTGACGTACAGCAGAACGCGCGCAAAAGTAGCTGTGCCTTATTGAAAAATCTTATTGATATGAAAACTTTGAGTGTACAATAAACACATATGAATCATAAAAGATACATGAGAACATATGAGAGCCATATAAAAACATATAAGAACTATATAAGGTATAGAGGAACATAAGAATCATATAAGAAACTTGTGAGAAGTATTTATAATTTTCTTTGATAGTTCTTAAGTGTTCTGATATATCTTTGATAGTTCTTATATAGTGCTTATATGGTTTCGATATGTTCTTATATATCTTCTATGATTCGTATATGCTTACTATACTCAAGAAATCTCTCATATGAATCGCTTTTTCACTAGGGTGGTCATTGCTTTGGTGCACCCGCAGCCTCGCGCTTGTTGTCCTGATATCCCTGGCTCGGTCACTGCGGGCATCCAGGCATCTGACACCCAGATATCTTGCGATTTTTAAGACTTGTACGTGACGTTCCTAGCGGCACATGGCGTCAAATTCACATGAAGCAATTCTTGAACGCGCGTCACAGTCTGTTTTTTTTTTTTTGTATTAAGAAACTGCAACTTGCTTTAACTGAATAGAAGTTTGAGGTCTATTAACATTCTTAACGTGTAATATATCGACATAGAAATTCTGAAAATTTAATATTGAAGGATGCTCTGTACTTTAATGTCTCGTAAGTTTGGTTAGTTGACGTGATTTCATCTTCATAACACGATGAAATCGTACAATTTTAAACTTCAGTTTTTTTTATTTAAAGATATACATCATCTGTACAATCTGCTGCTTACCTTTTTAATTAGTCATATTCAACCGACCGTTCACGTAAATTATCGTAGGCGATGGTACGTGATAACTCTAGAAAAAAATTGTTTTTCTATATTAGAAAGTGGTGTCTGTTCAAAGCTAAATAATAAAGAAACAACGAACAACAGTGGGAATATTCACACATTAAAGTATTGTTAAAAAACGGTTCTTTAATTTAACATTAACTTTATGAGTGTAGCATACATAGAAAGAAAGTTATAAATCGACAAAAAAAGGTGCAAAACGTCATGCACGGTGGGGTGCGAGTGGCGCTGGAGTTCCGAGCCCTTGGAGAATTTGTGGCAGACGGCAGACGTGCGATGAGCGAAGAAGAAGACGAAGCTGAGGCGGTACGCTTCTCCCAACGTAGCACCGTAGCACTCTTCTTTGTGGTGTAGCCGTGGGTAGTCTTCACCGTTTTGTGTCCGTCTCGGTCATAAATGCGAGGAAAAAGACGGACACACACACTGCTTCCCGCCGGGATGCAAGTCGGGCTACCCGGTCAACAAGGGCAGCCGGAGGACCAGCGACCGTAAGCCGTCGCTGTATCGTGGGCCAAAGGAGAAGTCACGCAGACTACAGTGGGAAAAAAATATAAATCGAGAAGATAAATGCCTCATCGAGACATCAGCGGTGTGTGAGAGGCATTTTGAACCGCGCCTTATCCTTCGGGACTATGTGCACATCGTCAATGGCGAAGAGGTTAGGTTCTATGCGGCAATATATTATGAGATATTTTGTAGTCTTTTTGCGTAGTATGTTGCTAGATATCTGTCATGGGCTTGCTGTGTATGCCGATGAAGTGTATTACCACTTTTGAGAAGTCATAAAGCAGTGAGTTGACAATACATTTTTTTCATATTAGGGGTTGTTGAAGTTTGTGTCCCTATTGTATCTTAATGCATCATGCACTCCCAATCGAGGTATTCTTTTTTCATAGACTGTCTTCCACAAAAGACAATTCGCTATATGTTTGCCAGTTGCAGTGTCATCTTGGCCGTTCCCAAACGCGCTTGGCCTTGCACCTTACACAACGCTGGTTACCGCATCAGCAACTCGATGAGAAAAAAAGCTATACACCAGTTTATTGTTCCTCTCACCATTAAAAAGCCAGAGATTTATTTTAATTTATTAGTCTAATTGTCCTCATTATATCAGTATTGCGGGGTTTCTTTCGCAGCTATTGAGAGTGCAGCCCAAGTGATAGCTTTGCTGAGCGACCTGTCTGTACTAGGAAGGGGGGGGGGGGGGAGTCGATATTGATCACATGATTTCCATCAAAAACACGCGGAATAATGAAAGGAGAGGAAAGCACATGCTCTAGAGGCATTAGTCCAAAGGAAAACCTGCAATTTTTCACATTAGCAATTGTTCTGCGTCGCGAAAAGCTCCAGTCGAACCACAGTACTACACGCCGAGCAGCGCCGACGAAGAGGCTGGCGGGGGCACGTTCCTAGGGCTCAGAACAGCAGCGCCACGGTGTCGTCTACGCACAAAATCTTCACTCGGCGGCAGCCGCTCTTGCCACTACAACCCTGTGGAGCACTGTACTACAGTTCCCTGATGTATCGCGGCAGCGGTGGCGTAGCCTAACTGGCTGGTGAGACCGGTCTGATCTTCATATGTCCTTTGAGGTCTACAAAGCGTTCACCTTACACCGTGTATATGGAATAAAGGAAAGAGCTGAATTTCAGAGATCTTCTTTCTTTCCAGCCTGCAAATCTCTCGGAAATTTTATGTGGCGATAGCGACATCGTCTGATGGAGAAGGTGAACAGTGCATGATGCTCGCTGTTTCTTTGCTTGCCTTGCGCTAGTCATCATTTTTTTAACGGCAATGCTCTGAAGGAAACAATGATTGTTTGTAGATAACTTGCTCTAATATCCAGCCAGAGATTCGCGCGACTAGACTGTCCATGATGTCCTTGTATGTATACAGACATACAGCACCGCACTGTAAACACACACTATTAGGCATTTGTTTTAATCAGTTCGATGTATCAGAAGGGCCATCGGAATAAAGCAAATTTAGTTTCACTGCTAATAAAGTAGCTGCGATGTGTCCCAAGATGTCGGCGACTTTTTGGCGTAGGAACCGCATTGCTAAGTTGGTGATAACTTGTAGTTTTGTCATTAGTTGAATTGACGTAAAGAAAAGGCAACAGTCGGTTTTCCGAGTGCTTTCCAGCGCAATGTATACTCGGGCACTTCTGAGAGCGCAGTTGTGTAAAGCAATACCAGCTGCTCTGTTCCGGGACATTAATTTGAATGCCAAGGAGCGTCGCGTCAGCGATGCCGGTAATCTTGGCTATACACTCGGTTAACTACCGACACCGATGACACTGACTTCCCGCTTGGCGCGTGTTCGGAAGCAATCCACACATGCTTCCAAGTCCAGGTGGGTGCGAGGGCAATTATCGCGATCCGGAACGCACCGCGGCGACCCTGATGTCATGCCAGACTATTTCCAACTTGCTCGCTCAAAACGTGGCAGCGGAAATACTAAAATAGATGGCACGTTAGGTCCGTGCGCGAGCGTGTGTGTGCGCGCGCGTGTTTGTATGTGCGCGTGTGTGTGGGGGGAAAGGCTAGAAGAAGTGAAGGTAAACAGGGAGAGATAAACCGAACGATTCTTAATGTAAACTGCAGAAATATATCCAGTGCAGTGTCAGGAACGACCAGAATTAATGGGAACCTTTCAACGCTTGGAAACATTAGAAATTATCTATCTCAAATATTCCCGTGAGAACTTTGTTCGCCATCACTGGCCTTTCTTTAATTAACTTAACTAATAAAAAGGGCTAGCGGTATCGTGTCCCAATGATCACGTGCACGACACTCATTTGTTCCTAAGCAGATTAAGCCGAATCGTCTTATCAACAACCTGGTTCACTGGGTGCCTTAAGTGGATCGCCGCGAAATGCTTACAACTTAGCCTGCGTGTAAGATGAAAACACACTGCGTGAGAATGGGGGAGTGCTATATCCTGGTGCAGGTCCCTGCGTTTGGCTGTAATGTTGTTCAGGGGAAAACAACAACACTTTTCAATATCAAACTAGCATCGATTAGGTCGTTGCTGCTACAGCACGTCTTTATTGAACGTTATTGTTCCCACTGAGACTTAAGTTATAAAGAAAGAATAAACGACTTTTATGTGCTGAGGAAAATCATACCACATGCTGTTGAGAGCCAAAAATGGTGAATAGGCAAAGTTCTCATTTTTGTGTATGCTGCTGATTAGTCATTTCTTCGATATCATGGAGCGAATGCGTGTGTTCATACGGAGGATGGAGGCGTTGTTCTTATTGTTGTCCGGTAGGTAACTCCTTGCAAGCGCATCAGTAAAGTTTTGGGGTTCGTAGTATCACTCCTCCGGTTTTAGCACACCCACTCTCGTCAAGTCAATAACCGTTCAAAGCAAGGGCAACATATAGCTGAATCTGATGCGAACGATCCATCGTTCGCAGACAATTATTCCGGCGCACACTGCTTGCTGATCGAAAAAAAAATAGTAAAATGTAACGTTGGTATTGCGCCAGAGCCACTCCGTCATTCGATGTGAATGTTTCTTGCACACGGTATTACAGGAAATGATCAAGCACCGGTTAATAACCTGGGGATTCTGCTGTCAAATCAAAGTATTGAAGATAGAAAAACATACAGAAAGAAAGACAGAGAGAGAGGGAGAGAAAGAGAGAAGTTTCGGTAGATTAACATTTTTTTACCCCTGATTTGAGACAGGTTGGGCTCAATAAATGTAACATTGACGGTGATGGCTATGCATATGACGCATGTGAAGACAAAAAGAACCTGTCTTACACAAGAATGGGTTCCATTTTGTGGCTGCCTATGAATGATTGGGAAGCAATATGAAAAGAACGAGCGATAAGTCAAAACAGTGGAATGAAGTCGAAGGTCAACTCCGTTAATGATGTGATGAGGATTATAGCTTGAATATTCTTATGCTCGAATTGATTGTACTGATTTGGAAAGAAGCAGTCATTAACACTCAATAGGCTAAGATAATAACAGGGTTGGGCAGGAATACTCAAAAATGTATTTGGAAATACAAATACTGGGATACATTAAAATAGTAGCTAAAATACTGATACTAAGATACATCTGTAGAAATGTATCGCGATACGTATCAGAAATACATTTTAAAAAGAGGCAAAAAGTATTTGGAAATACAAATACAGGAATACATTTTAGGGAGGGCAAAAATACAAATATAGAAATAGTGATAGTGCAATACATTTCCCAAATTTTTTTGAGACGCCGACTGAGATGAAGTTTGAAGTGGATGTTTTCGATCCCGACATTACTTTCCTGTAGGCTTGGCACTTTGCCTTGAAGGTAGTGGTTTCGGACGACAAGGAGTCTTCAATGGGCCCAAAAAAATGTTCCATCAAGGGCTGACCGCAATCCCTTCCATGACATCCTGTCTGTCTGACGAGGGAATCCTGTCAACATTGATCACATGATGTCACGGTGGAATAAACTAGTATTCTTTATCTGTAAGTGTGGCCTTGAACATGAAACCTTACCACGCTGCTGTATGAAACTACAATAGGTACTTCCTTGTAGAATACCTCGTTGAAGATTGTGCAGGCAGTGTCATCTGGAATTTTCGAGAGTAGTGGACCACCTGAAGCATCCTGGAACATGTGTCTCACCTTCTGTTACGGTTGAAAAAGATAAAAAAAAGATACGATAGCATTCCTGTTGTGAAAGTTCTTCCTGCAGACCCTCCGCCACCGACACATGGATTGCAGTCATCAAGTTTCTCATAGCATCCCCCAAACGGAGACCTCGTGGACTGCGACCTGATATTGCCGGCACAGGTGCGAGCTCTCCGAGAAACGGCGCGCTCAGGACGAGTCATAGGTGTACGAAGTCTGGGTCCGCATAGCGAGGTTACGTCTGGCCCCCTTCCTGGATTTCGAATCACCAGAGCAGCGGGCCACGTACAGGTCGGCTGATGACGTACGCTTGAGTCGTGCAATATTACGGGCGCAGCCGCATACGCATTCGAATATGTGTTGAACTTCCAGCGTGAGTCTTCCTACTATTTCAAGTCGACCACCGCCAAACTGGTGCTGCAATGGAATGTGACTCAGCTTTGTCGGCTGGGTGTACTCTGTACGCTAAGGCGAGAGAGACGGTTAGCAGCGGGCATTAGATGCCAGGAAACAATGACTCAAGAAATCCCTACCTAAGGACCTGCGGCAGAAGATGCTCTGACTCCACTCCTGGCACGCCACCTGGTTCGAGTCCCCGACTACGCAACACTTCTCAGAAGAGAGAAGAGGACGCATAGAAAAATAGTTTGCAGAATCAGAAGGAACCTTGGTCAGCATAGTAACAATGCCCCAGCATCTTCTTGACTCTGGTGCCCTCAGAAGTAAAAAAAAAAAAAAAATGCGTTCGGACTTGCTTATTTTTTTTTTCGGGGGGGGGGGGGGGGGGGGGGCGGGGGGGAGTATTTCTCAAGAAATATAACGAAATACATTTCATCCGGATCGTATCGCGATACAAAGAAACATTCCAAATGTATTTCGATACAGGAATACAGATACTGGTGAAAAAAATGTATCGCGATACAGAAATACAGATACGAAATGTATTTCTGAAATACTATCGCGATACATTTGCATCGCGATACTGCCTAACCCTGGATAATAATAATTAAATAATTGAACTATTTATGTATTTATTATTTGGTTTCCCTGGCACCCGCAGGAGTATCACAAAGGTGGAATATTTGCCCGGAAATGACATACAAACAAAGTAATTGCGTTAGCACAGTTGGCCAACGATCACCCCTCTCCTCCTAAGAAACACATGAATACCGAAAAAAAAAATGCGAGCACTACAAAACGTAGTAATATGTAAAAACAAATGTGGCCATATAGCGTTAGTTATTCCGAAAAATTGTAGCAATTGCTTCGGCAAATTTATCCCAGTCTGTTACTCCCGCGTAAAGCTTTGCACCGCGTTATTAGGGCATAAACAAGAAACCATGTCAAGCCTAGTTACGTTTCCAGTACTTAGGTTCGATAAAATTAAAACCAGCGATAGCCTGTCCGTGTGGTAAAAAAACACTAATTATAAAAGTCATGGCAAATTCAAAATTTGCTCTACTATTTTATTTTAAGAGCACCACGCGCCAAGGTCCCGTGATTGCTTGCTTCTTGCTAGCATAACACCGTTATACTAGCAAGATGACACAGTATAACTCCCGCTACCTTTCACTAGTGTAAGTTCCCTCTATAACTTGTACAGTTTCCCCTATGACTTGTAGGATAACTTAACTATTTTACTTATATCGGGCCGGATTACGGATATTCTTTGTAGTTCTTTGAAACAGAGAAGTCACCAAGTATCTTAGTATGTCTAAAAAAGGTTTCTACAACATTTTTTTGAAGTTCAGACAAAGCCATTGTGTACGTTGAGCTTGCGCGAGCATGACCCTACGAATATATTCGATTCGCTCGCTTTCGCTCATCCTGATGTTTCATGTTTCGAATGAGTAGGTGGCCCCCTCCGCGGGCCGATTGAATAAAACACGTTAAATAAACGACGCTCTTTTCATCTCTCCTCCCAACCGGCAGTAAAAGAAAAGAGAACATTTCTGCTCAGTGATCATTGAAGGACGTAAATGATTTTGTCGGAAAAATGCAAAAGGGGCACCATTAAAAAAGTCAAAGGAAGGCTCTCTTTTTTTTCTTTTTTTTCTTCATCGGCCTTATTGCCATTAGCCGAAGCATATGGCACTTACCGCTCGTCGCGCGAAGCGGATGGTCGTAAAACGCAGCAGTTGCTTCCGGACCCTTTCAATTAGTAGCGGGGCCCCAGCTGAATTCCTCATTATGCTGATCACGATTCTCTTGGCTCCGAATCCCGCTGCAAAAGGGGGGACTTTTTTCGAGAGAATCATAGGCTGACCAGCACGGTCTGTTTTTATGACTACGAGGACGAAGCTCCTTCGAACCCGCTATGCCAGTCCATTTCCTGCGCAGTCACGTTCTAGATGGTTTTGGTGGGCAGCTAAACATTGAAAGGCCGTCTTCTAACCGTTTTACACGTGAAAGCGTTTTGGAGCCTTTTATAGTGCATAAACCAACCACGCACGGTAGATAGCTCAAATTTTGTTGGAAGGTACGCATATGCAAAGTGATAAAGGTGGGGTCCGAATTCAGGTTGGACGTCCGGCTTGCATTCAGGCGCCACCTGAATCACTTAAATATCCAACATAGCCATCCTGGCATACGGGAACCGAGTTATCCGCTCCTCTTCGCTCTGCAAGTTGGACGAAACCCTTTTTATGCCCAGATATTAACTTAATTATCTGTACCTGGTGGTGTGGCCTTGCCAAATAATGCTGCTTGCTTGTATTGCCGAGCGTTTTGATGTATTCTGTATGCTGGTATTGCTTCTAAGCGGTGATATTGAGCTGAACCCTGGGCCGAATAGCGCTAGGAGTGCAGGCACTTCTCGAAGATCCAAAATAATAACTCGAAAAGATTGTGGCGTACCACCCAAACTTTAGCTAACTACAAAGTTCAAACTGACAGGCAATTAAACTCCGTTAAAAATTAACCCAAACGTCTTGCTGGATGTAAATCACAGGTCGGTCAATGTGAAGAGGAAGTCTAGTCCCAACGATGTTGGGTGATAATGCAGCAATTCGTGTTACGATTAACGACCTTTAGAATCGCAGTAGACGTAATAACATGATATTATTATGGGGTAAAGGGAAGTAGCAAAGATTTTTTTGGAAGAACTACGAGAACGTGTCATTCAGAGATTGCTTGAAACCAAGACGGTTGTAAACGTTTCTAGTGTCGAGAAAAATGTATCGCTTCGGCAAAAGGAATATTCATTCAAAGCGGTTAGCAATTCTGCGGCATTTCAACTGCGATAAAGAAAAAAAAAAACTTATTCAGAAACGCCTCTATAAGCTCAAGACACCGACACACTCCCTCAGTAATGACTACTCTTGCGAAGTCATGAATATTGGTAATCTCCGCTGTGGGTGAATGCAAAAAAAAAAAAAAAAAGAAAGAACGGCGAGCATTTGGTAAAGCTTTCTCACGAGAAACTCTGTTCAGATGGCAAACCATTTATTTGGGATTCATAACTACGGGAAGTAGTTACGTTGCAACGTACTTAACCTGCACCCAAAACAAAGGTAGTGATTTTGTTGTACTTGTAAATTGCAGAAGCTTAAGAAATAAAGCGGAATAATTGACTGCTTTAATCAATCTTTTGACGTGTTGACGTTATTATGGGCACTGAACCTTGGCTCGACGCATCAGTAAATGATAGTGAAGCGTTTCCTGGTTCTTCTAAAGTGTATTGCAGTGGTAGATCAACTCACGGTGGTGGCGTTTTCGTTCTTTCGAATTATATATTGATGACTGCTGAGCTTTGTGTTGAAATTAATTTGTCCGAATTTGTTTGGCGCCGAGCCACGCAGTCGGATGGTTCTAGCTGTTCAAGTTTCGTTGTCGGTGCCCTTTATCGTCATACTACTTTCCACACAGATGTTGTGCACGAGTTGCGCATAATGAATCGCACATTTCTACAAACTTATTTTAAATGGACCAGAAGTGACATGGATCAATGGTACATCTACTTGGAGCCCTGACAGCAGTGTATACTGCAAAATGAAAGCTATGACAAATACGCTTGGCATTCTCCAACGCGTCTCATACCCAACTCCTGCAGATAGCAGCCTTTTGGTTTATTTCTTAACACTTCTTATATTGTCTCTAACGTAGGTGTTATCCCTGGTATCAATGACTACCACGCGGTCATTGCTATCATCGCTGTAGCTGCTTGTCGATCTAAAATCCTCTTCTAAACACGCTTTCTTTTTCACGAAGGGAGATTTTACGGAAATTTTTCATTAAACTACAAAACGTTCTTGTCTTTTGTGTGTTTACCGAAGACTTAAGTGTTAATTAGTTATGATTAGTGATTAAGCAGAGGATTCTTGGTCTCACTGACTCTCATATACCGAGTATATTAAGCGGCAAACTGAAAATCCCGCACAGCTTGTGAGTGATCTTAGATGCACAAAGACATAGCGTATGAGTAATATAATGCCCCTGAAAGTTACCAAGTGCGTTCACGTAAACTTTAGCAAACAATTAAAGAAATTACAATTTTAGTACTGCCTTTATGGCGAACACATCATAATAAAATCAACAAAAAAAGACCTGGGGGTGACTTTTCCTGAAGACGCTTTGAGGTCAGCTCAAGGAAACGGTGTAATTGGGAAGGCGGTCAGGTCTATCAGTGTTTTTTTTTGTTGAAAATGTAACTGCAAACATGTCAGAAACGAGGTTCAAGAAGCCGCATATCAAGCATCGTAAGGCCGATCCTAAAAAATAGATGCCCTGTGGGGGATCTGGTTTACCGTGTTTATTTGAGTTCATTTGAATGCATTCAATCTGTCGCTGCTCGGTTTGTCATGGGGAGTTACGATCGCTTCTTAAGCACAACGGAAATGAAGCTACAGTTGGACTGGGTTTCTTTGGAAGAGTACCTCAGACGTCTCCGGCTTTAGGTTTTTTTTTATTCAATTGATCGTAATCAAACAGGAATTTCTGCTTCATCATGCTTACAACCACCAAATTAAATAGTACCGCGAGTAGTTCACTCTTGCAAAGTTCAACCGTATCCCACCAGGAAAAATATATTTAAACACTAGACTTTTGCGCGTACCACATACGACTGGAATTTATTATCGGCGGAAGTGGTGTGCCGCAAGAATTCCGTATTGTTTTTTAAAGAACTGTAACCCCGCAACAATACCCAAAAGGAGCTGCGGGATTTTCCTGAAAAAAGTATGAATAAAGAATAACACTGATCAGATCTACAGAATTTAGTATACCGTTAGGAGGTCGACGCAGCACCAAAAAAGTGATAAACTTGTTCATGGCTTGTCAAATGCCTGCCGCTTCAAAAAAAAAAAAAAAAAACAATTTAAATTTTCTGATTTGAAACACCGCCCTCTTTTTATTTTTGTATCGGTTCAGGTTAGAAGAACAACCTCAAAAGACAGCGAGGGCACATCAAGCAGACGCCATTACGTCACTTCTGTGACTCTTTTAAAACGTACATGTAAATGTCCAACCTAGCCATCCACCAGTGCCGCCTTGCTCAAAGGCCGCGGAGAGCGAATGGCGCGTTCGTCCAAAAAAAAGTTCGTTGCTGTTGTCGACGTCGCTATGCAGCCGCCTTATGCGCAAGAGGAAACTACGTCGCTCAAAAACCGGAAAAGCATCTTGTTCGCGTAGAAATTCGTGCATCGGTCAGCAAAGCCAAAGAGGGCGGAGGAAACAAAGGGAGGCGGTTCATGTTCAGTAGACGATACATCTGTCGCAAGGCCCGTACACAAAATAAAGGCCTCCAGAGCGAAGAGGAGCGGAGTACTCCGTGTCCACACGTCAGTGATGCTGCCCTGCCCATTTGGTTTCACGAGCTCTTGACTGGAACCGTGTTTGAGGTCTTTTTTCTTCATTTTAAAACTTTAGGGTAGTACGAACAAGTGAGAAACTTTCTTGCTCAGGGAAGGTGGGGCTCTCGCATGAATTATTTATAACTTGGCGCAGAGGACAAGCAAACTTCTTCGGTTAGCTTTATTCTTTTCTCCGGCACATAAATCTTCACTTAATCCAGTTACGCTCTAATGGAACTCGCTTTTTAAAATGCTTACGAAATCCAAACACATGCACAGGCGAGCAAAAAAAAAGACACCTTATATAAAAAAAAAGAAAATTGTACCGTCAGAATCAGGTGATCTATGTACAAAGAGTTCTCAATCTTTTTGTCAGACTCCCGGAGATCTGACGCCGACTAGTTCAAGATGGACGTTGTTAACAATTTGTGGTACATACTAAGTTCAAATGCATTTCTCAAAATGGGTGTTGACGCGCGGCGTTGAATATGGCGTCAGATCTCGACGGACGCGACAAACGTTTTTGGGGTCTTAAAAATAATATCTCAGTAGTGTCTGAAGGTCAGCTCAAGTGCCCAAGTAGTACTTTCCTTCCCCGACGTCTCAAGCTTTATTTTTGCAAGCTGTGATAGCTTGCAAAAATAAAGCTTGAGATGTTGGGGAAGGAAGGTCGTCAAAGAGGTTATCAGATGACTGCCGACTAGAAACATCTGCCACGCTACGCAAAATGCCCGTCAACAAATACCTCACCTTATATTGTCACGGGTAGCGACCAATAAACAAGAAATAAACAGGAAGAAATAAAGGTTTAATGTGGCGAACTTGTGCCAAAAATAAAAGGTTACAAAAGATAATAACGGAGCGTCGCGGGCGTCGAAGTCGGCGTAGCAGCAGAGTCGAACGCTGGGCGAAAACTGACTCCGGCTTGCCCGCGGAGCCGCTTTTGTACACACGTTGGCTTCTGGAGCATTCGACATAGAAGGTTCGACGCGTAGAAAATTCTGACCTCGAATCAGCTAGACGGTTCTCGATTTCACCAGAACATCACATTACAGTGTTAACAAAAATGCATAGTCGCGGCCAGGAATCGAACCCTGGCCCTTCGCGTGGGAGGCAAGCGCGATAACCGTTAGGCTACGGCCGCGCTGCCTACTCTGCGCGCGGCATTACTCCCCCCTTAAAAAGTGCATCGCCCCGATGCATCCCAAAACAAAACAAAGCACATAAAAAGAACGGGAAACTAAAGAGTCACTTGAAACACATAAGATCCACAGTCCTATCGAGCGTAGTACGGCTTCAGGCGCACGACGTGGACGACTTCAGGTCGTGGTGGGCGGCGTGATGATGTTCTTGTTCCGTCGGGCATCACCTCGTAGTTCAGCTCGCCGAGGCGACGAAGTACCTTGTATGGTCCAAAGTACCGTTTCAGCAGTTTCTCACTGAGGCCCGACCATGTACCAGCTGGAAAGGGGTGAATCCAGTGGTCTCCTGAACCGCCGTATTGTAGGCAAACGTGACGTAGGGCAACACCTCGTCCTACGTCTTGTGCTCTACGTCGACGTACATAGAGATCATATCGGCGATTGTCTTGTTGAGTCGCTCGGTCAGCCCGTTGGTCTGCGGGTGGTATGCAGTGGTTCGACGATGGCCGGTGCCACTGAGACGAAGGATCTCTTGCGTCAGCTGGGCCATGAACGAAGATCCGCGATCTGTAATCAGAACTTCGGGAGCGCCGTGCCGGAGGACGATAGACTCGATGAAAAACTTGGCGACTTCCACAGCAGTCCCTGAAGGAAGAGCTTTCGTTTCGGCGTACCGCGTGAGATAGTCTGTGGCGACGATGATCCAGCGGTTCCCCGACATCGAAGGCGGAAAAGGAGCAAGTAGATCCATTCCGATCTGCTGGAAGGGTGTAGTTGGAGGAGAAATGGGCTGCAGAAGTCCGGCCGGCCTCGTCGGCGGTTTCTTGCGTCGCTGGCACTCGTGGCATGATCGTGTGTATAGGTGGACGGTCTTGGGGAGCTTCGGCCAGTAATACTTTTCACGAATACGGGCCAGTGTCAGGCTGTAACCAAGGTGTCCGGATGTCAGGTCGTCGTGGCAGGCTTGGAAGATCTCCTCTCGAAGGTCACTCGGGATTACCAGCAACCACGGTGTGTTGTTGTCGCCGAAGTTCTCTTTGTAGAGTACACCTTGTCGGATGGCGAAGGTCGGCAGTACTCGTGAGAAGACACGTGGCACGGTACTCCTGCCCCCTTCCAGGTGCCCGATTAATGCGCGCAGCTCAGGATCGTCCCGTTGACGTCGTGCCATATCGTCGGTGTTCACTGCTCCTAGGAAGCACTCGTCGTCATTGTCGTCGCTGCAGCCGGAAGGGGTTTCGACGGGGGCTCTGGACAGGCAGTCGGCGTCGCTGTGCTTGCGGCCTGACTTATAGACCACTGTCATGTTGAACTCTTGTAGTCGAAGACTCCACCGAGCGAGGCGTCCTGACGGGTCCTTCAGGTTCGCAAGCCAGCACAGCGAGTGGTGGTCCGTGACTACACGGAACGGGCTCCCGTACAAGTACGGACGAAACTTCGTTATTGCCCAGACGACCGCAAGGCATTCTTTCTCAGTCGTGGAGTAATGTTTCTCCGCCTTGGACAATGTCCGACTTCCGTAGGTGATGACTCGCTCGCTGCCTTCCTGCACTTGGACTAGTACTGCGCCCAGTCTCACGTTACTTGCGTCCGTGTGAATTTCTGTTTCTGCATCCTGGTCGAAATGTCCAAGCACAGGAGGAGTCTGAAGTCGTCGTGTCAGTTCGTCGAATGCCTGCTGTTGCTCCTCGGCCCATTTGAACTTCTCGGCGTCTTTCGTGAGATTCGTAAGTGGTGCAGAAATCCTTGCGAAATCCCGAACGAAGCGTCGATAATAGGCACAAACTCCAAGGAATCTTCGCACGGGCTTCTTATCTGTCGGCGCTGGAAATGCCGCGACGGCGCGAGTCTTCTCGGGGTCTGGGCGGACGCCTTCGTTACTAACCACGTGGCCAAGGAACTTCAGTTCGTCATAGGCGAACCGGCACTTTGACGGCTTGAGTGTGATTCCGGCTGTTTGAATGGCTCGAAGAACAGCTTGGAGTCGTCTCAAGTGCTCGTCGAAGTCAGCTGAAAATACTACGACGTCGTCAAGGCAGACGAGACAACTCTGCCACTTCAGCCCTGCCAGTACGGTGTCCATGACACGCTGGAAAGTTGCTGGCGCCGTGCATAGTCCGAAGGGCATGACCTTGAACTCGTACAGTCCATCCGGCGTGACGAAGGCTGTCTTCTCTCGGTCCCGTTCGTCAACCTCGATTTGCCAGTAGCCGCTCTTCAGGTCCATCGATGAAAAGTATCGAGAGTGGCGCAGGAGGAGTGGGTAGACGTCTTTCTTCGTAACCGTGTTGAGCTGCCGGTAGTCCACGCAGAACCGAAGAGTTCCGTCCTTTTTCTTAACCAGCATGACTGGAGAGGCCCATGGACTGCTTGAAGGTTGAATTAAGTCGTCATTCAGCATCTCTTGAACTTGCTGATGGATCACCTCCCTTTCCTTAGCAGAGACTCTGTACGGCGATCGATGCACAGGGCGCGCGTCGTCCTCGGTAACGATGCGGTGCTTGGCAACCGCGGTCTGGCGCACCTTCGACGACGTCGCAAAGCAGTCGCGGTATTCGGCGAGGAGGTTAACCAGCTGACGCCGTTTAGGGTCCGGAAGCTTAGGGTCAATGTCGAGCTGCGCTGGTGACGTACTGTCTTGCTGGGGCGGCGAGGATTCGTCCGTTATCGCGGTGATTTCGGCGGGGTTTCGGAGTTTCTCGACGTGGCCCACGGCTGCAGCTTTCGTGAGGTGTTGCGTTTCGTTTCGGAAGTTCGTCACGAGGGCCACAGTCCGCCCATACTGAAGTTCAGCTACTCCCCTTGCGACGCCTATGCCTCTTCCCAGGAGCAATTGGAAGCTTCCCTCGAGAAGAACTTCGCCACAGGAAGCTTCATCGATCCCGACAAGTACGAAAACACTCGACCACGGTGGTAGGTTTACGTGGTTTGCGAGGACTCGGACCGTGGGTGACGTCGCTTGGGGTTCCTCCGCTGGTGGAGCAGGTTTTCGTAGCGTCAGCCGGTTTGTTCCGAGGTCGATGACGGCGCCATACTCGCAGAGAAAGTCCATTCCGAGGATAACGTCCCTCGAACAGTCTTGTAGAACGACGAACTTGACAGGGCACGTTTCACCGTGGATCTCGACGCGAGCAGTGCATCTCCCGACTGGTGTAATGAGGTGTCCTCCGGCGGTTCTTATTAGTGGTCCATCCCACGGCGTCATGACTTTTCGAAGGCGGCGGGAGAGCCTCCCACTCAAGACTGAGTAGTCTGCTCCGGTGTCCACGAGTGCCGATGCGTCGAGGCCGTCGATCACAACGTTCAGATTGTTGGACACCGATGCAGGAGCGTCGTTGTGATGCGTGGTGTCGGGAGAGTGGGAGCGCTCCGTCGTTCTTGGAGGCTCTTTACGTTGGTCGTCTTCGGAAACTCCACCTCCAGGGGTTGCCGCGCCTAGTTTCCCCGGCGAGGAGCGAGGGGCGACAGGCTTTCACGTCGGGGTCGGTGCATCGGCGAAGCTGGACGTCGCGGCGATGGTGACCGGAACTCTCGGCGGGACGCAGGCTCGGGGGACTGGGGTCGTCGCAGGTACTCGTCGATCTCCCGAGGGCGTTCACCATACCGGGGGCGCGGGTAGTTTGGGTGGAATCCGCGCAGCCCGAGTCGTCGGTATGGGCATCGGCGGTACACATGGTCGGCTTCCCCGCAGTGGTAGCAGAGCGGGCGTCGGTCGGCCGTTCGCCACACGTCGGTCTTCCTCGACGAGGGTTGCTCCGGGCGGACGTTCTGGACCTGTCCTTCCTGGCGTCGAGTATACTGTGGCATCGGAGGGTCTCGTCGGGGTGGCGCCGTGGCCTGGCGGTTAGCTTGCGGCGGTCGTCGGGCCATGGCGGCGTAGCTCAAAGTCGGCTCCTCTGGCGTTGGCGTGTTGATCGGAACCTCAGATTGGAAGGCCCGGTGAACTTTCTCTTGCACGACCTCGGCGAGCGACAGGGAGGACGGGCGATCGTAGCGGGGAGAATCTTGCGGATTTCTCCCCGGACGACTTCACGGATGATGTCACGGATGCCTGGGAGGTCGGTACCAAGGTCGTATCCGGATGTCACCAGAGTAGTCACGCCAGGGTGTTGCTCGTAGTGTCTGGCACGTGCTAGTAGGGCACGCTCCATATTCGTCGCCTCCGTGACGAACCCGTCGACAGTTGTCGGGGGATTGCGAATGAGACCTCCGAATACCTCGCTTTTCACACCCCTCATCAGGTGTCGCAGCTTCTTCTCCTCTGTAGCCTGAGGATCGGCGCGGGCGCTCAGGCGAAGAACATCCTCGACGAAGCCGGTGACACTCTCATTGGGGCCCTGGGTTCTGGTTCGGAGTAGGTCCTCGGCTCTCTCTCGGCGGTGGTGGTTGCTGAACGTAGCCTTGAGATCGGTCTTGAACATATTCCCCGACGTCAAAGAGGACTCATGATTCTCGTACCAGTGCTTGGCGGTACCCTCAAGCGAAAAATAGACGTTGTTCAGGCGCTGCTCGTCGGTCCAGCAATTTTGGCGGGCAACGCGTTCATACTGGTCAATCCAGTCTTCGACGTTTTCGTATTGCTCGCCGTGGAATGGAGCAGCCGTCCGCGGTACGACGGGCAGGTAAACGACGGCTGGAGCGGCCGGGGTCTCCGACTGGTTGGCCATAGTCGTCCGCCTTGTTTGCCTGGTCCTGGGTGGCAAGGGTCCTAACTCCGGGGTTAGGCCAAGGTTCCGGCGACTTAATCGGATCTCGGTCTGGTCTTCGTTGGGTTCTTGGAAGCTTGTGTTCGGACTTGCACTCCGGGAACTCGGAGGGGAGCGCTGCACGGGCATGCGGTTACCCAGCACCTCCACCAAAATGTCACGGGTGGCGACCAATAAACAAGAAATAAACAGGAAGAAATAAACGTTTAATGTGGCGAACTTGTGCCAAAAATAAAAGCTTACTAAAGATAATAACGGAGCGTCGCTGGCGTCGAAGTCGGCGTAGCAGCAGAGTCGAACGCTGGGCGAAAACTGACTCCGGCTTGCCCGCGGAGCCGCTTTTGTACACACGTTGGCTTCTGGAGCATTTGACGTAGAAGGTTCGACGCGTAGAACATTCTGACCTCGAATCAGCTAGACGGTTCTCGATTTCACCGGAACATCACATTGCAGTGTTAACAAAAATGCATAGTCGCGGCCAGGAATCGAACCCTGGCCCTTCGCGTGGGAGGCAAGCGCGATAACCGTTAGGCTACGGCCGCGCTGCCTACTTGGCGCGCGGCAATATTTATATTAGGTTCATACACTGTTTGAAAACAGATATTGCGTGTCGCAGTATGCTGTAAACAAGGGCATGCACAAGAAGTTTTCTAGTTGTCATCGGGAGATATATTCGGAGGTTGCCTCTTTTTTTCATCGGCAGAATATTTTGAACTGTGGCCGACGCGCAGTTCGTTAAGCAAAGAACAAGTTACGCGGGAATTAAAACGTGACTCAACCAGCTTCTGTTTAATGTGGTTACGTTTAGCTGAGCGAATGAGTGCGGTTACCCTATTGCTCTCACTTTTGAATTTAATTCGCAGATCTATATTGTCGGGAGAGCGACGGTAGTGCGCCCACAAGAGCTATTTGTCTTTAATGGCGGCGATTATATCATTATTCAGTCACATGCTATGTTCAATGTGACCCCTTTTAATAGTAATGACTTTCTTATTGCCTTGTGTAAAGTTTTGCCCAGGGTGAATGAAGTTTGAGTAAAGCTCGTTTTGACTCTGAAATTGTAATAAAATATCCCAGTTATAAGAAAAAAATAATTTGTCGAACAAGTTTTTATCGATTACTTCTATCTGTGCTTATTCAGGACAGGTGTGTTGAATACGGGCATCTAAACTGCGTGAGGTAATGGTCTGCTAGTGTCTGTAAAACCATAGTAGAGTTAACTGACTGTCCCCGACCCGTATATCTATGTGATCTAGACAAGCAGAAGAAACGTTGTGTACATTTAAAATTTTTTAACTGGTAGGGGCTTGAGTGGCGTTTTCAAAACCGAATTCTGAAATTACGTTTAGACAGTCCCTTGCACTTGTTTCGGGGGTTTCAGATTATCAATGTTTAAGCCACCAACCACGCAAAGCTGCTCTGAAGTTTGAAAGTCAGCCAGGCGTGATTTGAGTCCATATAGGAAATTTTAAACGCTTACGGATGAGGGGGGATGACATGCAAATAACGTAACAGAGAATATTGAGCAACTCTTTTTTTTATCGTAATACATTCATTTATCGTAATACATTTAGCGCGTTGCTCACTGCTCATCGCCGGGGGAAGGGGGAAAGTGGTAGAGTTCCTTGCAACTTCAGATCAAGCCCCTACCTAAAGTCTGCAAGGAACGGCGATCTCGATGGTGTGGATTACGCGTTGAGGAAACACTGTTGAGGCTAACACAGCGTAGTAGACTCGTTACAATAATGAAAAATACACCAGGCAATCCTGGTGTGACATTAGAGAATCCTGGTGTGACACCAGAATATCTGTTGTGCCCACCAGCGATGCGGATGTATCGAGCACACCAGCCTGGTGTGCCAACCAGAAATGCTGGTGTACCCGCACATCAGCCTGATGGGTACACCAAGAGAGTCTGGTGTCACACCACAAGGACTCATGCGCCGACCAGGCAGCCTGGTGTGCACACCACGCAGTTTGATGTGACACCAGAGTTGTGTTTTTGTTAACTTTTCCCCCAGTCCGCGCGCGTGTTTTCTATTAGTTTGTGTGCCGCCCCGTCCCCCGACGGGGTGCCTCGTTTCCTCCCGTCTTGGTGGTCGCCGGAGACCCCGCGGCGGGCTCCTTTGTGCTCAAGAAGTGTCCCCCTTGTCCCGAGCACTTTCCGTGGCGGCCATAAGCAGCTTGGGGCGCTAGCCTGCTCGCCTCTTTGAGGGTTTCTCTTTCCCTTTGCGCCGGTATTCTTGTTTAAGTTTGAGAAAGTAAAGAAGTCTTCTTTGTGAGTCGAAGCCGAAAAGATGTGTTGGTGCGCTTTCCTTACTTCCGACGAGCTTGGTTTGGTAGGAAAGCAACAAAGGAAGCTAGTAATTATTACAGTTTTTGGGGCCGAAATGCCTACTACGAGCGAGGAGGGCGTCGATCGCCTGAAGCAAAAGAGGATTACCCTGCGAGCCGCCAGAACAAAAATCATCAACGAGATTCGCGTCTGCTAGCCACGGATCCAACCTACATCGGTGAGCTCCAAGAAACATTTGATCTTCTTCTACTTAAGGAGGCTTCCCTGAAAGAGCAGGGCAAGGAAATCGAGCCAACTGTCGAATATGATGCCTTAGAAGAGGAAATTTCTGGCGCGGAGGGGTAGGCGGAACGGATCAGCGTAACTAAGACATGAGTCCACCGCAAGCTGGAAGGCCAAGAATTGTGGAACGACAGGGCGTCCGGTTCTTCGACGCAGGGCAGTAGCTCCGGACAAACTCCAGTTGATCACGGCCAACTCCCTACAACCGTAAAGCTTCCGAAGCTTTACTGTTGTGCTTTTTTGCTTTTTTGAATAAAGTAATTATGGCAGCAGCGTTGTTGTCAAACTTATCATTGTACCATTTTTTTGTGAGTAAAGCAACACCCAGTCAGCAGGTGGTCTGGTATCACATTATAAAACCTGATGTCCCGCCAGACACCAGATTTCTGGTGTAACATCAGAACACCAGATTTCTTGTGTCATACCCGCACATCAGATTTCTGGTGTCACACCAGAACACCAAATTTCTGGTGTCACACCAGAAAATGTCCGAAATCACATCTGTGAAAAAATCTGGTGTAACATCAAGTCACACCAGCCCTCGAGCTGGTGTATTTTTCCCTAGGGTAGCGTTCTCCGCCAGGTCATATTTAAGACTAAGTAACTCCACGAGAGAACCATACTGCGGCAAACTGGCGCTGCTTTTTAGAGCCCGAGGCCGTGGCGGCATTCCAACGGAGCTTCACAGGCCGCCACCAGGCGCAATCTCGGAATCTCTTCCTTTGTTTTAAAATTAGTTTTCTTAAATGTTCTGCCGGCAGCCCAGAAACAATAGTCTAGATTATGTTTCTGGCATTCCGTCACAACATAGTTAATATCTAAACATAGAAATGAGAGCAAAAAGTTTGTTTCCATTGCCCTTTAATAACTAGTGAAAAATACTCCAGCTCGAGGGCTGGTGTGACTTGATGTTACAACAGACTTTTTCACAGATGTGATTTGGGACATTTTCTGGTGTGACAACAGAAATCTGGTGTTCTGGTGTGACACCAGAAATCTGATGTGTGGATATGACACCAGAAATCTGGTGTTCTGATGTTACACCAGAAATCTGGTGTTCTGGCGGGACATCAGTTTTTCTTGTAATGTGATACCAGACCACCTGTTGACTGGGTGTTGCTTTACTCACAAAAAGGGTACAATGAGAAGTTTGACAGCAGCAGTAAAGCTTCGGAAGCTTTACTGTTGTCGGGAGTTGGCCGTGATCAACTGGAGTTTGTCCGGAGCCACTGCTCTGCGTCGAAGAACCGGACGCCCTGTCGTTCCGAAATTCTTGGCCTTTCAGCTTGCGGTTGACTCGTGTCTTAGTTGCGCTCATCCGTTCCGCGTACCCCTCCGCACTAGAAATTTCCTCTTCGACAGATAGCTCGATTTCCTTGTCCAGATCTTTCAGGGAAGCATCCTTAAATAGAAGAATATCAAATGTTTCTTCGAGCTCACCGATGTCGGTTGGATCCGTGGCCAGCAGGACGCCAATCTCGTTGATGACATTTGATGTGGCGGCTCGCAGGGTAATCCTCTTTCGCTTCAGGCGGTCGGCGCCATCCTCGCTCGTAGTAGGCATTTCGGACCCCAAAATCTGTAATAATTACTAGCTTCCTTCGTTGCTTTGCTACCAAACCAAGCTCTTCGGAAGTAAGGAAAGCACACCAACACATCTTTTCGGCTTCGACTCACAAAGAAGACTTCTTTACTTTCTCAAACTTAAACAAGAATAACGGCAGAAAGGGAAAGGAAAACCCTTGAAGAGGCGAGCCGGCGACCGCCCCAAGCTGCTCAAGGCCGCCCAGGAAAGTGCTCGGGACGAGGGGGACACTTCTTGAGCACAAAGGAGCCCGCCGCGGGGTCTCCGGCGACCACCAAGACGGGAGGAAACGAGGCACCCCGTCGGGCGACGGAGCGGCACACAAACTAATAGAAAACACGCGCGCGGACCGGTGGGAAAAGTCAACAAAAACACAACTCTGGTGTCACATCAAACTGCCTTGTGTGCACACCAGGCTGCCTGATCGGCGGATGAGTCCTTGTGGTGTGACACCAGACTCTCTTGGTGTACCCATCCGGCTGATGTGCGGGTACACCAGCATTTCTGGTGGGCACAACAGGCTGGTGTGCTCGATACATCAGCATCGCTGGTGGGCACACTAGATATTCTGGTGTCACACCAGGATTCTCTGATGTCACACCAGGATCGCCTGGTGTATTTTTCATTAGGTTAACGGTAATATTAAGAAGAAAAAGAAGATGGAGAAGAAGAAGAAGAAGAAAAACAAGAAGGTGAAGACGACAATGAAGATGACGGTGAAGACGACGACGAACAGAACGACAAAGAACAAAAAAGAAGTAGTAGCAGAAGGAGGAGGAGGAGGAGGAGGACAAGAAGAAAAAGAAGAAGGAGAGGAAGAATGAGAAAAAGACGAAGACGAAGAATAAGAAGAAAAAAGTGAGAAACGAAGAAGGAGAAGAAGACGTCGAAGAGGAAGACAAAGGAGAACAAGACGTAGCAGAAGACGAAGACGAAGAATAAGCCAGTTGTCTTAACTTCGACAAAAATTCGGCCTTCCTTGCACCTCGAGCGCGCACACGCAGCCCAGGCGCCGTGGAAGATGTAGAGCGCGTGATGGAGGCCGGGCTTTCGAACCATAAGCCCTGCCGTTTTCATTCAATCAGTGACTACCCTAGTGAAAAATACACCAGCTCGAGGGCTGGTGTGACTTGATGTTACACCAGACTTTTTCACAGATGTGATTCGGGACATTTTCTGGTGTGACACCAGAAAGCTGGTGTTCTGATGTGACACAAGAAATCTGGTGTTCTGATGTGACACCAGCAATCTGATGTGTGGGTATGACACCAGAAATCTGGTGTTCTGATGTTACACCAGAAATCTGGTGTTCTGATGTTACACCAGAAATCTGGTGTTCTGTCGGGACATCAGGTTTTGTTGTAATGTGATACCAGACCACCTGTTGACTGGGTGTTGCTTTACTCACAAAAAAAAGGTACAATGGTAAGTTTAGCAACAACGCTGCTGCCATAATTACTTTATTCAAAAAAGCACAGGAGTAAAGCTTCGGAAGCTTTACTGTTGTAGGGAGTTGGCCGTGATCAACTGGAGTTTGTCTGGAGCCACTGCCCTGCGTCGAAGAACCGGACGCCCTGTCGTTCCGCAATTCTTGGCCTTTCAACTTGCGGTTGACTCGTGTCTTAGTTACGCCGATCCGTTCCGCCTACCCCTCCGCACTAGAAATTTCCTCTTCTAAGGCATCATATTCGACAGATGGCTCGATTTCCTTGTTCAGGTCTTTCAGAGAAGCCTCCTTAAGTAGAAGAATATCAAATGTTTCTTCGAGCTCACCGATGTCGGTTGGATTCGTGGCCAGCAGACGCCAATCTCGTTGATGATCTTTGTTGTGGTGGCTCGCAGTGTAATCCTCTTTCGCTTCAGGCGGTCGGCGCCCTCCTCGCTCGTAGTAGGCATTTCGGCCCCAAAAACTGTAATAATTACTGGCTTCCTTTGTTTCTTTGCAACCAAACCAAGCTCGTCGGAAGTAAGGAAAGCGCACTAACACATCTTTTCGGCTTCGACTCACAAAGAAGACTTCTTTACTTTCTCAAACTTAAACAAGACTACCGGCGGAAAGAGAGAGAGAAACCCTCGAAAAGGCGAGCCGGCGAGCGCCCCAAGCTGCTCAAGGCCGCCCGCGAAAGTGCTCGGGACGAGGGGGACACTTCTTGAGCACAGAGGAGCCCGCCGCGGGGTCTCCGGCGACCACCAAGACGGGAGGAAACAAGGCACCCCGCCGGGGGACGGAGCGGCACACAAACTAATAGAAAACACGCGCGCGGACCGGGGCGAGAAATCAACAAAAACACAACTCTGGTGTCATATCAAACTGCGTGGTGTGCACACCAGGCTGCCTGGTCGGCGCATGAGTCCTTGTGGTGTGACACCAGACTCTCTTGGTGTACCCAACAGGCTGATGTGCGGGTACACCAGCATTTCTGGTGGGCACAACAGGCTGGTGTGCTCGATACAACAGCATCGCTGGTGGGCACATCAGATATTCTGGTGTCACACTAGGATTCTCTGGTGTGACACCAGGATTGCCTGGTGTATTTTTCATTAGGGTATAGGCTTCATTAAGATGGCAATTTAGACCAGTTGGTTTATGACCGAAGATAAGCACCAGTGTTTACGTCTCTTTTCGTCCTTGTTTTTTCGGCGCCTATCTTCGAACTATAGACTTCCTTCGTTTCCTCTCCCGGTTTCTGACTTCCTGGTTTCCTATGGAAACCGGGAAGTCAGAAAAGGCGCGATAGCGGAAGCCACTGGGCGGAAGCTTTACGTTTCGGTTTCGCTTTTCTCCGACGCCGGGTTTGCGGCTGGTAGCGACGACGCGAGGGGCTACGAAAAAACGCCGAGTTGGCCGAGTACGAGTCACGGCCCACGATACGAGCAACGGGCCGTTTGCCGCTGTCGACCGGCGATGCGGTATCCGCGGCTTGGTGTCACGATCGGTTTGTTGTCGTGCACGCTGACTCAAAGCTCGAAGTTACGCAGTTCCGTTCCGGCGCCGGCCGCACCACGTTTTCCGGTGCATCGCACGTGGAGGCCTTTCGACGCATTTAGTGACCGTAAAGATGGTGCCCGCTGTCTTCGGTGCTGTGGAAGAAGTTGCGAGACGGAAGAAGCATCGAAACCAAGGCGTTTAGGACTCCAGGCCGGGCCGCCGGTTCACTCTGAACGAGAGGCGACATGTGTGCGCACGCTTTGAGGGAGCCTCCGCGTTTCGCCGCGCCAGAACTCGCCGATCGCGACCGTACCCAGAGTCCGAGAGGCTCTTGCAGCCGGGAACGGCACCGAGGTAGGAGCTGCTCGTTCTGCGCTACCATGCAGTGCTCAACAGTGCTCGGGGCTCTCGGTGTCGTTCGTGCTTGCACCGATGTCTTTGTGACCCTTTCGGACACGCAAGTCGTACTTCGCAAAGGTTTGGACGGGGCCGCCCACACCGAGCAGCTCCGCTATATTCCGCTTAGTTGTGATCACAATAAAAGCTTGCGTTTGTTCTCGGGAAAAAAATTGCGGGACCTCTCTCCGCGCCGCCGACGAGATTGGCCGCCTCCATGTTCTCAGCTGTTCACTCGCTCCCGCAGTGAGCGCCTTCCGATAATCCTCCCCGTTCCAAAATGCGATGCGATCTCCGTTTACATGGGCTGATTGAATGCGCACTCGACATTTCGATCCACCCCTGTCTAGCGACTTTAATGCGATGCGCTTTGCGCATTATGCCGTTTACATGACCGTATATCGAATGCGGCAACTGGATTCAATACGACTAAGTCGCATTCATGTAAACGCGGCTTATGTTCTTTTTCGACATGAATGGTGTATGTAACGATACCGGTGGTAAACGATGGACGTTATGTTGGAAGATGGCGGTCGTCTTTCTGCATGTATGATTTGGATATAACGGTGGTCGTGTGATATAAGCGTTTTTGTTTGGAAAGTTGGCGGTCGCCTACGTCATCGGCCGCAAAATCATAACAGCACACCGAATCATATCGGCAAGCAAACTGGCTGCCAGTATAGACAGACCCGGAGCCATAGCGGTGCCGTTATCTCCAGTTATGCAGAAAGCCGAACCAAACTAGCTGCATCCATAATAACAAGAAATTATGGTGGTGTCATACCCGAACTGTACAAGCAGCAGGTTTGTTTCTTGTACGTTTTTCCAATAGGGAAGGACCAGCATAACTCAACTGTAAAAAGATAATGTGCATAAAACAGAAGTTTTATTTTACAAAAATCTGTTCCGATAAGAATGAATCACCCTGTATCTCAGCACCTGTCAAACTGGGTTCAGTATAGCAGGTACGGCAACCAGAAAACCACAAAGTATGCAGAGCAGATAACTGAGGAAATACGGAGAGATGCAAAAGGTATTCTGCCAGCATAGGACCTTGTTACAGAAACTGGATTCATTATTTGATATGTGTGCAATGCATTGGCACACATGCTACTTGAAGTAGCTGTGCATAGATGCACTGTCCGATACTGAAGGCAAGATGTGCATTGGTAGAAAAGGTAATATTTCAATGTCAAGCTTAACTTATGTGCAAACAGAAGTTACAGAAAAATCTTGCGTGATTTAAGTTTTACTTCCCACAAAATTTGGAAGGAAAATTTAAAAAAAAAATATCACAGAATTTGTTCCATGGCTAAAGCTTCTGAATTTATTAATAATTGGATGGTCTTAATACTCCTATACTAAATAGATCAGTGGGAGATATTCTCAAACATCATTTTAAAGAAGGAGTCTGCCACCAATCTCAATGTGTCTTTAAAAGTGTCCAATTGTCAAACTGCCAGCACTGAAGTGTGATATGCATCACATGCATAATCAGCACTTGCTCATGCAAACTATGCAATGTGGGAAAGTGTATGGTACAAACATAAACAGCAAGGAGCTTAGCTTGTTCAATCCCGATACTTGGTCCTTGCATTCTGCCCTAGCTCGTCGGTCATTTGCCTTGCATATGAGGTGGTTACGAGTTGTCATACTTGGTATGCCGTAGTACCTTTACATATTCGCCCAAGGCATGGCGAGTGGCATCAGCTGCATACAAACAGCATGTGATTAAGCTGCAAGTAAATAAAAGTTGTTATAAAATGAGAAAAAAAAACTGAAAGGAAAACTAAATTAATAATAACTATTTATTGAGCTATTATGTGACCACAAAAAATAATGAGGTATGTCCTCCACACACATATCCCAATACAATACTTGAGGCATTCTATAAAATAACAGAGAATATATAGGCCTAGATGCTGGTAAAAATCGAGAAAAAATTGGGGGGTTGAGTCAATAAAAGCCAAACTAAGATGAATAATCATTTATTGAACTATTATGTGAGCACTACAAAATAACCAGCTATGTCCTCCATACAAATAACCAAATATATTGTCTTTAAATATCACAGCGTAGGCTTAAGATGCTAGCAAAAATAAGAAAAAAACAAAAATCAATACAGATTACCTCAGTACATCACAATGGTACTTGATCAAAATGACTAGAACAGGAGAACAATTTAGATACCTTCCGTTTCGAGTGTATACTTGTTGTTTCATTGCACATGCCACTTTCATTTAGGACCCTAAAGTTGCATAAAATTCAAGCCACACTTCTTATAGTTTATGGCTTAAAACATTAAAACAAGCTACCATATTTTCCGGACTATAGTACACAATCCGGTGTATCTTTATTTATTCACGGTACTTCAAAGGCCCAATTAAGGGCATTACATGAGGCGGGGTACATTCAGGGTAAGTATCAATCAGAACAAAAGAATAGAAACAAAGTAAAAAAAATAAAGCACACACACACACGCCTCGAGGAAAGAAAATCTTGAATTACAGGTAAAGAAAGCAAATGCAAAGCGGCGAGGGTAAATTTCGGCTAAAAAGAAAAAGTATTTTCTTAGATAGTCCGCACTCGGTGTATAGTCCTCAGGGAAAACTTCAGGCTGGAGAACTCCATAAAAGGTATATCTGCAGTTGAATGTCAGGGGGCTCTCTGTGATTCGCTCGTCAGCCAATCGCAGAGCTCCTCAAGATTAAGCTTGACCCAAGTTGGTTGCTTGCGGGCTCCCAAGCAAACAACATGTCAGATGCGAGGTATCGAAAGCCTGGGAAACAGACTGACAGAAAGAGGTTGTCTTGATTAATTTATCCAAGCATAGAATATCCAAAACACGGTAATCTGGCCTAACCAGTTTTGTAATGATGAACAATCTTGAAACAAAAATTGTAGAGTCCACACCTGTACGATGTGAAATATCAACTTTTAGAGATGTATAGTTTGTGCACTTTAATCTGGAAAGTATTATGCATTTATTTTAGTTTAGAGTTAGAAAGTTAAAAGTTAAATGGGTGCTGTACTGAAATTCGACTTCACAAAACAAGGCACCAGAAGCACACAGTGGGATGCTACAGACCCCAAAACATCACTCATGCAGCAGTATCTCAACTGGATGGCAATATTTTCGAAAAAGAAGGGAAGAGGAGAATACAGATGTCGCAAGCTTTGTTCAATCATGCTCATATTTTCCAAAAAGTACTGCCATCCGTGCAAGATACAGTCATATGAGTTATGTTCTAAGGTTTGCAGCATCCCACCTAGTGCTCCTGCCTGGTTTCGTGCCATGCAAATCTCGGTTCAGCATCCCTTTGATACTAGAACGGTTGTTCTAGTATCAACCGTTCTAGTACAGCGACCTTGTTCAGGACCTTGTTCAGGAATTTCGTCACAACTGGCCTCGGAGTAGTGCTGCTAAGGCCGGCAAACAATCGTTCTAGTACAGCAACTGTGTTTGCTGTCTTTTTTGAGTACTTTATATTAAAAAGCCAGTAAGCCACCATGATGGCAGCGATGCCGTCCTCTGCATTCTTCACGGACGGAAACCGCTGCCTATCGACAGCGAGGTACAAAAGTCAGCACCCTCGGCGTCATTGCCAGAGTACACGACGCACGGCATTGCCGGGATGTCTTGCTCCTGTGTTAGGAAACATAATCAATGCAATGCAATGCAGGAACCGCGTGTGCGTCTTCTCTAAATCATCACAGATAACATATCACTATCTACCAGCGAGCTGGTCCAGTGTTATTTGCTATAGTTACTTGATCTATGTTAAATATGTAATACCCCCACCCCCTGCAGGCCTGATTACACTTGTACATAATGCAACTTAGACAAGTGGCAGTAAACCACGCGTTCCCAGCACTCAAAAATATGCAAGATCATCAGCACAACAGGGACACCTGCATTATCTTTGCGATTAGTAAAATTTCGGCAATGCTAGCCAGAAGTCTGGTTTCACATAGATTGAAACGTAAACGTTGCTTTGGCTTGCTCATTGCAAAAAAGCCAGAATCAGTCAACAGGAGCCCACATTCTCCTTGTGTGATCTCCTGATCTGCAATTACTTCACCTCCCATGTACATCTTTGCCAAACTCTTTTGCTTTAGATGGTTAAAAATCTTGCGGAAACTACTTTTGGCCATGATATTCCCAACCATCAGTGTGTCAAGAAAGACATCCACTGTATCTTTTGTACCTTTCTAGAAAAGTGTGCCGTGCAGTGAATAGAAAGCTTGTGTGTCGAAGTTGTAGTCAAACATGTGAAGCAATGCCATCCGCACCGTATTGGCTCCCTTGAGACCATGCGACTCCTTAACATCACCTCCAACTGCATAACGTTGCTAAACTCTGATTTAGATGAAGCCTAAACTAGGTACAAGCTTGGAACATGGCTCTATCGGTCGTGCAAGAAAGGTGCTAGTTTGTGATGTACCGCATGCTTAGCTGCCATTAAAAAAAAGAAAATGAAAAACTTTAATAAGATGGATACATTCACAATTGCAAAAGTGCACCAATGTTGCCTAAACATCTGGTTAGAAAGATTGTGCGCAAGGGAATTTATAAAAGTGCTAGGTTACATTCTGCAACCTATGCTAGGAAAGATAGTTGAGAGCTTACCTCCCCTCCAACAAACAGGTGTGACAGTGCCATGGTTTCCATGACATTGTAAACCACGATCATGGTAGCCGCTACTGCCAAGATATCTGAAAAATAGTAGCACCGTTCCAGTATAAGGTTAGTAGAAATTCTCTGCAGTTTTCATGCCCTTGGCGCCGTGGAGGGCTCGCCCTCCACGGCGCTTGCCCACATGATTTTGCAAGGTCCATCGAAGTTGGAGCTTCGGGTACTGCGCCGCGGTACGATTCTCATCTTGAACGAAACGGGCAAAGTTGGAGATAGGAACCAGCGCTCCTGGACTCAGCAGCGCGGCCTCTCGCCCCCCCCTTCCCCTTGCCCGCTTCCCACCCCCCAGCAGGGGCCACGAAAGCGGCATGGCCACCACAAGCGATAGCGATGAAATATCTCGCAGTCACTATTTCTGCCGGGTGTGTGCAAAGACGACCTATGTAAGGCTCTGCGTGAAAAACATGGGCGTGCGTGCGGACTCCATATTGTTTAACAATAACGCGGGAACGCCAATTGACCGGTAGATCAGCGCCTTATCGCGGCGTGAAACAGCATGTCAGCGAGACTATATTCGCTTCTGGCCGAAGGCACGCGCATAGCCTCACTGACTTGCTGTTTCGAGCCACGATAAGGCGCTGATGTACCGGCCGGTTTGCGTCCGCGCGATATTGTTGAAAAATCTAGGAGGCTGTACATCAGGCTAAACTCGTTATTCAGCATCATTTCAAAGTTCTACTTTTTCTGCAAATTGAAGAATCCGAAACCTCACGTTCAACAGGCGTTGATGTGCCACCGGTGACAGAATTTTGAACATGACGTTCAGCGCAATCGGGAAGCATACCGGCATCCGTGTACAATGACGATGAGGTTGTTGGCGGAGTCGTTTGCATCAAAACGCATGAATTCGTGAACAAAAATAACATTATTTTAAAATCGCGTGATTTTAGTCAGGATTTTATTTCTTATAGAGTGCGTAAAGTTTTACATATTCTTGTAATTGGGGTACATTTTACTCCAATATTACCCAAATACACCCCCGTTCGTTAACAGTGTAATACAACAATGGACGACACAGTCGTTCATGAAGGGCTTGATCGAGAACGTTAGATGGAGAGGAAGGTCATTAACTTATGCAAGAAATAAAAATGAACCCGGAACGCTGCCATGGGGTGATATCACGGGAAGGCAGCCTGATTTGACCTGACCAAGATGAACAAACTGTTTACGTTTATGGACGATTTCAAACAGGACACCTGAAAACCGCCATATCTCTGCTCATGTGGGCAAGTACGAGAAATTGTAAGCTTGGCAAAGCTACGTTCACGCGCACGCTGGACGGGCTTGACGCATGAGTCACCAGGCGGGCGCCATGGTTGCATTTCTCTGTAGGGGCTATAGACTGGACACCATATTTGAGGCTGCTGTTTAAAGCACATGCTCAGAACGCGCCAGCTTACATTAATAGACTGATACGACCGGCAATCTTTATGGTCTGGAACGCACGCTGCAAAAGAAAAATGAAACCTCAACAATAGCACGCGTTCATCATTCGCGCACACAGCTATGGCTGTCAGTGAATACTCACTACAGAAGGTATACACTGGACGCCATATTCGAGGGAGCTGCTTAAAGCGCATGGTCAGAACAAGATCACGCTATTAGGCTGCTCAGAACTGACAATAGTGATGGTGTGGAATTCACGTTGCGAAACATCTGTGTAAGCTCGGCTTCAGCACTCGGTCAGCAGTCGCGCATGCAGCTATGGCCGCCAGTGAATACTCCCTATGCACGTTTCCCACAAGGGCGCAGCCACCTTGAATGTCGTCACTTCTAATATGCGTTAAAATATTATTTTGATTTATCAACGACGCTAGAATGTGTACATGAAACATTCATGAATGTCAGAGATTCTTGTTTTGCCCCACCTAGTGTTTCTCGCATATTCCAAGTTGAAAATCTCTTAGTATTTTTTCGTCCGACATACTAGATACAGAACCCAAGTGACTGAGCACGAGAGGAAACGAAGGAAGTCTATAGTTCGAAGATAGGCGCCGAAAAAAAGAGGACGAAAAGAGACGTAAACACTGGTGCTTATCTTCGGTCATAAACCAACTGGTCTAAATTGCCATCTTAATGAAGCCTATACCCTAATGAAAAATACACCGGGAAGTCATATGGCGTCCAGTGTATACCTTCTGTAGTGAGTATTCACTGACAGCCATAGCTGTGTGCGCGAATGATGAACGCGTGCTATTGTTGAGGTTCCATTTTTCTTTTGCAGCGTGCGTTCCAGACCATAAAGATTGCCGGTCGTATCAGTCTATTAATGTAAGCTGGCGCGTTCTGAGCATGTGCTTTAAACAGCAGCCTCAAATATGGTGTCCAGTCTATAGCCCCTACAGAGAAATGCAACCATGGCGCCCGCCTGGTGACTCATGCGTCAAGCCCGTCCAGCGTGCGCGTGAACGTAGCTTTGCCAAGCTTACAATTTCTCGTACTTGCCCACATGAGCAGAGATATGGCGGTTTTCAGGTGTCCTGTTTGAAATCGTCCATAAACGTAAACAGTTTGTTCATCTTGGTCAGGTCAAATCAGGCTGCCTTCCCGTGATATCACCCCATGGCAGCGTTCCGGGTTCATTTTTATTTCTTGCATAAGTTAATGACCTTCCTCTCCATCTAACGTTCTCGATCAAGCCCTTCATGAACGACTGTGTCGTCCATTGTTGTATTACACTGTTAACGAACGGGGGTGTATTTGGGTAATATTGGAGTAAAATGTACCCCAATTACAAGAATATGTAAAACTTTACGCACTCTATAAGAAATAAAATCCTGACTAAAATCACGCGATTTTAAAATAATGTTATTTTTGTTCACGAATTCATGCGTTTTGATGCAAACGACTCCGCCAACAACCTCATCGTCATTGTACACGGATGCCGGTATGCTTCCCGATTGCGCTGAACGTCATGTTCAAAATTCTGTCACCGCTGGCACATCAACGCCTGTTGAACGTGAGGTTTCGGATTCTTCAATTTGCAGAAAAAGTAGAACTTTGAAATGATGCTGAATAACGAGTTTAGCCTGATGTACAGCCTCCTAGATTTTTCAACAATATCGCGCGGACGCAAACCGGCCGGTACATCAGCGCCTTATCGTGGCTCGAAACAGCAAGTCAGTGAGGCTATGCGCGTGCCTTCGGCCAGAAGCGAATATAGTCTCGCTGACATGCTGTTTCACGCCGCGATAAGGCGCTGATCTACCGGTCAATTGGCGTTCGCGCGTTATTGTTAAACAATATGGAGTCCGCACGCACGCCCATGTTTTTCACGCAGAGCCTTACATAGGTCGTCTTTGCACACACCCGGCAGAAATAGTGACTGCGAGATATTTCATCGCTATCGCTTGTGGTGGCCATGCCGCTTTCGTGGCCCCTGCTGGGGGGTGGGAAGCGGGCAAGGGGAAGGGGGGGGGGGGGCGAGAGGCCGCGCTGCTGAGTCCAGGAGCGCTGGTTCCTATCTCCAACTTTGCCCGTTTCGTTCAAGATGAGAATCGTCCGCGGCGCAGTACCCGAAGCTCCAACTTCGGTGGACCTTGCAAAATCATGTGGGCAAGCGCCGTGGAGGGCGAGCCCTCCACGGCGCCAAGGGCATGAAAACTGCAGAGAATTTCTACTAACCTTATACTGGAACGGTGCTACTATTTTTCAGATATCTTGGCAGTAGTGGCTACCATGATCGTGGTTTACAATGTCATGGAAACCATGGCACTGTCACACCTGTTTGTTGGAGGGGAGGTAAGCTCTCAACTATCTTTCCTAGCATAGGTTGCAGAATGTAACCTAGCACTTTTATAAATTCCCTTGCGCACAATCTTTCTAACCAGATGTTTAGGCAACATTGGTGCACTTATGCAATTGTGAATGTATCCATCTTATTAAAGTTTTTCATTTTCTTTTTTTTAATGGCAGCTAAGCATGCGGTACATTACAAACTAGCACCTTTCTTGCACGACCGATAGAGCCATGTTCCAAGCTTGTACCTAGTTTAGGCTTCATCTAAATCAGAGTTTAGCAACGTTATGCAGTTGGAGGTGATGTTAAGGAGTCGCATGGTCTCAAGGGAGCCAATACGGTGCGGATGGCATTGCTTCACATGTTTGACTACAACTTCGACACACAAGCTTTCTATTCACTGCACGGCACACTTTTCTAGAAAGGTACAAAAGATCCAGTGGATGTCTTTCTTGACACACTGATGGTTGGGAATATCATGGCCAAAAGTAGTTTCCGCAAGATTTTTAACCATCTAAAGCAAAAGAGTTTGGCAAAGATGTACATGGGAGGTGAAGTAATTGCAGATCAGGAGATCACACAAGGAGAATGTGGGCTCCTGTTGACTGATTCTGGCTTTTTTGCAATGAGCAAGCCAAAGCAACGTTTACGTTTCAATCTATGTGAAACCAGACTTCTGGCTAGCATTGCCGAAATTTTACTAATCGCAAAGATAATGCAGGTGCCCCTGTTGTGCTGATGATCTTGCATATTTTTGAGTGCTGGGAACGCGTGGTTTACTGCCACTTGTCTAAGTTGCATTATGTACAAGTGTAATCAGGCCTGCAGGGGGTGGGGGTATTACATATTTAACATAGATCAAGTAACTATAGCAAATAACACTGGACCAGCTCGCTGGTAGACAGTGATATGTTATCTGTGATGATTTAGAGAAGACGCACACGCGGTTCCTGCATTGCATTGCATTGATTATGTTTCCTAACACAGGAGCAAGACATCCCGGCAATGCCGTGCGTCGTGTACTCTGGCAATGACGCCGAGGGTGCTGACTTTTGTACCTCGCTGTCGATAGGCAGCGGTTTCCGTCCGTGAAGAATGCAGAGGACGGCATCGCTGCCATCATGGTGGCTTACTGGCTTTTTAATATAAAGTACTCAAAAAAGACAGCAAACACAGTTGCTGTACTAGAACGATTGTTTGCCGGCCTTAGCAGCACTACTCCGAGGCCAGTTGTGACGAAATTCCTGAACAAGGTCCTGAACAAGGTCGCTGTACTAGAACGGTTGATACTAGAACAACCGTTCTAGTATCAAAGGGATGCTGAACCGAGATTTGCATGGCACGAAACCAGGCAGGAGCACTAGGTGGGATGCTGCAAACCTCAGAACATAACTCATATGACTGTATCTTGCACGGATGGCAGTACTTTTTGAAAAATATGAGCATGATTGAACAAAGCTTGCGACATCTGTATTCTCCTCTTCCCTTCTTTTTCGAAAATATTGCCATCCAGTTGAGATACTGCTGCATGAGTGATGTTTTGGGGTCTGTAGCATCCCACTGTGTGCTTCTGGTGCCTTGTTTTGTGAAGTCGAATTTCAGTACAGCACCCATTTAACTTTTAACTTTCTAACTCTAAACTAAAATAAATGCATAATACTTTCCAGATTAAAGTGCACAAACTATACATCTCTAAAAGTTGATATTTCACATCGTACAGGTGTGGACTCTACAATTTTTGTTTCAAGATTGTTCATCATTACAAAACTGGTTAGGCCAGATTACCGTGTTTTGGATATTCTATGCTTGGATAAATTAATCAAGACAACCTCTTTCTGTCAGTCTGTTTCCCAGGCTTTCGATACCTCGCATCTGACATGTTGTTTGCTTGGGAGCCCGCAAGCAACCAACTTGGGTCAAGCTTAATCTTGAGGAGCTCTGCGATTGGCTGACGAGCGAATCACAGAGAGCCCCCTGACATTCAACTGCAGATATCCCTTTTATGGAGTTCTCCAGCCTGAAGTTTTCCCTGAGGACTATACACCGAGTGCGGACTATCTAAGAAAATACTTTTTCTTTTTAGCCGAAATTTACCCTCGCCGCTTTGCATTTGCTTTCTTTACCTGTAATTCAAGATTTTCTTTCCTCGAGGCGTGTGTGTGTGTGCTTTATTTTTTTTACTTTGTTTCTATTCTTTTGTTCTGATTGATACTTACCCTGAATGTACCCCGCCTCATGTAATGCCCTTAATTGGGCCTTTGAAGTACCGTGAATAAATAAAGATACACCGGATTGTGTACTATAGTCCGGAAAATATGGTAGCTTGTTTTAATGTTTTAAGCCATAAACTATAAGAAGTGTGGCTTGAATTTTATGCAACTTTAGGGTCCTAAATGAAAGTGGCATGTGCAATGAAACAACAAGTATACACTCCAAACGGAAGGTATCTAAATTGTTCTCCTGTTCTAGTCATTTTGATCAAGTACCATTGTGATAAACTGAGGTAATCTGTATTGATTTTTGTTTTTTTCTTATTTTTGCTAGCATCTTAAGCCTACGCTGTGATATTTAAAGACAATATATTTGGTTATTTGTATGGAGGACACAGCTGGTTATTTTGTAGTGCTCACATAATAGTTCAATAAATGATTATTCATCTTAGTTTGGCTTTTATTGACTCAACCCCCCAATTTTTTCTCGATTTTTACCAGCATCTAGGCCTATATATTCTCTGTTATTTTATAGAATGCCTCAAGTATTGTATTGGGATATGTGTGTGGAGGACATACCTCATTATTTTTTGTGGTCACATAATAGCTCAATAAATAGTTATTATTAATTTAGTTTTCCTTTCAGTTTTTTTTTTCTCATTTTATAACAACTTTTATTTACTTGCAGCTTAATCACATGCTGTTTGTATGCAGCTGATGCCACTCGCCATGCCTTGGGCGAATATGTAAAGGTACTACGGCATACCAAGTATGACAACTCGTAACCACCTCATATGCAAGGCAAATGACCGACGAGCTAGGGCAGAATGCAAGGACCAAGTATCGGGATTGAACAAGCTAAGCTCCTTGCTGTTTATGTTTGTACCATACACTTTCCCACATTGCATAGTTTGCATGAGCAAGTGCTGATTATGCATGTGATGCATATCACACTTCAGTGCTGGCAGTTTGACAATTGGACACTTTTAATGACACATTGAGATTGGTGGCAGACTCCTTCTTTAAAATGATGTTTGAGAATATCTCCCACTGATCTATTTAGTATAGGAGTATTAAGACCATCCAATTATTAATAAATTCAGAAGCTTTAGCCATGGAACAAATTCTGTGATATTTTTTTTTTAAATCTTCCTTCCAAATTTTGTGGGAAGTAAAACTTAAATCACGCAAGATTTTTCTGTAACTTCTGTTTGCACATAAGTTAAGCTTGACATTGAAATATTACCTTTTCTACCAATGCACATCTTGCCTTCAGTATCGGACAGTGCATCTATGCACAGCTACTTCAAGTAGCATGTGTGCCAATGCATTGCACACATATCAAATAATGAATCCAGTTTCTGTAACAAGGTCCTATGCTGGCAGAATACCTTTTGCATCTCTCCGTATTTCCTCAGTTATCTGCTCTGCATACTTTGTGGTTTTCTGGTTGCCGTACCTGCTATACTGAACCCAGTTTGACAGGTGCTGAGATACAGGGTGATTCATTCTTATCGGAACAGATTTTTGTAAAATAAAACTTCTGTTTTATGCACATTATCTTTTTACAGTTGAGTTATGCTGGTCCTTCCCTATTGGAAAAACGTACAAGAAACAAACCTGCTGCTTGTACAGTTCGGGTATGACACCACCATAATTTCTTGTTATTATGGATGCAGCTAGTTTGGTTCGGCTTTCTGCATAACTGGAGATAACGGCACCGCTATGGCTCCGGGTCTGTCTATACTGGCAGCCAGTTTGCTTGCCGATATGATTCGGTGTGCTGTTATGATTTTGCGGCCGATGACGTAGGCGACCGCCAACTTTCCAAACAAAAACGCTTATATCACACGACCACCGTTATATCCAAATCATACATGCAGAAAGACGACCGCCATCTTCCAACATAACGTCCATCGTTTACCACCGGTATCGTTACATACACCATTCATGTCGAAAAAGAACATAAGCCGCGTTTACATGAATGCGACTTAGTCGTATTGAATCCAGTTGCCGCATTCGATATACGGTCATGTAAACGGCATAATGCGCAAAGCGCATCGCATTAAAGTCGCTAGACAGGGGTGGATCGAGATGTCGAGTGCGCATTCAATCAGCCCATGTAAACGGAGATCGCATCGCATTTTGGAACGGGGAGGATTATCGGAAGGCGCTCACTGCGGGAGCGAGTGAACAGCTGAGAACATGGAGGCGGCCAATCTCGTCGGCGGCGCGGAGAGAGGTCCCGCAATTTTTTTCCCGAGAACAAACGCAAGCTTTTATTGTGATCACAACTAAGCGGAATATAGCGGAGCTGCTCGGTGTGGGCGGCCCCGTCCAAACCTTTGCGAAGTACGACTTGCGTGTCCGAAAGGGTCACAAAGACATCGGTGCAAGCACGAACGACACCGAGAGCCCCGAGCACTGTTGAGCACTGCATGGTAGCGCAGAACGAGCAGCTCCTACCTCGGTGCCGTTCCCGGCTGCAAGAGCCTCTCGGACTCTGGGTACGGTCGCGATCGGCGAGTTCTGGCGCGGCGAAACGCGGAGGCTCCCTCAAAGCGTGCGCACACATGTCGCCTCTCGTTCAGAGTGAACCGGCGGCCCGGCCTGGAGTCCTAAACGCCTTGGTTTCGATGCTTCTTCCGTCTCGCAACTTCTTCCACAGCACCGAAGACAGCGGGCACCATCTTTACGGTCACTAAATGCGTCGAAAGGCCTCCACGTGCGATGCACCGGAAAACGTGGTGCGGCCGGCGCCGGAACGGAACTGCGTAACTTCGAGCTTTGAGTCAGCGTGCACGACAACAAACCGATCGTGACACCAAGCCGCGGATACCGCATCGCCGGTCGACAGCGGCAAACGGCCCGTTGCTCGTATCGTGGGCCGTGACTCGTACTCGGCCAACTCGGCGTTTTTTCGTGGCCCCTCGCGTCGTCGCTACCAGCCGCAAACCCGGCGTCGGAGAAAAGCGAAACCGAAACGTAAAGCTTCCGCCCAGTGGCTTCCGCTGTCGCGCCTTTTCTGACTTCCCGGTTTCCACGCTTCCGGTCGTCGCGAAGATGGCGACGTAGTGGTTTTGGCGTCGCTGGCTCGTTCTGCGTTTTGGGGGACAGATGTTTTACGGTCTGTTTCTACTGCGTCTCTGGCTCTCAACTCGACGGCGCCTCTCATAGTTCAACCAGGCGTGGTCAACCTGAGTCAGGCCGGCTCGACTCGTCCGATCGCCGGACCGCAGGCGACTTCCCAGTTCGGCCGTGAGGCCTAGGATCCGAAGACGTCTGTCTCCGTGAAGCGGTAAGCGAATCTCGTCCCGTTTTCGTTCTACTTTTAAATTACGTTAGGTGCGCTACAGTGTAAGCATGCGTGCCAAGTGTTCGTAACAATTTTGAACTAGAATAATTGTGCTTCATTGCGGTTTGTCATTTACGGAAAATATAAATCGAGAAATGAACGAGGAGCCATGCTTGAAAACGATGCATGTACAGTACGATGTTAACTTCTACCTCGGCGGCTTTAAAAAAAAGTCAAGACTGGTTACGGTTGGATACGAGGCTGGTCCCAATGCAATGGTAAGCACTTAGAGCGCCTTTCTGAACGGCATGTAAGCAATATAGCGATCAACGAGACGAGCGACGGCGAGAAGCTACGAGTGGTGGCGCCGAGCGACGAAGATTTCTCACTCTCGCTGCTTGCGCCGCTCGGTTCTTGGGCTTCTCAAAACGTCGCTCATCCCTTGGTCGCTCGCACCAATCGCTTTCATAATGTGTGTCTCGTCGCGCGGCTGACTACCGTGTTCATTCAAGTATAAATCGACTTTTTTTTTTTTTTGGAAATTGCGATTAAAGACTTTCGACCTACATTCGCGACCAAATTTTGCGACCCTACCGGAGGCATGGAGCTATCGAGTCACCGAGCCGGAGTTGCCGTAGAGCCGCGCCGCTTCTTGTTTCAAAACGCTTTTGGTGCACGAAAACAACCGCGGTGGCCGGTGCCGCTATCGCGTGCATCTCGGGCGTCTGGTTTCGCCATCGCGCCTCTAGCCACTAGCGTTCCCCTTGCTGGGCAACGGTGAAGGAAAGAAACGCGATGCGCTATGCACTTTGCCCTCCATCCTCGCAAACGCGCACAAAAAAAAAAAAAAAAGAAAAGTTACTTTTGTTTGTTGTTTGAGGCGACTCGGCTCGCGTGTTGCTCATGGCGACACGGCGGCTTTGCTTGCGTCTTTGTAGTTCGTCTTTCGTCGCTTCGCACCTTCTTTCATTTCTTTTTGTCGTCATTTTACAACGGTGTCAGTGAAGTATTGTTGCGAATTTGCGAGGATGTCTACCAAGCTGACGAAGCTTCGGAAGACGATGACATGTCCAGAAGTTCTGACGGTGATTAAGTTTTTGGCATCGCCCCGTGATTTAGCTGAGAGTGATGTAAATAAAGGTTTGTTTCTTTTGCCCAAAATTTCCCCCGTTTTGAAAAATAAAAAAAAAGGTCGACATATATTTGAATTATTTATTTTTTATTTGCGGTGGGTCCAACAAATAGGCTTCGATTTATTTTCGAGTAAATATGTTAACTTTAATTTTTATTTTGGGTTACGTCGGACGTAACTCGAATGCTTGACAGTTACGTTGGGCGTAACTTTAATTTTTATTTCAGGTTCCGTCGGACGTAACGTTAGACACTGCGTTACACTTAAGCAAAATAGGGGCTGCTGGTTCATCATAAACCAACTAATTGTGTATGATTAAAGCGCATCACTGGCCTGAGAGAAATACTGCCATCCTATAGGAATATAGCGCTTCAGATAAATTTGTTAATTTTTACTTTTAGTCCCTGCCCCACCAGATACAACATCTGACCTAAAGCAGTGTTCCGGATCTCCTTCCAAGACCTCAGGCGGGTCGTCATTCAATCCAGGAGTCGGCGGCGTCTCATGGGCGTGTTGCTGGTGCTTCTTACTGGATGGTGCTACCGAGGGAAAAGTGGCCGTGCTTGGGAAAGGCAAGTATGGCCGCCGTAAGTATAGATATTGTTTTTAGCTTTGCTCGAATCCACCTTTAAGTAATGCACAGTTCGCATGTTTGCATCTCTCAATGCTTCTACAGTCGGCTGTTAATATTTGGAGTGCTCCAACTCTGTCAGCGCTAGTTTCTCTAGATCATGCAAATGGGATGCAGCAATAAACCACATATGCTCTCGCAACAAACAGCGCTGTGCCGAAACACTGTGGAATTTACTCTAGCTTAATAATGCCGCACAAAATAGTTGACACCAAGTATAGCTGCTTTTGTGACTCCGTTTTACCAAAAGCTCTGCCGAAACAAACTCGCCGCCTTATTGGTAGTGCAAAAGAACCTCGCGTGCCTAACCTGGAGAAGGGCATCTTTTTCATAGGTCAATTTTTTCTTAAAGCAATACCTTCAGCCTCCTTGAAATGTTAACATCATGTGACACTCAGAAGAACAGTAAACCCCTTAATGTTGGCGACCCTTTAATTTTCGCGGCCTTTATTTTTGCGGAATTCAGTGGCTGCGATTATGTCCTCTGTGACCGATTCGAGAAGAAATAGGGGCCACCAAGATAAGGGGGTTTTACTGTACATCGGAGGAGAGAGGAATTCACTTTTGTTTGTATGCAAGAGTAAAACCAACAACAACAATCATGGTGTCGACACTTTGTGAGCCTATCTGTGTCTATTGAATGATATCAATTTTGTTTTAGTTCGTTAAACATTGTTGCCTGTACACTGTGGGATGTCGTCTTCAACGCGAGCAGTGGTTTTCCTCTGAAGCAGGCAGCATGGACGCGTGCCGCAGCACAACATAGTTCATTTGCAGGTGGTACCGCAGTTTGAAGGATGGTTCGCACAATATGGGGGAATCGCAATTCAATGTTCTACCTCGGGCGTAGACAAGATTTGCTCATTCTAAATCATTTTGTCTACAAATCGGGAACTTGCAACGAATGTACCCGCATGGTTGGAAGGGCCAGACAAGCCTTGTGAGTGCTCCGTTTTCTAGCCTCTCAGTCCTGAACCTACTCACGTACCATATGTGTAGATGTTACGATAGGTGGGAGCACTTATTTGGAAAATGGTGAATGGCAACTGTTGTTATCTTTAAGGTGGACGGCATATTTGCAGTATTTTTCCTCACTTAAAAATATGCCTTCCTAAAAATATGTAGTATAGCTGATGACAAAAAGAGAATGGCTGGGCGTCCTCCAGCACGTGCTTGTGCTCTTCACCCCGCTTTGGACAGATGTGCTCGCTCCAGGCTCATCAGGGGCTGAAACGTCATCGAAGGTAGCAGACGGGCTGGAGGTGGAACAACGGAGACTTCTCCCTGCCTTTCTGATGGTGTCAGGGAGCGTGTACTTCTATACTCTAACTTAGCTTAACCTGCACAGAGCTGAGTAGAATAGGCTTGGCAAGTGCCCTTATTGCATATGCATTTGTACAGCTGAGGCACTTTCTAAATCAAGAACATTGTGTACCTTACCTTCAAAAACACATATTTTGGGGGTGGAAAAGGAATTCTAAGGCATATTTTTGTTTGTATTGTCCTATTATGCATCGACTCCTTCAACTTAATGCTGAGTCGACCCAGCCTCTTGAAAAATTTAATGCTTGCCAGGTAATTGTTTTGCATTTAGTTGATATATCAGTATTCAGTTAGGTATCCCAAGTCATTAGTCGTTGAGGTGGAGTCTCTCTGTAAGTCAATCATGTTTAACATTCATAGAAATGCTTGTCAAATAATGGCACTGTCGAGGATATCTATTCAGCTCGGAACAATCGCTGGGCACAAGCTGATCGTGTGGTTACAGGCAGCAAACATCCCGGTTGGAACGTCCTATTTGGCAATGTAGCTGCAGACTAGGTGAGGGCCCCACTCATAAACGTCTATACTTTTAGTTAAGCTGGACCACTTTTCACACTACAAGCCATTGCAGCTAAAACAGCATGACACATGATTATAAGCTGGACGTACCATGGCGTCCAACTAGAAGGTCACATGGCTTGCTTTGTGCACTGAATTTGCAAGGATGGCTTGAAGCTTCTGTCGTGGTTAACTTTAAGCTGAGATAGTTTAAAATAATGCTCTCAGTTTTTAGTGTTGCCCGGCATGATTAACAAGTTGGTGATATAGCGCTGCATTGAAAAGTCTGTGCATTCATGAATGACTGTATCACCTTATGAATGCATACGAGCTATTAAACTCTTTGTTTTTCAGAGAAATGAAATGCACTTTGCTTCCAATTGCACCCGCTTCTGTAACTTCATGGTATGAAGCACCTTATGGCTGCAAGCTCTGACCGATCTTGTTCTGTGGTCTGCGCAGGCCCATATCAGGGAGTCGCTCCGAGAGCCTCACCAGAATTTCCTGCCCGCGGTCGTTCTAAATTTTTTTTGTTGTAGGTATGCATCCTTTCTGTCTTTCCCTTAATTGTACTCAAACGTCTTCTTTTCATTGTCGCCGATTTGCCTCAAAATTGGTTAAGCACACAAATGGACGCTGTACAACTGTATTGTGCATATTTTGTTCAAGGTAACTTTTCTTTGCCAAAGTTACAGATTTTTTTATGAAGGTTAGTCTTTTTTGTTTTTATTTACAAATTTATGTGAGTTTCCATGGGCAACACTAAAACGTTATGCCAGAAGCAAGGACAAGTTCACTGCTGTAATTTGTTCTCAACTGATTGCAAGAAATTTCGTTAATGTCGTGAAACCTCCCTCCAGCGCTTGCTTTGCAGCAAAAAAAAAATTATGCATAGGACATACTGTTTTTTAAACTGCTTGCTCATTCTGCAGGTCTGCCTGCCATAGATGTCGTGCTACTGGAGACCAGGCGAATTCGATTGCTGGTTTTGCCATTGCTTTTTTTTTTAGCCATTGTCTTAGTAGTTCTTGTAAATTTAGAGATTTTCCTAAAAAGCAAGCCGGGAAGAATATTTAGTTTAGTTAGGTAGCTGAAAATAATGATTTAGTACCCCTTTGTCAGTAAAATAGATACTGTATGCCACTCTTAGTGTCAAGCCGAGATCCACGTTTTTTGGCATTTTGCTCAGAGTAGTACCCATTCTTATTCGTTAGCCTCTTGGTGTGCCAACTAAACTCTTTGTATAAAGACACCTGCCCTCTGCTGGTACACTCTACCCTCATGTTCAGCGAGTGTATGAACTGGAGTTGTATCCACAGTCGACACTCGGTGAGCACGAGGATAGGAAAATCTTTCCATTGCAGCAGAGCCATATATGGGGAGAGTCTGGCAGTCTATGATTTCGCTGCCGTAACGTCTCCCTTCAAAGTGAGCTGATCAGCCCGCGGCACAGAGCAAGAGGCGTGAGCGCATGCGCGTGAACTCTAGGCTGCTCCCAGCTGAGCGGGGAGGGCCGCCATTTTCATTCATTCGCCCGGCATGGGATCGATATTCAAATTTCGGTTCTTTCCTTTTATTTGGCAGGCTCTGGCAATAAAATGATATAGTGTTTTTCCTCGGTGGCTTAAAAACCTAAAGAAAGAAGTTCCTCCATGTTTGAACGCACTTTTATTTAGGCAAAAAAAATAAATAAGCCCGTAGCAGACGACTCACAGCCTCAACAGTGCTCCGTGCCGATAGCTTTGCGTGAAAATGGCGGTCATCTCTGGCTCTTTGCTGCCTTCTCTATCCCTCCTTCGGCGTTCTCCTCCCTTTCCTCCTCTCCGGCGCCTTCGTTGCCACACCCGCTGGCTAAACTCTCCCACTATACGGCTTTGCATTGCAGTAGTAGTTTTAATTGTAGTCTTTACAGTTGAATGTGAATATTTGAGAGAAGTCTCTCAGGTTGGGGCTAAAGGGGGTTAAATGAATGCATTTGATAATTCGCCTAAATTCGGTACCCATCATTTTAACGCCTACGTAGCCTTGTCCTGGGGGGTGACTATGACTAAAATAAGAGGATCTATGTGCTGATCACGAATGAATATGCTAGCCATTCTAATGTAGCTCTGCCAAGTACTTGATTGTGATTTGTTTTTATTTTCAGCTGCTTCGGTGCCTCAAGGTCTGGAGATCCTAGTGGCCACAAGCTTGGCCTCAATCTTTTTCTGTGGTCTGGCCAGGACCATGGGGGAGGTAATCCCAGCAACAAGAGCATCGAAGTATCTCCCTGCCTGTGACTTTCGATCAGCGTCACGACAGGGGAGTCCTCGTGCCACCAGGTGTTAGGTATGCCACTTGAAATAAGCATTTTTCTTACCTATTAATAGAACAGCAAAAGCACTACTAAGCCTAAAATGCAAAAAAACATATTCAAATCTTGGGTTGGATGAAATTCCAATTACAAAAAGGAGTCTGCAGACATGATTAACATGTGAACTTAAAGCCCGCGGATGTAGGTTCGACGGTGTCACAGAAATAACTTCCCGCAGATCGCCTTACTCGTGCTATACCCAAACAAATTCTTAAAATAATCATTGTGTTTCGTTGGTGTCATCAATCTTAAGTCCCTACCACACTCACCAGTCGGGACATGTGAAATATAAAAAAACAGGAACTTGCACATTGTCAGCTCTGCAAAGATTTATATTGTAAACAAAGCATAGCACGTTCAGCTTAAGAAAAAAATTTAGTGCAGGCCTATATTCATGGTTCACACATGTGTGATTGCTCTTTATAATGAAGTGAAAACTGCTTAAGTTGTGGCCCACTACAGGCTTTCTATTAGTGTTAAAAAGTGTGGTAGAAAACATGATTGTGCTTGGAAGACGGGGACATGGGAAGGACAGACACAACAGAGCGCTAACTTTCAACTGATTTAATTCAAGAACCTCAGCGTAGAAACGGACTGTGTCACCGCACCACATTTAAACCAATCCGTGGCCCTGCCACGGACCGCAAGTACGCCAACTCCTTATCCGCCAAGTCAATTGACGCCACACTGACACAACTTGTGCCGGAACTATTTATAGTGTCAGCCTCCATAATCTCGCTAACAGTCCTATCTTTGTGCCTCTCAAGAACAGTAGACGAAGCAAATAATGGTTTGCACCCGCAGTCACGACAGTGACACGACAGATCATGACTGCGAGTGCAAACCATTATTTGCTCAGTCTACTGTTCTTGCTAGGCACAAAGATATGACTGTTAGAGAGATTATGGAGGCTGATGCTATAAATAGTTCCGGCACGTGTTGTGTCAGTGTGGCGTCAATTGACTTAGCGGATAAGGAGTTGGCGTACTTGCGGTCCGTGGCAGGGCCACGGATTGGTTGAGATGTGGTGCGGTAACGCAGTGTGTTTCTACGCTGAGGTTCTTGAATTATATCAGTTGAAAGTTAGCACTCTGTGGCGTCTGTCCTTCCTATGTCCCCATCTTCAAAGCACAATAATGTTTTCTAACGTACCGTACCAACTTGCCCAACAATCAGCACTTGTTAAAAAGTGCTATTGTGTTTTAAGCAGCTCGCACCAAATATTTTCTTGAAATACATAGGTTCATGGAAATTACTATGTAGATGTTGGCAGGCAGTCATGGTGAGGCCAATCTTTAATGCCAAGTGGTCCACTTATTCATTGTTAATTGAGTTTGTAAATATTGTAGGTCGCAAATTAAATTTTTATGGTACACAATGGGCACAATCATCCGTAATGACTAGCTCTACCTAGGGGAACTTCATACGTTTACTACGGCAAGATGGTTTCGAAAAACGAAGTATTTAGTTTATTCAACTCCTGCACTAACCTTGTCTTTAGAAACTTTTTATATTCTTTGCGATGCTGAGATAAGATTCTGGAAATAGTTTTTCTAGAACTACTCTAGATATTTCCAGTTCATCATTTTTCTCGCAAAGCATTCGAGAGAGCCAAACCCTGTAATGTACGGAGGGAACTCACTGAATGATGCGACTGACAGCTTGGAGCATTCGGCACTGTAGCAGTAATAATGACATGTCACTTATGTAATGCTCATTATCGCAGATCAAACTGCTTTTTCCGTCTACACTCATTTTCAGTAGACTCATTCAGCGAACTCCCACCCGAGACTGCAGCGCTGGGTTCTGCAAAGTAATTTGAATCAATATAGATGCAACAGGTTTCTTTGAGCGCGCGTCTAACACATATTCTTCATATTGAATCTGCTAACTGTATTCATGACCATGTCCATAATTATATCCACACTCCAGCTTATTTTTATTTTGACATTTGAGTTTTCTTCAGTACTTTTCTCAACATCTGTGCTTGCTGAGCCGTACTCAAGTCCATACATCTTGTCTTTCGCTATTACGTTAATTTATAAAACTGTTGATGCCGAGTGAGAATTCAAGGTACCGAATCTGTCGTGCGAGCTAAATAAGAACCAATAAAAAGCTATACAAAGGAAATTTTGTTAAAGAAGGCTGTATGGGCATTAGAATAGCACATGCCATGCTAAAAAAAAATACAAATTCTTGTTAGGTATGCAAGGATGACAGTGTTGTGCTGTTTCTGATGTGTCACAAAAAACAAAAAAAGTCAGTGCCATACAGTGTTCCTTATGGAAGTACAAACTGTTGAATTCGAAGCCCAGAAGTTTTATTCAAGAATGTTCCTCAATACAAATGTATTTTGAGATCTGAGCCACTGACTGATACATGGCTATGTGGCAAACATTCATTTTTATGTGCATTATAGTTTACTAGGTCTAGTCTGCATTGATTTATTGCATTCATGCTGAAACTGGGAGGGGTTCTCTGGGTATGAATAAAGAGATAAACATTTATTGATATCAAAACATTTGAGAACGGACAAAAGGAAGGATCTGAGAACGGTATCTTAGATTCTCTTCTTTTTCTTACAGTATATCTAATGTTCACTTTATTTCACCTGATGCATTTAGTTTTTAGCGCAGCTGTTAGCACCCGTTTCCGCGTTTCGCGGCGTCGCTGTCGGCATAACCGTTTAACTAAACTTGGCAGGAAATTGAATTAATGTTGTGGTCATGTGACGTTAATATTTCCGCTAAGTCTAGCTGAGAAACTGAATGTTTTTATGGATGACGTGACACAGTCATGCGACGTCATTTTCCCCGCTACTTTTAGCGGAAAAACTGCATTTGTGTTGAGGTCATGTGACATCAATTTCCGCGCTAAATTTATTGGGAAACTTAACCTGCTAAATTTAGTGGGGAAATTTCCCCCTAAATGGGAGGGAGCAGAAGAGGAGGAGGGGAGGGGAAGGAGGGGCATACCCTCCCATCTTCCTCTTCGAGAGTTGTACTGTATTTTCTCATTACAGAGAATTGTAAACGTCTCATATTTCATCTCATGTTTTTTCAACTTTTATATTGCAGGTGCGCTTGCAGCACAAATCTGGGCTGTGCTGATCCTCTACGCACAAGTTAGGAACTCCTGAGTGACAAGAGTGGGAGTTTGGTCTGACAGCTCAAGGGACACCATTGTTCAGTATTGAATTTTTAATTATCTTCTTTTGAGCAAAGTTCAGCTTTGCTGCATGCAGTTCTTCTAGAAATAAATACCTGCAACCAAATTTACCAGGTCACGACATTTTGCCTCTGCTCTTAGTGCTCCTGGTGAGCCTCAGATAAGAGCTTACTGGTGTGCAAACATCATAATTGTTTGAAACCACTCACTGATGTAGAGACTCATTGACATCCAGCATTCCAATGAAACGCTGGATATCCACAAGTCTTTCTTGAACGATGCAAGCGGGAAAGGAAACATACAATCATATTGTATTGGGGGACATTCTACAGAGTGTTTTTTTGTATATTTTACAAATTTAAAAAAAAAGCCGTAAAAGCTACATTTACGAGGTCTGTACACGTGAGTTATATGGCCAGGGCGGCATAGTATAAAAGGCTAATTTGTAATGATCAGTCGGCTTATTACAGAGATGTGCCAGACTTCTTTCAGAAAACTAGATGGAGGTTCATTCTCGCGTGGTTTTATCCCGCGAATCTGAATATCCCGTTCGTTTTCCACAAAGATATAACTAAACGTGAGAAAACACAAAAAACATCCTACCAATAGTGACATCGTAAGAAGACCTTTCAGCCGCCAAGTGTGTGTCGCTTAAGGGCCTCGCGTCCAGTCCCAAGTTTTCTAGGTATATTCTCCCGCATTGGCACCAGTCGTGACACATTTTTCTGCCCCTTTAAAAAATAGCATGTGCGTGCATAGCTTTCATAGGCGCTGAAGATGCGTGAACAAAGATTTTGAAAGCTGCTCTTGTGACGTCGCTCTCTAGGGAAGTGCTTTCAAAGCGCTTTAAAAATGACTCTATGCAGCCTCGATTAATTAAATTAGCAAATAATTTTGATATTTGAGATTCTGGAGGTCAAATGAAGAAGATTTAAAAGTGTTTTCTCAAATACAAAACCGCTTCAGTCTCTCTAAGTATAGTATGTTCCTGAAATTTTTAATCAGTAAAAATAGACCCATGGTTCCAAACTTCTACGCATCATCAAAACACACTAAATCAATTTTCTTTGTGAAGATATAAGACAAGAGCAGCATTTTATGGTGTTCTAAAAAAATGGCCAATTTGGACGCGTTTCCAGACTTCGGTTTCTTACCCGAGCGCATCTTTGCACCTACGGTCCTGCTGCCCGGTGGCCGCAGTGCGAAGCCGCCCCCTCGCCTCCCTCGTAGGATGGAGGGAAGCAAGGCGCACGTGTGTTGCGCGTCTAAGCCCCTGGGGAACAGGACCGTGGGCGCAAAGGTGAGCTCTGATAAGAAACTGAAACCTAGAAACTCGTCCAAATAAAGCATTTTTACAGAACGCGTAAAATGCTACCCCTGCATTATATCCTTCTAAAAAGAGTTGATTTTGTGGTTTTCAGTGACTCAGCAAGTTTCCAATAGAAACCATAGTTTCATTTTCACTAATTAAAAAGTTAATTAACAAATTGTATTTAATTATCTGACTGATCGTTACGACTAGGTCCCTATACTACGTACGCCTGGCCATATAACTCGCCTGCACAAATCGCATTAATTTAGCTTTTACGACCTTTCTAAACATATATGTAAAGCTTAAAACTAAATTGCCGTGTACAACAGTGAAAAGGCGAAACCACCATGTTGGAGCCATATGGCTCCAACATGCCGGTATCGCCTTTTCGCTGGTATAGGATGTCCCATATTACGTTATCCATGTATGGTTCCGTCCGCCTACATGGTTCCGCCATAATCCACTACGCCGGTATATGATGTCCCATAATACGACACGCTTGTATGGGTCCGCCTACCTGTATCGTTCCGCCGTAATCCACTATACTGGAGCTGCCTTTTCGCTTGTATAGGATGTCCCATATTACGGTTACGCTTGTATGAGCCTTTTCCATTATCTTTCCATCATCGATATTTTCCAACAGGGTACCCACTACATTCAGTCTAGAGTCCGCACAAACTACGGTAAACAAGGGATACTTAATCAGATCGCACAGCTATTAAACAACCACCCTGAAATACTCTCCATGATCAATAATTCCAACACAATATACACATTTAAACGAACACTGAAAACATACCTTTCAGGTATAACATGATTTATTAAAGTTTCCGGCCGCATTTCTTTTGTTTTACCACTGTATCTCAGTGTAATCCCACTATGAGTATTCGATTTTTTTGTTCGTATGTTTCTGTACGTTCTGCTGCTGACTGTACAGGAGGATAGAGCCCTGTCAGGCGATTTAAATCGCCTTTTGCCCCCTCCTCCTAGACACTTGTCTGAATAAAGAATATTATTATTATTATTATTATTTTTCACGACAGCATATTCGCCGTATCCAAAGCACGTCAGCTCGTCAATATTGAACTCGGCGGCGAATATTAGAATCCGCGTTCGTGACCATCGAGTTCTGTGACGGCACTGATCATCCCTAGCACGTCACGACCACGTGAGTTCTAATTTTGCTTTTGAGTTCAGGAGAAAAGCTAAGGAGGAAGAAGTTAAAAACTCGTTTCATGACCCCTTTAAAAGTTGACCCCTCAATGTTAGTTATGTACAAAAGCCCGTATTGCTGTATATAAAAGCCAAGTAGCTTCAAAACCTCAAAATTTGAAAAAATAAGTCATTTCACCAAATGCAAAGACTGTTCCCCGGTTTTTCATAAGACAACCGTATTAGCGAAAGAAATGGACAATATTAAATTGCTCGTAAATCCGTTCACAGTTATTAACTAGGAAACTAAGAGACTTCTTAATTTCTTTCTCATTGCTACCATCGCAGCATTGCTTTCCTTTCAATCGCTTCCTGAGGCCGGACTCGCACTGCTCATGTGTCATAGAAAAGAGAGGGTACCAACAATGTCCGAGGCATTCCTCGTATCACGGTCACATTGGTTTTACAGAAACTGCCTGCAGAAATGTTCGAAGCATGTCTGCAACAAACATCCGTCGAACATGATTGCCGCGGGTCCGCAGATTATTCTTTCCTCATGCCCACCGCCAACACCGCGACTAACGACCTGATGCATGACATGATGTATGAGGAGCGCGACTTTGGCTTAAAGACCGACAACCAGTTGGCGCTTTCCACTTTTCCCCCCCCTTCCTCCTCTCCCCTCTTTACCCTGTCCACCGTTGCATGTTTCCTCCTCCCCCATGGTGAGGAGGAGCTTCTGCCTTGCAGAATCTCGAGTCTGGTCGTCGGCCTTTAAGAGGCTTCATAAGGTCTCGTTGTTTTCTTTTGCGACACGGGGGTTCAGGCAAATATTTTCATTTTAGAACTTTCTACATTGTTTCAGCTTATGGTTGCTACACTTGATTTGAGTTTCTCAATTATCGGTGTACATATGAATTTGGCTTCAAAGTCTGCTGGGTGCAGAAAGGTAAGTTTAGCCAGGACGCTTCGATGGGTTCTAAGGGGTGAAGGCTCTACAAATGTCGGTGTCCGGAAGGGCGGATTCCGTGCGGGGAGGGATGATCGTCAGGCGGGGAGTAATTGGAGCTGGTTCGGTCCTTTGTTTCTGGGTGCATTCAATGGCCGTTACCTGTTGCGGGTAGATGCGTGTGAACATCTTGAGAGCCTTCGTGCTACGGCGAGAAATGAACTTCGAACCTCTAAAGGTCGGTTGTGAGTCCTGATACACTAAGAAGAAAAAATAAACCTCACAACTGACCTTGAGACCTCCGTGTCTGTGTCGTCCAATATTTTCTTCCTCTCGAGCGTATGAACGTTCTTCGTGAAAGTTCCTACGCTCGCCCGTATTTTGTTCCCTTATCTCAACAAATAGCGAAATGAGCAGAACGTAAGGGCGCAAGTGTATATCAAATATTTTAGTGAAAAACCCGAGACTGAAGTATTGACAGACGACAACAAGGAAAAGAAGGAGAACGTCTCAAACACAGCTAAACCTTTATTGAGGACAGAACCCTTTATGTAGGGTTGAAAAAAGAAAGGAGGAAATTGTATCATGTGTTGAGAAAAGTGTGTGAAGAAGGGTTCCACATCATTCTTTCTTTTTTCGACCCTACCCAAAAAGGGTTCTGTCCTCAATAAATTGTTAAATAGAGAAAGGTTTTTCGCGTTGAATTACGGAGACTGCAGGTAAAAACGACACAAACTCTGAGTGCTCTCGATACATCGATCTTACATCATTATTCAAAGTTTCGTTTCCTTTTTTCACATTTGTTTCGGTCTTATAGAATTTACCAAATATCCTATCGTCTGTGTGATCAGGTACAGCTTACTGCTTTTGCTTAGCGTCGAGCCAAAACCCTCTCTCTTCAAAAAAAAAAAAAAAGTATAAAGGTTAAAGAACAACGAGAGACGATCGAGAGCTCAATATTCGCTGGAGTTGTACTTTTCATTTTTGAGTAACGAGTGAACGGTATCGATCAACACTCGCCAGATTCGGCGGGAATCAATAAACAAGAACAACGAGCTTAGCTACGTGCAAGATGGAAGCTCCGGACAGAGGGAGAGAGAGATCTGCTACGCTAAAAAGGCGTCCTCGGATCGATGCTTGAGCGCCTGACCCCCGCGATTCATTAACCGCAGTTGCCGAAGAAAGCGGCCGTCAAACAGGAAGCAGCTTGGACCTAAGCAGCGCCTCGGCATTGTGTGCCGCCGACAGGTCGCATTAGCCCGGGGCCACGCGCCAACGTGACGATGGGGCTTCTCTCGAGCGGTCGTTACTCACGACGAGGAGGCAGCAGAAAACGCCTCTTTAATGAGTCGCGTGCTCCTGGATTCGGGTACTCACGTGACAACGCTTATTTGTGTCTTATTTTTTTTTTTACTCTGCTTGCAAATACATCAAACGCACCTTGACTTTTTCTTTTTTTTTAAATTTTGGCCGAGTTGTGTATTGCTAATATGGAGCCCGCTAATATGACTTTTTAGCACTATATGGACAAAATACTGGAGAACGAATTGGCCATATACGTAGATTTTTGTCTCCTTATCATGCGAAACTCCCATCATGAGCGACGTTTTCAGGAAATGAAAATGTCCGTCAACGCCCTGTTACCACTAAATAGAGAAACGGCTTTGTTTATCCGCTAGGACTGTCCGAAAAAGCTTCTGTAGTTCATGTCCCCTATCCACAGGCAGGATATTTTGAGGTCACTTGACCACACTAAACTCCAAGAATGTTTTTAACGACGTAAATTGGACGTGTCTGGGAGCCGAGTTTCGAGTTTAAGGCCCCATCGTGGGACTTTTCGCTCTGCGAGTTAACTGTCTCAGAAATGTTCAAAGTCTTTTCTGAAACAGTTAGCGCGAGAACAAGTTATTAGGGAGTTTTCGTAGATCGTTTTCGCCGTCCCGCAAGGCCCTCCGCAACCCGCTACGATAGCGGGAACTCCACAGTCAAGGCTATCGGCGCGCAGGCGCAGTAGCAACTTCTTCGTTGCGGAAAGCTTAGCGGAGGGGGCAACGCGGTCTACGAAAACTCCCTATTGCGTTTTCTGTCGCCGGTATGGTACCGTCAATATTGGTCCAGGGGCCTACCTTGGCGTTGTTCACCGCGTGCGCTCTGCTTCGGTTAGAGCTCGGCGATTTGCATCCCCGTATGCTTGGTCAAAAAGGAATAAATGTAGACCATCCGCCTACGCATTGGATGTATCGAAGCGCGAAACAAACAACATAAACACTGTCATTGTGCCGATCCGTGAGCTACATTTCGTGGCTGCGCTTTAGAACAGAAACGGAAGGCATCCAATCAGAATCTGAAGCACACGACGCTACGTAATGCATGGGAACATTTTCTTGGTTCGTGATACCTTAAATATAAAAAAATGGGCTTTCGCCGCATGAACGGCCCAGTGTGAAAGAAATGACTCTTGGGACTTGGGATGTTTTCATATATTTTATTTCGAATTCAGTCGCAATGGCGGAGGCATTATAGAGGTGGGAGGGCAGAATTATCAGTTTGTCGGAACCATAAAAATAGGGAATCTGCAGGACATTACACACAAAACGTAATCTAACAAATGTATCATGTGAACATCTGAGCGGGTGGCTACACCACCACCTTTGTAGGCGACTACAGGGTGACACAATGAAAAGCAGCATTTTGCATTTCGTGACCCGTTCCGAGGGCCAATCACGCGCGCATCTGGTCCAGTCGCGAGGCCTGTAACAATGTACGGATTCAGGCAAATAGTCGAACTCAATCACACGAAAACAAATGCCCAATCGCTTGCTGTATACTATGCCGTGCCATTGACCATGCATGTACTCGATTGAACGTTGTTCAAAAGGTTTATAGTTAGTTTTTTTTTTTTTTTAAACGTGGCCTGTTCGGGATTTTGTTCGGGAGTCTACACACTTTCTCCAGCGAGGACCAATACATTTATCCAAGGTATGAAAACGGGTGTTTAATTACCTTGGATGAAAGAGTGACACAGGCATGGAACTCCGTAAATCAGTTAAGACATGATTGCCCATATTTACTAGTCCGTAGCATTAGTTCTGCAACCTTGGACCACCAATTTTCTAACTGAACTCTCCTATATTAATACACGACACAGGGTACATTCGATTGGCCTGCATTAGCCAGCAGCGGTGCAGAAAAGTGCAAGGAAATGTATACTTCCGGTTGTGTTTTCAGATAGGCTGCACTCGTAAATCAAATAAGACGGTATGCACCAAGTGCAGCTGGCGCAGGAGATGCAGGTAAACCGAAAGAATTCACAATCATGACTGCATTACGAGATAAAATTTCACAGCGACACTGCGCCTCCCTATTCACGGTGCTCACCGTATGCTCCCATCCACAGCGCACACTTCACATTTGGATCAATGCACTTCATGTTTTGGACTCATCATTCGTTAAGCTCACTTCGTTGGTTGCAGTAATTTTGTGAACGAGTGCTTTGGAAAAGGTGGACGCTGTAGACATTGTTTTTATAGTGTTGTGCATGGAATCCAAACTGGACTATGCTTTACAGACTGGTGTGAGGGCAGTAGAGTATCATACATATGTACAGTTCAATATAATGGTCGTCAAAATAGAATGCTTTGAACAAAGACAGCAAAATACTCTACATGTGTGGTGCACGGTGAATATTGTTCCGGAACGGTGCCTCATTTGTACAGAATGTCAAGAATTGCCACGGCATCGGCAAGGGCCGGCCGCAGTCCTTTCCTCAAGAATTGAGAGCTTGAGCAGTCTCGTTTTTTGCACTATTGATTGTTGGGATACCGGCTAAAAATATGTTAAATTTCTCGGAAATATTTAGAGCGCGTATTTACCGGATGGTAGGGTTGGCTACTTTGCTGACACCCTGGTTGGTCATGTATCTCAGACTGCTATACTGATTAAATGACAAATGAAAACCAGTTACTACATACAGTGGTAATTATTTCGCTTGAGAAGAATATACGGTAGTTCCTTGTCTCATAAGATACTACTCAAAACAAAGTCGTTTAGGATAATCCGTCGCGCAGACATTCAAGGCAGTCGAATAAAAACTGCAATCAGCCAAATTAAAACAATCGGTAGAATTCATATATTCCAGATTTCCAGACAGGCACCACCGGAAAGTATTCTTGCCCGAAGTGTATCATTTTCTCGCAAAGGCTTGACGGTGTTGGAGCAGTATCGGATATTTCTTATCAAAGTGCAAAAACGATCAGCTGAAGCTCCCTCGTAATTTGTTGTGCAGGTGCAAAAAGTACACTTAGTGACAGCGACTGGGGCCGCTCGACGAACCTGGCAAGCGTACGTGGGTCTAGAACACCATGCCAAGTGTCCCACATAAAACACTGAAACATGCGCACATTCGTAAAAGACAGTCCCAATTCAAGGCAAAATGAGTCAGTCCTTGTCCTGTGTATTTTAGCTTAAACAAATTCGCACCTTTAGATTTTATCACATGTAATTTTACGCGCTGCTGTTAACGGGAAATTTAGGAATTTTGTTTCTTCGTTGAAGGAAAATTATTACAATATAAAGGCGAAATCAGAGGTACCAATTTTGCAGTTTGATGACTCAGGCAAACGGTGTGAAGCGAGGGTTCAATATCACGAATAAAACCTCAAACTACGTTGAAAGTGTTTCATAAAGTCATCCTCTGAACAAGAATCGTGCAATTGGGACAAAATACGTTTACCATTTTTGACGGTGCTTTTTTCCTTTTTCTTTTTTACTCAATAGGTTCATGGTTTAATATCCGCCGAGTAGTTAAGAGGGGTAATTTATACCCGACACTGAAAGTTAATTTCACGTGTTTTTTTAAATATACTAAGTCTTTAAAGACATACAAAGAACGAAGGTAGTCGAAGTTGAGTGAAGGAACTTCCAACGGAACATCCAGAAATACGCAAACTGGGAACCGACGTTTCGATAAGATAATTATTAGCTCAATATTCACAACCCCTCGAAGGTTTCCAGGGTTCTTTCTTTAACTTATAGACAAAGTTTTGATGTTCGATCTTTGATGTTATATTATCCTTCAGACTTTCCTCTTGGCCGGGCCTTTGCACCCCTTTTACATGTATGAGTTAAGGCCCAAATGAGAGACTTCAGAACTCACTCGAAACTTTTGTGATCGATGCCGTGAAAATGTCCCTACAGCGCTCAGACGAGGCATATTCGCGTAAAAATAGAGCCTCCTATTTTATAAAAAAAGGTGTTGGAGAAACAACCGCTTTCAAAGATGGGCCCTACCAGAGGTACGGTACAAATGAGATGGTTGACTTTCATACGCTGACCTGACGTGGTCATAAATCTGTCCCTTATAGATTTCCGTGAACATGATGTAACAGAGGACACTATATACAAGGCGAAATATACACTGTGCAGCACGGTGAAGACGAGCACAACATTCCTGACTTCCTGCATCTTACTCATACCCTATAGCAACGAGCAAATTTCACCGGCAAAAATTGAGGCCCTGAAGGCTATGCTGTTTTAGAGCGCAGCTCTTAAGCGCCCGTTTCCGGCTTGAGCGGCGTCGGTGTCGGTGTCGCCGTCGTCATCGGCGTAACCGCGCGGTGGATTATGGGTAAATTTCCCCGCTAAATTTAGCGGAAAATTTTTCCCGCTAAATGTAGCGAAAAAATTTCCCCGCTGAATCTAGCGGAAAAAATTTCCCCGCTAAATCTAATAGAAAAATTTCCCTACTAAATTTAGCGGAAAAATTTCCCAGCTAAATCTAGAGGAAAAAATTTCCCGCTAAATCTAGCGGAAAAAATTTCCCGGTTAAATCTAGAGGAAAAATTTCACCCCTAAATCTAGCGGAAAAAATTTCCCCGCTAAATCTAGCGGAAAAACTTCCCCGCTAAAAAACTTCCTCCCTAAATCTAGCGGAAACGTTTTCCCCGCTAAATTTAGCGGAAAAAAGTTTCCCGCTAAACTTAGCGGAAAATGTTCTCCTAAATGGGAGGCGAGCAGAAGAGGAGGAGGGACATATCCTGCTCTCTGTACCTTCCCCTCCTCCTCAAGAGCTGCACTCTAACTCGGCGATACAGAAAGTTGTAAACAGCTTTCATTTTGTGTTTGTTTGTTTCAGACCTCCTAGAGGGCAATAAAAGCGCAGGTAAGACGGGATTCGGGTGTCCGTGTTAACTGTGCCACACTCCGTACTTCAGATCTCACTGCTCCACACACAGTACGCACCCACACTTTAACTACGCCACGATGAACACTCAATTAAAACCCTACGCGTGATAAAGCAAATGGGCCACGAAAACTTTGTGTCATAGCTACTACGACTGCTGCATTTCAGGGGTGTGGTCTTTTTTGTGTGTGTTGCCAACTTTAATTTTAGGCCGACTATTACTTACGGTTGCATCTCACCGCGCGAAATTTTCTTTTTTATTGGTAAACCTGATAACACGCAGCTTTGCCTTAAGGCCTGTTTAGACATACGCCGCAGCGCCAATTCAGCGCAATAACCACAGCTCTAACTCAGCGCTGTAGACCAACCCCACTTTCTGACGTCACGTCACTGCGGTTCCGCTGCTGTCAGCACTGCACATGCGTAGATGCTTCACCTCAGGTGAATGTGGTTTCTGCGCAGGCTCAGTGCCCGCACCCGATGTGGGCAAACACGGGCTTGTTTGTAAACGCTGTGTTGGTGGATAGACACAGCGCAGACCTTGCCTCAGCGCCGAAGCACCGCTGATTTCGGTATTATCTCAGCCCTGAGGTGCATGCACTAGCCTGCCATTAAAATATCTTTTGCGAGAAGGCCTCAACGTTTAATGACAATCTGCCGCTGCACCACTGTTGCACAAAGCGAGCAGTCACCTATTTTATATTGCAAACTCGGTCGACCGGCTCATGATCGAGCTACTCGGACCAGCCAGGGTCGTAACCAGGGGTGGGGGGGGGGGGGGGGGGGGGCTTTTAGGGTTTCAGCCTCCCCCCCCCCCCCTAAATCCAGCCGACCCTATAATATACACGTGCATTGACGCCCCCTCCCCCTCTCCGTACCCCGAGTCATGGACATCCAGGGACCTCAGGCGCCCCCGGAAAAAATTCTTGGCCACGCCACTGTGACCAACAACTTTGACGCTAAACTGTAAATTAGCGCGATACTCTCACTGTACAGCTCCGTATATCGGACGCTTGATCCGGCTTGCTTGGCTGGTATAGTAAAATCGTGTGGCACAAAAGGCAATCCGTCATCCATTCGCTAATCGTAAAAAACTGAGATCACCGCCTTCCAGCTAATCCGATCTCCTCATCACTCAGATCTCTCACTCGTCGAACACAAATCATTTTTTTAACGAATAGACCACTAACCAGCTACTTCATAGATCACCTACACGAAGACAGTGTCGTGGAGAACGCAACCAGTCCCAAACATTGGAGTGTGTGAAGAGCAAACGCCACCCGAGCCGCACTCCCGTTGCTCTTCCGAGACCTAGAAGTATGTTTGCGCAGCGCCTTCTGCTGGCTGAGCACCACTTCCACGTCGTTGTCCATCGACTGCGCGTCCCGGTCGCGTTCATATTTGGTCACCGAGTCAGGAACGTTCGAAACGGAGCCTTCGTCGACGATCTTGTTTCCCTCGTCGTCGTCGCCGCGTCGTCCCTTGTCTTCGACAGGTGGACGACGCGGGGGAACCTTGCCGCGCGATGCTGTGCCGAAGCTGGGTTTCGCGTAGTCCTCGGTGCAACCCAGCTGACTGGCACTGAGTCGGGACACCTTGCTGCTGCTCACGTTGCCCTGGGCTTCGAAGTCGCACTTGACGTGTCGCAGCTCGCGCCGGAACTTGTCGCTCCTGGTAGCATTTTCCAGGTGCAAGACCCAGGCGAGGCGGCAGTCGCAGCTGAACTTGTTGCCTGGGAAGAGAAAGGAGAGAGTAGGGTCTGGATTAGTCAAGTTATTCGACAAGTGAGCAGGCTGTTTGGCGAAATATAAAGCGGTCATCAACAGGTGATGAAATATTCCGTGTTTCAATTTACTTAGCGGAATCGGCAACAGCGAGTGTCAAGCACTACTGAAGCTCTAAATTGAACACTCGGCGAGAAAGTTAACGAGATCGCTGACAGCCGCGAATGACCAGTGCCGCGCTGCGATTGGCCATCGCGAAGGTCAAGCACAGCTGCAGCTTATTGCGGCGGTTCGAGAGTGCAGCTTAGAGCCCCTGGTCTACTTGCAAGAGAGGTTGCTCGACCAACGCCGAGGAACAGAGACGCCTGAACAGACGCAAACCCAGCGGTCCTAAACAGGGTTGTAAAAGTTACTTCAAAAATGTATCTAAGATCTTAGGTACCTTGTCATACGAAAAGGTACCTAAGTTCGTACCTAGGCATTCGCTCAAAAATGCACCCAGGTACAGGCACAGTTGCTTCAAAGTTACTTTATTTACTTTCCCCAAATTTGTCAGAATATACTGGAAGTAAAGCTTTTTATATAGGAATACAAACAAAAACGAGTTTGATAAATAAGCTTTATAGGTATCAATGCGATGTCCAGATCGGAGTTGAGTCCTCACGTGCCTTATCCCCCCACTCCAATTGGTTCGCCAAGGCCACAGCATCCAGTATTTACCATCTCACGCCGAAACCGCCGAAACTCGCTCGTTGACGTTCTTTTCTTTAGCACCGGTGCTGACGACGACGGGCCCAGAAGATGTCGGCCTCATGAACAAAGGCATGAGTCGAGTGCATATGCACCTAACCTTCACGACGACAAACAAAAAACTCGAAGCTTCTTTATTTTTTTTTTTTGTCGTCAGTCGGAAGAAAAGTAAGTTTCTTACCTTTCTTCCGAGTCCAGTTTAGTTTTGATAACTGCAAAGTCAGTTTAACAAAGTCAGTTTTAATAACTGCAAAATTTGAGTCCAATTTGTAGAGTGGAAATTGTATTATATACCCGACGTTACATTGCTTTACGATTGTAATTATACCTTATTTTCAGTTATATTTTATATAGTACTCATGGCAAATGAGAGCCTCCACCAGGACATACAGGCAACAGACACTGCGCACAACTTTCAAGTTATCTCCTCACTTGCAAAGCTTTCAGAGGAGTTTCAAACACGCAATGATGTCGATTTCGGTTTGAGATAAACGAAGCAAATCGCTATTTTCCCTAAGCGGAGTTCCGAAGCTATTCGACAGATTGGTGTCGCTAGAAGGGCATCGCTCATCCACCATTCGCTCAAATGAACACCGAGTTCGCTAAAGTGTTGTTTGATGGAAAATCGTTCGCTAAAACGTCGTTCGATCAAGTCTCCCTCCCAGGTCGTATTCAACTCAACGTTTATCACGGCACATGGTAGTGTGTTATTACTTCAAGATTTACAGTTTCTACCATTTTGTAAAAGTGAATAGAAAAGTACCTGTAAAAAGTAACTTCACTTAGTTAGAAGTTACTGGAAAATGCACTTAAGATACAGATACAGATACCGAGAAATGAAGACACCTAGGTTTGTACCTGAGGTACAACATAAGTATCTAGATACCTATTTCCAGTCCCCGCAGGGGGCACCTGTGAAAGCAGGTGTTTGGAAAGTGGCGTCTCCACGGTCCCCGAGCCATGCCGGTTCGCCCGCCCACGTCTGGCTGTGCGTGGCTTTCCCGTGTCCGGGGAAAAGGGCATCCTGGTGGTTGAGCTGAGCCCGGGGTAGGTTTGGACCCTTCGCGGCCCCCCGGGTGAGGCAATACACCACTTCGGCCCCCGCTTCTCATAGACGGGAGTCCTGGTAAGGCCCGGCCAGGATGATTCAGTCTAGTCGCCTTTTCTTCTACTATCCCTCCGATCTTTCCCTTTTACTCTCTCCTGTATCTTCTACTTCTCTCTCAATTCTCTTACTCCTTTTTCACTCCTCTTTGGTGGCAAGGGCTAACCTTGGGTGGCAATGGACCTCTGTCTTGACCCACACTTGGGTATAGCTTCCCGGCAGCACCGTTAGAGTAACGTTTCCAGCAAAGCCCTTTTTGTTATGGTGCTTACCTAACCCCTTATTGGGCTCGGTGGTGGGTGGTGCAGCGCGGATTCCGAATTTCCTCTAGCCTTTCATGGCTCGCTCTCAAACCAAAACCCCCGGTTCTGGACGCTCCTCTAAGAGGCAGCGTCCTGAACTCTCTGTCACTGCCAAAGATCCTGAAGAGGAAACCTTCCCGAGATTCTTGATCATTCACTCTGAAAACCAAAACCAACCTCTTGCCAAACTGTCGCCTTTTTGTAGTTGCAAAGATCCTAGACAATAACATTGCTGCAGAATACAAAGCAAAGAAACTCCATTCCGGAGACGTACTCGTTGAGGTGGTAAGGAAGTCGCAGAGCTCGACGCTGTTGAAAATTACATCGATTGGTGATCTGCCGGTCACAGTGAGGAAGCACAGAATGCTGAACACGGTTCGTGGGGTCATCTCGGAAGATGACCTCCTTTCGACCAGTGAGGATGAAATTCTGGAAGGCCTACGAGCATCTAAAGTGGTTTCAGTCCAACGCATCACTTTCGAATGTGAGGGCACTGAAGTTAAGACGAAACACTTGACTTTGACATTTGAGCGTCATACGCTTCCGGTGCTTGTCAAAGCTGGCTAGTTGAACTGCCGCGTGCGACCGTATGTTCCTAACCCACGGCGGTGCTTCCGAGGCCAGCGCTTTGGTCATGGGTCGCGCAGCTGTCGGGGGAAGGAGACGTGCGCTAATGTGGGAGCCACGATCATGTGGCCGACATTTGTGAAAATTAAGTTTGCTGCGCAAACTGCAAAGGTCCCCATCCAGCATACTCTCGCACCAGCCCCTTGTGGCAGAGGGAGAAAGAGATTTTGGCGTTAAGAGCCAAAGAGAATATATCCTACCCTGAGGTGAAACAGAGGTTGTCCTTCATCTCGAAGGGCTCATACTCTGACGCGGTGCGCAGGGGCCCTGCACCGCACATGGAATCTAGGGTCACCCAGTTTTCACTGGAAGACTTGGTGGGCCCTCCTCAGGCCCCAAAACTAACCGTGGGGAAGCCGTGTGCCCCTGCTAACACTGGGAGTACACATGCTTCCTTTGCCCCCCAGGCAAAGCTGCCAGCTGAACGGCGGGCCCGTTCTAGTAGGTCTTCTCCACGGGATGAGGAGCGAGGTCATCGCTCCAACTCCCTGGATGCAGCCCACCAGCCTAAGGAGCAGCATGGCTCACATGCTGCTTCCACCTCGAAAAACCTGGGAAACACAGCTGTGGGTGACGCTCGACCCAGCACGTCGAAGCCGCCTTCGGCTGGGTCTGGTCGTAGAACGAGGTTCGTACCGCAGGCTTCTGACCACGCAAACAGTGGCAAAACTACCCGTATAGAGCAGGCTTCACAAGAAGCAGTCAATCCTGCTAACCCTTCTGGTCCTTCATCGGACCAAGAAGAAATGGAATGGCGGACCCCTAATCAAAAACACAAAGAAAAAAGACCGGTAGTCCCTCCTCCTTAAGGCAGAGCATGCCACTAGTGCAACAAAAAGGCCTAGTCTCAACTTTTTAATCAAGCCTTTACATCTCTAATTTACATATCGACCACAACCATGAGTATTCTTCAGTGGAACTGTAGAGGACTATTACGTAATTATGATGATGTCTACTCTTTGTTTGAAGAACATCATCCCATAGCCTTTGTCTTCAGGAAACTCACCTAAAGTGGACTCCTTATAATTTTCTGAAGCCTTTTCACGCGTTTAGAAAGGACAGGCCTTGCACATCTCACGCTTCTGGAGGTGTTGCAGTCATCATCCCTAGGTCACTGGCATGCGTGAAAGTTCCACTTGACACTCAGCTGGAAGCAGTCGCTGCCCGAATTTTAGGTGACCGGTTGATCACAGTTTGCTCGCTATATATACCACCCACGTACTCTCTCAGGTATGATGAGCTTGAGGCACTCGTGATACAGCTTCCTCAGCCTTTTCTCCTACTCGGTGACCTGAATGCCCACAACCCCCTTTGGGGTAGTACCCGACGTGATACTCAGGGAGCAATAATTGAGCGGTTTCTTCTTTCCGCGGGCTTCTGCCTCATGAACAGTGAAGAAGACACTCATTATAGTTCCGCCACACATACATTCACATCCATAGACCTCTCAATCGCACATGCTGCCATTCTTCCACCATTTTCATGGAGGGTTATTACCAACCCACATGGCAGTGATCACTATTCGCGTCTCCAGCTCGACGCTCGCCCCCCTGCGGCGGAAACGGGAAGCGCTCTAGTGAGAGTCCCCCGATTCTCCTGCTCAGCGGGCATGGCGGAACTGCTCACGATCATGGCTCGCGAAATGTCGTTTCCGAATGCAAACAACACTCTTCACTGTCCCAACGTAGTGCTGCAGCCGGTATGGGATTGTACCTTACTGGAGAGTTTTAGTATTGCGGATAGAAGCAGACGCAAGCGGTGTGCGTTTGCCTTAGAGTTGCGTGCCCCAGGTTGTGCGTGCGCCTCATCACCATGCGCCATCCAAGACCGCGATTTCGGGCTCCGCGCACGCGCAGTGTGGAACGCGCAAAGCTAACGCAAACACACAGGGCTTCAGTTCGCTCGTATACGCAATATTGAAACTCACTACTGTTTCACCGGCTTCCAACGCCAACGAAACGTGCTGCAGTGAGCAGACGTGCAAGCAGGTAGGCATTCCTTCGAACTGGACAGGCTGAGATTGGCAAAACGACGGCGAGCAAATACAAAAGCAAATAAATGTTATGAAAAAACTAATAATTAAAAAAAAAGTTTTTTTTTTTTTTTTACTTTTGGGCATTTGGTCTGGAAGTATATTGGCGGTGACTTTGGACGTTTCGTCGATCGTCAAAAGTCGCGACTTTGATAGCACAATATACTTTACCCACAATTAATGTAATTTTACTAGGATTTCTCACATTAGCTAGAATGTTTCCATTGATTTTAGACTATTTTTATTTTTTTTGCAATTAAAATGCATCAATTGTAACCAGTGATGATAATTAGCACAGTTTTCATTGCCATGTTTCTTCGCGCGTTTAAAATTAGATCATAAGCAACAAATTATATTAGAGCTAGAAGAATTACTTATACAAATATCTGAATTTTAATATTATTATTATTAATAAAAATCGCGGCAATGTATGCCTCTAATTACCGCCAAGATCACGAGAATACTCTTTTTAACCATAATAGTCTTTCTAGAGAGGTATAATTTTGTTTTCTTTTTAGCATATGAGAAACTCTGACATAGCTATCAAGATAGACAAACAGTTAAACGCTGGATGTAATAGGAAGTCCTACGCGTCACGCGGTGCTATAAAAACACACACGCACACTTCAGCTGTCTGACTCGGATTCCGTCTTGGGTTGTTGCAGTGAGAGCAGCATTTATCAGTTTATGCGTTTCGTGGACATATTGTAAAAATTGGAATTATTCACATATTCTTGTGCTGGGATGATTGTCATTATTTCCCATCACAATTATCTGTGCGAGAAAAAGGCAGCGAGAACGTACAGATATCAGCACTGATTTTTTCAACAACTACGAATATCAGCCTGGATCGAACAGTATGTCACAATATAAAGTTTCCGCGAACAACTTTTCTAAGTAAATAATTACGATATGAGACACATCTTGAGTCATGAAAGAATCCGAAATTAAGACCTCTGTCGAGAAATTAAATCCAAAATAGAGATAAGTTTCGGTTTCGCTCCAGAATTAAAACGCGCATCCTTCCGTAATTAATACGCTAAACACCGTTCTTGTTTTTAGGTTAAAGAGGTGACCTGCGCTCATAAAACATTCGCTTCATCGTATTACCAGAAATAATTTATGTCGCTCAGTGAAGCCAGCACGCTAGACAGGCTCAACAGCGGCACGCATCCCTGACCCTCACTAAACCCGCCATCTTGGAAAATGAGTGGTGCCACCTATAGTTAGTTGGAGTCGCGAATAGTGTGATGTTAGAGCGTACCCTTCCACCAGTAACACTTTCCCAACGTGCCCCACGATGGAAATTTAATGAGGCCAATTGGGCTCGGTTTGAGCAGTCTACATTGCTTGCATGTGCATCACTCGATGGACTCACAACCCTATTGGAAAAACCAGCATGAAAATCAAACTGGCCAAGCTGGTAACTCAGCTGGTCAATCTGGTCAATGTGGTACTCAAACTGGTTTAACTGGCAATCAAGCTGGTTTAAGCTGGGCAAGGTAGAATTTAAGCTGGTCAGTCTGGTTTAAGAAAAAAACCAGCATGGTCTATCTAGAATGTGGTTTTAAATTCAATCTGGTGTAGCTGGGAGCCAGTCTGGTCCTAGCTGGTCAAACTGGTTCTCCATGGAGCCAATGTGGTCAAGCTGGGAGACAAGCTGGTCATGCTGGGAGACAAGCTGGTGAATCTGGTCGAACTAATAACCGTGGTGGTCAAGCTGGTCATGCTGGGAACGCGCACGCCAAGGTCGGCTCGAGATTGCCGAACTGGCATTGCTGGGAGCGCGCGCGCCAAGGTCGGCTTAGGATGGAACGAGGCCACGTCCTGTTCTTTGTCCTCTCGTTTTTGGTAGGCGACAGGGCGCGTCAGGCGCGCTGCAAGCTACCTTTGTGTGTGAGAAAAGAGAGAGAGAGAGTGGTAGAAACGGAGAATTTTAGGCGCGTTTGGCTGTCTTCGGCAGATTTTCGAAGGGACGGCTGTGTGCGCGTTGTTTGGAGACTAGTTGAACGACGATGCAAGCAAAGCGGGTTTTGAAGGGACAGCGAGCGGTAGTCTGTTCAGTGCGGGAAGATGTCGGATGTCCCGACTGAGGCGTCGCTTCGCGTCTTCGAACGTGTGTTAGCGCGTGAATGACGGTGGGCCGAGGAGTATCGCCAATGCCATTAAAGCCACACGGATTTCCTCGCCTCTGCCGACCACGCAAGTTGCCGCTTCGCCCCCATCACTGGCGAGGCCCAGGTTCGCTTCCCTCATCCGTGTAGTTTTTTCTTTAGCTATTGCCTGTTTTTGGAGTGTGTCTAGTATTTTTCGTGTTGAAAGATAAGCAATCTGGTTTTATTAACATTGTTGACTTTGCACCGAGAACCACTGTCTGTGCGTTGCTTAATACTGTGTCAGCGCCGAGGATATATAGCATCTGAGTTCATGTGAGGCGGCCGCAAGTACGAAACTAATAAATTGGATGCCGAGTTGGCTTTTCTGAAGAGCTTGGCTTGTTTATCCTGTGTATTAATTTAGACAGGTTAAACTGGTCGGGAAGTCCACCAGCATGGCCAGTATAACCAGCATGACCAGCATGCCAAACTGGACATGCTGGGGCAATAACCCAGCATGAAGCTGGGACCAGATCAACCAGCATGACCAGCATGCCAGACTGGGCATGCTGGGGCAATAACCTAGCTTGAAGCTGGGACTAGATCAACCACCATGACCAGCGTGCCAAGCTGGGCATGCTGGGGCAATAACCCAGCTTGAAGCTGTGACCAGCGTAAGCTGTTTTTTTCAATAGGGAATAGACGATATGAATGAATTTCTGAGCAAGCGCATCCTTGCTGCAGCAATTTTCTCTATACCAATGACATCGTCTCGTCTTCCAAAACGACCGAAACCTTGGTGGAACAACGAATGTAGTGAAACACGGAAAAAGCAAAACCAGGCATGGGGTAGGTTTCGCCGCTACCCTACGCAGATTAACCTTATGAGTTCAAAAGAACGAAAGCCCGGGCTAGATACGCACGAAGGCAATCCAAGCGCACCAGTTTTCAAGCTTATGCCTCCTCAATAAATAGCAGCATAACGACAAAAGAATTGTGGGATAGAATTCATAAAGTAAATGGCATATATCGAGCATTCTCTGTGCCTCTGTTAACGAACAATGGGCTATGCCCAGAAAGCCTAAATGAGCAGGCAGACATCTTGGGAGAGTATTTTGAATTTGTATCGATTTCGGAACACTATTCAGCTACTTTCCAGCAGTATAAGGTACAGGCTGAAAAGAAGGCCATCAAAACAACGGGAGGCGAAAGGGAGCCATATAACACCGCTTTCACACAACTTGAACTTCAAATGGTCCTCCTTAATTCTAAGCCTTCAGCAGCGGGACCAGATGGCATTAACTACCACATGCTTATGCATCTCTACCCCTCTACCTTGGAGATTGTTCTATTTCATTTTAACCGTGTATGGCAAGAGGGTTTGCTGCCCCTTGCATGGAAAACTGCTCATATTATTCCTATCTTAAAGCCTGGCAAAGATCCTTCTAAAGTATCTAGGTATACAGGCCCATTGCCTTGACTAGCTGTGTTGGAAAAACTTTTGAAAGGATGGTCAATAAGAGGTTGATGTATATATTAGAAAAACACGGCCTGCTTGATCGGTTTCAATGTGGCTTTCGATCTTCCAGGTCAACCACAGATCATCTCGTACGACTTGAAACCACCGTCCGTGAAGCCTTTGTAAATAGAAAGTCCTGTATATGTCTGTTTTTTTTACTTGGAGAAGGCTTATGACACTGCTTGGCGTCATGGAATTCTCATTGATTTATATGCCTTTGGCATTCGTGGTCAAATGCTCGCTGCTATTAAAGACTATTCAAAACACCGTACCTTTCAAGTTAAACTAGGAACTACGCTCTCTAGAGAATTCCTGCAAGAGAATGGTGTCCCTCAGGATGGTGTGCTTAGTGTTACCCTTTTTATAGTCAAAATTAATTCTCTCGCCTGTGTTATTCCAAAATTGGTGCAGTATTCTATGTATGTAGATGACCTTCAGATTTCTGTGTCGTCTTGTAATTTTTCTATTTGTGAACGTCGGGTACAGCTAGCCATTAATAACATGATTAATTGGGGAGACAGAAATGGATTCAAATTTTCTACTGAAAAGACAGCTTGTGTTACTTTTTCACGGAAGCAGGGAGTCATACCGGAACCATCGTTGACCACTTATAGCCAACCAGTCCAGAACAAAACGACTCACAAGTTTTTAGGCCTTATGTTTGACCAAAAATTGACCTTCATCTGTCATATAAAGAAATTGAAGGAGAGTAGCCAAAAGGCATTAAACGTCCTGAAGGTTCTGTCTCACAAGTCATGGGGATCTGACCGCTTGTGCCTATTGCGCATCTACCGCTCACTTGTTCGGTCCCGCCTTGACTATGGATGCATTGTTTATGGATCGGCAAGGGTGTTTGCCCTGAAAATGTTAGATCCTGTTCACCACGCAGGCATACGGCTTGCCTCGGGAGCCTGCCGTACGTCTCCGATTCATAGTCTCTATGTTGAAGCAAATGAATTTTCCCTGGAAAAAAGAAGGGCAACTTTGAGCCTTATGTACTCGTTGAGGATCTGTTCGGTACCAGAACATCCATCTAGGGAGGCTATTGAACGGCCTCGCTTTGAAAAGACGTTCGAGAACAAGCCAAACACCATTCCCCCACTTTCAATAAGAAATGAGAAAATAGCGGAGTCAATAAGCCTTGATACGAACCTCAGCGTAGCCAGTATCTCAACAAGATTGCCCCCTGGGAATATGTCCTCATTGACTTTGACCTCTCACTGACAAAATTTAATAAAAGGGAAACACCATGTGAGGTGCTCAAACAAGAATTTTCTGAACTCCAAATTAAATACTATCCTTTCAACAGCTTCTACACTGATGGCACAAAGACAGACTTGTATGTCGGCTGTTCACTGGTGGGACCCTCTGTTGAAGAGGTTGGAAGGGTTAATAACTCGGCAACAATACTGACTGCTGAACTGTATGCTCTCCTTCTTGCAGCAGAACATATTATTGAAAATAGGGTTTCCTTCGCAGTAGTTTACTGCGACTCTCTCAGTGCGTTAAGATCACTCACCTCTTCAAAAGTCACAAAAAAACCCTCTTATTATAGCACTTCAAAACAAAATAATTCTTGCAGTAAACTATCATTTGAAGATAGTTTTTTGTTGGGTTCACAGTCACATTGGCATCCGAGGAAACGAAGAAGCTGACCATTTGGCGCACACCTGCATCCAAAGATCAATTGATTTCTCAAAGATCCCTCATACAGACTACCGCTCATCAGTGAAGAAATCCATGAGACGATGCTGGCAAGATGAATGGAATGCAGAAATATATAACAAACTACATGGTGTAAAACCACTACTAGGTGAATGGAAGAGCGCACGACACAGAGAACGTTTCTTCGAGGTTGTCCTGTGCCGACTGCGAATCGGCCACACGCACCTGACCCATAGCTACCTCCTGCGCGGGGATGAAGCCCCCTTGTGCGAACATTGTGACAAAGTCCTAAGCATTTTACATATTCTCATTGAGTGTCCTGTGTATGACAGAGAGCGTCTTATTCATTTTTCTAAACTTTATAAAGAATGTCTACCACTTCACCCAGCACTGATTTTAAGTGATGAGCCCCTTGTGGCATATAAAAGTGTTTTTAAATTTTTGGACTCCATCGGCATTCTACACCGACTATAAGTGTTTTAATCAGTATCTCATGGCCATCATTTGACGTTTTGTATTTCATACACGTGCTTTATTCAACCACCGGCTACTAAACCCCCTTTCTTCTCTTTGGTTTAACCCTTAGTAATAAATAGACTAGTTCCTGGCGCTCTATAGCCTTAGTTGCTTTTGCGCCACAAAAACCTAAACAACCAACCAACCTATTTCCAGTTACTTCTACCTAGGTTCTTTACAACCCTAGCTTTTTCTTTTGTCAGTAACCCTAAAGGCTGGACTCGAGGGAGCGAATATGCGCCGAACGACCGACGAACTTCGCCCGATGGCACGTTCCCTATGCGCGCGGCGCAACTGAGCCACTCTTCTTGTGCCGCGCTGATGGCGCGTTCGCACTGGAAGCGGATCCGCAACCGCAAAGCGGATCTGCGCGTTCTCAACCGTGGCTGATATCGAGCGGTTGGGCCGCCAACCGCTTCGAAACCAATTTCTTCCAACCGTTTTCGCAAACTGCGAAGTGGTAATTAATCGCAACACGACGCTGACATTACGTCGGTGGCTTTCGAAACAAGATGGCATCTGTTGCTGTAGTCCTAGCGTTGCAGCAGATAAATCAACAGAGGAACTTGATGTCCCCATCTGTCACTTGAATCTCTCGCGAAAGTAATTTACTCGTGATCTTAACGGGCTTCGCCTCCGGTGGTTTGTTTCGGGTAACCTGGCTTATTTGTTAGATCGGGGTGCCAAAGCTCGTCTCTGCGCCGCCTTGTCAGTCTTTGCCCGTATAGAACATCAGACCCCGCACCCGATCGACCGAAATGACAGCTTTTCTACTCACTAAGACAGTCGCGTGAACTATTGAAAGCTTTCGACACCGTGCATGACCACCACGAAGGCGGATAGAGATGTCGTGATCCGCACCGCGTATTCAACACACACTGTTAGCAAAAATAACACGCCCAGACGTGTAAACCGTTGTCCCATAGCGGACACGTCGAAACGTGTTCGTTTTACACGAGGCCATCCGTGTTTTTCGTCTACACATGAGGTGCTGTGTAAACTCAACACGCTACACCGTGTCTGCCTTCCGCAAAACCGTTTCGAGCGTGTTCCTTATGAAACATGGCGGCCAGCGGCCGAGAACAGGCGAGAGACGAGCCCAGCGAGCCGCGCGCCTTTCAGCCGAATCGAAAGCACACAGGGCGCGTTAGTTCTCGTTCGATGTCTTTTATACACAGTAAAGTCTCCAAGCGGCGGACGTAGCTACGTGCAAAGGTACGTACGTGTGTTGTCGGCGGTCGGCGGCGTCAATAGCTTCAACGAGCCGCTAGACAAAAAAAGAAAAAAACGAATGCCGAACTCACATGGATAAATAACTTGAGCAAACGATTTAGAATCGGGCGGTAACTTGCGCCACCTATCGAGATTTCTAGCAGCCTGTTTTTTTAAAAAAAAGACGAGTCTGTTAACACTGGGAACGACCACGGCCACACAGCAACCCCACATACAACGCAGGCAACACAGCACACAGCTACACGGCACCGACATATACACGAACACAACAACCGACACAACGCCCGACACTTCCTACTCGATATCCATTTCTCCCCGCGGCGCATATAAGCTTGACATGAGCGGGTGAGCTCCTTGGTCACTGACCATTACAGATTTATAGAAGACTACACAAAACACGGCGCAATGGACAGCCGTTTGTTAGAACTGTTTGCATTTAAAAAGTATGGAGGCAAAATCTATAATGCTAGTCCGTTGCAATAAATAATGATATGTTAACAATAAATCTTAAACCGGTCATGAAAAAGTTCAAATTTTTGTTATTTTCTTGCTTGACCAGTGTTATGAGCAGTCCGACTAGCATGAATCAGATAGAAAAACAAATTATTGGGATTTTGTCATTACGTATACAATAATAAATGAAAATGATCCTTGCGCAAAGCATTTTTTATTTATTTTTGTGAAGGACATCTGGACATCCGCCCAACACTTCACTTCCGCTAGTTGCAGCAGTTGCAGTACGGGAGCAGACGCCTTCACTTTTGGGGCGTTTTGATGCAGTTTGTTGTCGTATGTCGTGTCGGTGTCGAGAAGAGCGGTGGGGCTTGGGAGTTTGTGACCGGTGTTATTCGTGAACACTGGTGTGTGGCGCTGATGCGTCTCTTTTTTATACTGCCACCACCCCGAACTTTGAAGATACACGGGCCCGTAGCAGTGTATCATGCTGAATCGCGAGCTCCTTCTCTGTTGACGTCGCTTTCCTGGTACCACTCGTGGATACTGCAAGCGTTTAAACAGTGTGCACCGTCTCGCCTACATCCCCGGTGACGTACTCGACCTGTTGAAACTTATTGCTTCCGTCATTTTAGAGTACGCAAGGCAGTTATCTCGTTGGTCTGGTTTCGGTTATAAAAGCAAGGCAAAACGCTCGTAGTTCCCGCCCTCAGTACACGTTGGACATCTTCCACACTTTGACACCGGATAACTGAATGAACGAGGATTTACATTCACTTCCGAGGTTACTCTCGCCGCTTCCTCACCGTTGAGCAGCAGGATGAGCTGGCGACAAGCCGCGGATGAAAGGCTGGAGCATCAACAGCCCAAGCGCACTCGGTGCCGATGCGGGCGACGCGGGTTTCTGTCAACCGGGAGGCCAGCACAAACCGTGACCATTCCAGCTCTTCGTCATGACACGGTGTTGCAGAGAGCAGGGTAAAATACAGCTACACGGATCACCGAAGCAAACGACTGCTATCTTAAATCTTGGCTTGTGATTGCGCCTTTGTAGTAGATCATCTTATTCGTTTTGCTGGAGAGACGCAAACGACGGGCGTAACAAAATCGCTTGCATATTCCGCATATCTCACAAAAGCATTTACCCTGTCACCTTGCGAAAAGCGCGAAACACGGAGTCCGCATCGTCCTAAGCTTCCCGTTTTTTACCTGCTTTAGAGCAGTTTGTACCTGCTAGTAGATATGCCTACTGAAACTGAAACAGGGCAGTGCCAGAGAGAAAGAGACAAAGTTGAGAAAGCTTGCTCGCTCTCTAATTTCTCAACTCTCAAGTGATTGTACCATAATAAATGCACCAACGCGTCTTCCAATATAAAGAAAGAGCACTACGTTCACAACATAAAAAATGGTCTCAGTACATGCATCTGTGGGCAGGTAGGAAACCTTGCCCTTATTTATTCACGCCGCGTGATTGCCGCAACAAACTCGTTGCAGGACCGAATCATACTCGAGCGGTGTGCGTCGCTATGCAAACGCAGTCCAACACGAAGCATAAAAAACGGCAGATTTAAGACAACAATCCGGAGTCCATTATTCAATTAAAACAACGTAATTTTGTTGAAAACGCCCGCTGCTTCTTACTCACGGTATGTGTCGGGATACTTCCACAGTTCGAAACGGAACGAGGGAAGATTTACTTCTAAAAACGCTCGCTGCGTCCTCCCGGACCAGCTGGACCGGATCAGCTGACGACGACGGGACTATACCCGTTGAACCTCCACCACGCAAGAAACAATTTGCGCTCCGTGTTAAAAGCGTGGTTCAAACAGACCCGGAATACAAAGCACCGCACCACATACGACGAATGTTTCAGCTCTTATTCGCATCGCCGGGTTGCACCAAACAGAACGAGATCGCCGAAGTCAACGCCGCGCTGTCGTGAACCTTGGCTTGTGGTTGCGAACTCGTGGACCCTGTGACTCCCTTCGCTTTCAAAGCACACACGACGATTACGAATGCTACTTTCCGTCTTCCAGGAACATCACAGGAGCACTTCTCCGGTCACGTTTTCACTATGTGCTCGCGAACTCCGAAGCTCTATGCGAAGCTTCTCGCGTCCCGTCAAACCAAAATAGTAGCGACGCCATGCGTACTTGCCAGATTTTCTCCGGTCAAACAAAAACAACGAAAGCCAAACGGCGCTTGCTTCCAGCGTACATCCCGTACATCGGCGTTGCGCTTGCGCCGTGGCTAGATCGCCAGATCGCTTGCAGTTGAAGGTTGAAGCAAAAACGAAACCAACTGCAATGTCACGCGTTCACATCGAGGACACGCTTTTTATATCCATTTTAACTGTTTGGAACGAATAATTAGACCCATAACTTTATTTGTGGTGTCTAAGAAACTGTTATCAGGACCCCTAAACTAAATACAAACATGGGCGACATGAAGCAAGCCGCATTGCCATCGACCAGAAGATGGCGGCGAGCCCGGTAAGCGTGGGTTTCGCCAACGTCCTGCGACATGGCGCAATTGCTTTTGGTGCGTATCTGTCTCCGAGACATGTTTCTTTCCGCGGCATTTGTCTCGACGGTCCTTTCTAAGTGTGTCCCCAAGCATTCCGGTGCTTCGATAGCCGGCAATGCCGCGGTCGTCGACGGGGGCGATGCGTGTTATCGAGGTCGGCTACACGGTTATGCGTGTATGACCGAACCAAAACACGTTTTTTACAACCTCGCATGATTTCTGAACGAATTATCCGTTACTCATCGTGTAAATTTATGGTAATTTGTGTAAATGGCGTGTTTTTCACCCCAAATATTCGCCAAATAAACGGGACTTGCTAAAAGTGCACTAGAGCGGAGCTGACAGGGTACCTGTGCTACCTCGACTTGTAACGTTTCGAGTACCCAAAGGAATAAAGGGATTCTATTAAATAAATAAAGTGTAGGTACGTGACGACACATAGGTAATCCAAACGGCGTTTATTTGAGCTTAACGTTAAATAAAAAGCAGACTCGATCGACGTGTAAGTGACGAGAGCAGAGACCGCCGCCAGCGAAGCTACGATCGGCTGGTAGCGAACAGATTCCCCCGCCCCACGGTCCGCCGGAGACGCTCACTACTCCGAAAATAATAAGAACGAACAACGCGGGGGCAAAGCTGGCCCTCTGTCCCGAAACTAAAGTCAGCTATTCATGCGGGATAGGTCCACACTGAAGAAAGGGTCGGGGGCATCCTCTTCTGAGTCACCAATGTGCGCCTAACTGGGCTTTGCTTGTGTGTGAAGTCGAGAGAATCGCAGGCACGTTTTTCGGGTCCACGTCTATTTTTTCGCTGCCTGAACTCGTGATGCGAGTGAACATCCTGATAAAAAGCCTTCAATAGCAAAATGGCAAAAGTTTGGTTTCGGATCCTGCTTCAAACTGTATTTTGGATTGTCAAAGTTGTCAAACCCAAGTCTCGAAAGGCCACGAGTGATGTCCGAGAAACTATAAGCCGTATCTCTGTGTGTCTGAACGGGGTTGCTCGTGAACCGCATCAGCATCCGCAACCGCTTCGCAAACGCATCTCAACAGCCAGTGCGAATGCGCCATCAGAGCGAACGCCGCTGGGCGGAATTCACTCGCTTCTCCGCGGCGTAATCGCCCTTTGAGTTCGGCCCGAACTAGATCGTCGTTCGCATAAATCGGACAACTACTCAATTTCCGATCCCTCCTTTTTTATCGTCTCCGGTCTCCACACTGGGTAGCGACTCCTTCATGCGAGAAAGATCTTTCCAGGCTATTCTTTTTTTCTTTCTCCACTCCACATTACAATGCGAAAAATAAAAGTACACTGTTAGCAAGTCCCGTGTATTTGGCGAATATTTGGGGTGAAAAACACGCTATTTACACAAATTACCATAAATTTACACGATGAGTAACGGATAATTCGTTCAGAAATCATGCGAGGTTGTAAAAAACGTGTTTTGGTTCGGTCATACACGCATAACCGTGTAGCCGACCTCGATAACACGCATCGCCCCCGCCGACGACCGCGGCATTGCCGGCTATCGAAACACCGGAATGCTTGGGGACACACTTAGAAAGGACCGTCGAGACAAATGCCGCGGAAAGAAACATGTCTCGGAGACAGATATGCACCAAAAGCAATTGCGCCATGTCGCAGGACGTTGGCGAAACCCGCGCTTACCGTGCTCGCGTGCTCGGCGCCATCTTCTGGTCGATGGCAATGCGGCTTCCCTCATGTCGCCCATGTTTGTATTTAGTTTAGGGGTCCTGATAACAGTTCCTTAGACACCACAAATAAAGCCATGGGTCTAATTATTCGTTCCAAACAGTTAAAATGGATATAAAAAGCGTGTCCTCGATGTGAACACGTGACATTGCAGTTGGTTTCGTTTTTGCTTCAACCTTCAACTGCTTCAACTGCAAGCGATCTGGCCACGGCGCAAGCGCAACGCCGATGTACGCTGGAAGCAACGGAAGCAAGCGCCGGTTATCTTTCGTTGTTTTTGTTTGACCGGAGAAAATCTGCCAAGTACGCATGGCGCCGCTACTGTTTTGGTTTGACGGGACGCGAGAAGCTTCGCATAGAGCTTCGGAGTTTGCGAGCACATAGTGAAGACGTGACCGGAGAAGTGCCCCTGTGATGTTCCTGGAAGACGGAAAGTAGCACTCGTAATCGTCGTGTGTGCTTTGAAAGCGAAGGGAGTCACAGGGTCCACGAGTTCGCAATCACAAGCCAAGGTTCACGACAGCGCAGCGTTGACTTCGGCGATTTCGTTCTGTTTGGTGCAACCCGGCGATGCGAAAAAGAGCTGAAACATTCGTCGTGTGTGGTGGGGTGCTTTGTATTCCGGATCTGTTTGAACCACGCTTTTAACACGGAGCGCCAATTGTTTGTTGCGTGGTGGAGGTTCAACGGGTACAGTCCCGTCGTCGTCAGCTGATCCGGTCCAGCTGGTCCGGGAGGACGCAGCGAGCGTTTTTAAAAGTAAATCTTCCTTCGTTCCGTTTCAAACTGTGGAAGTATCCCGACACATACCGTGAGTAAGAAGCAGCGGGCGTTTTCAACAAAATTACGTTGTTTTAATTGAATAATGGACTCCGGATTGTTGTCTTAAATCTGCCGTTTTTTATGTTTCGTGTTGGACTGCGTTTGCATAGCGACGCACACCGCTCGAGTAGATGATTCGGTCCTGCAACGAGTTTGTTGCGCCAATCATACGGCGTGAATAAATCAGGGCAAGGTTTTATACCTGCCCACAGATGCATGTACTGAGACCATTTTTTATGTTGTGAACGTAGTGCTCTTTCTTTATTTTGGAAGACGCGTTGGTGCATTTATTATGGTACAATCACTTGAGAGTTGAGAAATTGGAGAGCGAGCAAGCTTTCTCAACTTTGTCTCTTTCTCTCTGGCACTGCCCTGTTTCAGTTTCAGTAGGCATATCTACTAGCAGGTACAAACTGCTCTAAGGCAGGTAAAAGCTTAGGACGGTACGGACTCCGTGTTTCGCGCTTTTCGCAAGGTGACAGGGTAAATGCTTTTGTGAGATATGCGGAATATGCAAGCGATTTTGTTATCCCCGTCGTTTGCGTCACTCCAGCAAAACGAATAAGATGATCTACTACAAAGGCGCAATCACAAGCCAAGATTTAAGATAGCAGTCGTTTGCTTCGGTGATCCGTGTAGCTGTATTTTACCCTGCTCTCTGCAGCACCGTGTCATGACGAAGAGCTGGAACGGTCACGGTTTGTGCTGGCCTCCCGGTTGACAGAAACCCGCGTCGCCCGCATCGGCACCGAGTGCGCTTGGGTTGTTGATGCTCAAGCCTTTCATCCGCGGCTTGTCGCCAGCTCATCCTGCTGCTCAACGGTGAGGAAGCGGCGAGAGTAACCTCGGAAGTGAATGTAAATCCTCGTTCATTCAGTTATCCGGTGTCAAAGTGTGGAAGATGTCCAACGTGTACTGAGGGCGGGAACTACGAGCGTTTTGCCTTGCTTTTATAACCGAAACCAGACCAACGAGATAACTGCCTTGCGTACTCTAAAATGACGGAAGCAATAAGTTTCAACAGGTCGAGTACGTCACCGGGGATGTAGGTGAGACGGTGCACACTGTTTAAACGCTTGCAGTATCCACGAGTGGTACCAGGAAAGCGACGTCAACAGAGAAGGAGCTCGCGATTCAGCATGATACACTGCTACGGGCCCGTGTACCTTCAAAGTTCGGGGTGGTGGCAGTATAAAAAAAAGACGCATCAGCGCCCCACACCAGTGTTCACGAATAACACTGGTCACAAACTCCCAAGCCCCACCACTCTTCTCGACACCGACACGACATACGACAACAAACTGCATTAAAACGCCCTAAAAGCGAAGGCGTCTGTTCCCGTACTGCAACTGCTGCAACTAGCGGAAGTGAAGTGTTGGGCGGATGTCCGGATGTCCTTCACAAAAATATATAAAAAATGCTTTGCGCAAGGATCATTTTCATTTATTATTGTATACGTAATGAAAAAATCCCAATAATTTGTTTTCCTATCTGATTCAAGCTAGTCGGACTGCTCATAACACTGGTCAAGCAAGAAAATAACAAAAATTTCAACTTTTTCATGACCGGTTTAAGATTTATTGTTAACATATCGTTATTTATTGCAACGGACTAACATTATAGATTTTGCCTCCATACTTTTTAAATGCAAACATTTCTAACACACGGCTGTCCATTACGCCGTGTTTTGTGTATTCTTCTATAAATCTGTAATGGTCAGCGACCAAAGAGCTCACCCGCACATGTCAAGCTTATATGCGCCGCGGGGAGAAATGGATATCGAGTAGGAAGTGTCGGGCGTAGTGTCGGTTGTTGTGTTAAGGTACATGTCGGTGCTGTGTAGCTTTGTGCTGTGTTGCCTGTGTTGCATGTAGGGTTGCTGTGTAGTCGTGGTCGTTCGCAGTGTTAACAGAGTCGTCTTTTTTTTAATAACAGGCTGCTAGAAATCTCGATAGGTGGCGCAAGTTACCGCCCGATTCTAAATAGTTTTCTCAAGTTATTTATCCATGTGAATTCGGCATTTGTTTGTTTCTTTTGTTTCTTTTTTTGTCTAGCGGCTCGTTGAAGCAACCGACACCGCCGACCGCCGAGAACGCACGTACGTACCTTTGCACGTAGCTACGTCCGCCGCTTGGAGACTTTACTGTGTATAAAAGACATCGAACGAGAACTAACGCGCCCTGTGTGCTTTCAATTCGGCTGAAAGGCGCGCGGCTCGCTGGGCTCGTCTCTCGCCTGTTCTCGGCCGCTGGCCGCCATGTTTCATAAGGAACACGCTCGAAACGGTTTTGCGGAAGGCAGACACGGTGTAGCGTGTTAAGTTTACACAGAACCTCATGTGTAGACGAAAAACACAGATGGCCTCGTGTAAAACGAACACGTTTCGACGTGTCCGCTATGGGACAACGGTTTACACGTCTGGGCGTGTTATTTTTGCTAACAGTGTAAGAACATGGCGACATGCAGTTGCTACGGCAAGAATACGCCACATTTGTCTCGCTTAAACCTGCACTCCCTTTCTAAGCGACGCCTTACAATCTATTATCGTTGCGCTGTGATCTGCCAAATACTCCAATGATCGCCCCCCCCCCCCCCCCCTCCTCCCCCAATCTGGCATCTTGAACAACCAGGCAGTCGACATCATAGCAACGAAACCGAGGTCCGAGATAAAAGGGAGTAATATTAGACGGTAACAATAATCCCGAAATACTGTATTCGATACTTTCCCGGCGTCTTTGCGCAAGCGTTGGATTCTTTATCGAATATCGCTATCGGAGCGAAAAACGATCTCGTAAAACTCCTCAGCGACGTGTGAAGCGGATCGAGCACGACGGCACAGTTTCAACGCCGCCATGCATCGTTACCGCTTGCTCGTCACCCACAGCTGTGCCCGACAGGCGCCGCCTAGGGCTCACAAGCCTTCATTGTGCTCACCTGTCGGCGCACGATGACTGCCTGTCTAACGAAATTAATTATTTCACTCGAAAAAATATTCTAACAAAAAAGAGAGTCAATCCTTCTACAGTTTTCCCGAAGCGACACGAACGTCCCAATCGAAGAAAACATTGAGATTAATCATTATTTTACATAAATAATACCTTTTATTTCGAACAAGTTGCCCTCGACATGGACTCAACCGGATGGATATCCGTGTGCACTTATGCGCACGATGAAAAAGTAAAGAAAATCCAGTGTGTTGGATGCGTTCGCTGCCGCGGTTTCTGTGCACATCTTAATATAGCAGATTCAAGGAGACAGCAGACATACGAAATAGATTCCATAAATAGCTCTCGACACACGAGGTCGATGACGATAAATCTACTACCCATGCCCGTGTAAAAAGTTATCTAATACTAGGCACGTAGTTTTTCATAAAAATAAGCGAAGAACAGCGCGTGTTCTGAAGCATTCTTGTTTATTTAATGGGATGAAGAACAATATATCTGGTTTAGAAACCAGATACTTCAAAACAAAGGCGTCGAGAATGTGAGGAAGAAGAGGAGACGAGTACGCGCGGGGGACTTTAATGCGTTGAGATCTTATTGGAAGGATTAGTGGGTAGACCTAAAGCTAGCTGCCTTCGCCTCCACTGCACTCGTCGAACGCGTTAGAAGGCCGGCGTCAGGCGTTCGCATTCGAACACATCTAACGAGTGCAGAGGAGACAAAGGCAGCTAGAATATGAGTCTCCCCACTCATCATTCCCATGAGCTCGTCTCCCTCATTTTCTCGACGCACAAAAATTACGAGTAAACTTGTATAATAAAATACTTGATTAACTCTCTTCATAGCCAATATATTTTAACAAGAATAGGACGATATATAATAATAAGAAAGTTCATTCAGTGGGGAGTACTTGATGAATTATAACCAAATAAAATACAGTGAAATGGGCAATGCACCAAATTTAACAAAGTACACATCGAAACCTTTCGAAGTGCCATTCATCGGCGAAGATATTAAAACCGAACGCATCAGTTGCTATTTCAGCAGAAGCGAACGAAAAAACACTTTCAGCCTTTCCACTCTGGTGAAGAAGGAAGACCAGCGAAGCTGTACCATGGTGGGAATGAAGTAATGTCCGACCGCAAGTCGGCAAGCCAGAGTGAGAGGCTCAAAAGGTTGCCGCCATCTCTGAGCGACGGCGGCAACCAGACAACCGGCAAGACGGTTACCTTGTTGGCGCCGTCGCTCATAGATGGTGCTAGCTGTCCAGAGTGCTGTGTCGACATTTGATTGCTGGTGGAAACGACCCTCGGGAAAATAGCCCTTCACAGCTCCGCTGTACAAAATGGTTCATGGGCTATGATTTGACTACTTGCATAACCCCCTGCATGCAACACTGCGCGCGTTGCACTCTGTTAACTAGTTGGCCAGGGAGGAGAGTGGCTTGGTTTCAATTTCGATCGAAACGTCGACAAGAGATTAAACACAAAGCGTATCTCATGTATTCTGGTCCCGAGAGCGTTATTTTTGGTCTTTAAACTAACCTCATGGGCCAGACCTCGAAGCTTAACACATGTTTGTTGTATTTTTGCACTCGAGCCTTTCAGTTAGCGTTTCAAGCAATGTGAACGAGCCAGTGCTGGGAATCTCGACGCTGCGAAGCTCGGGGATCTTGCTTGTGTTCGAGTCAACAAGCTTTAACAACCAATAGGTATGCATATATCGAGCTCGCACCTTTACATTAGTGTTGCTGGTTCGTTTCTTTTTTGCGTCCATAGACGAAATATAACTTTTTGCAATGACTGTTTTTCTTAATACGTCTGGGTATGCGAGGTAAAGCTCGGAGTCGCCACCGAAAAGCTCAAACCGGACACACTTTTTATCTATTATATGTACTGACCCACAGCACTGCACGAACCAAAGTCCCCATCCGCTTGAATTCCACTATTCAACATCACATATGCGCATAAAGTTATCCTGAAATCATATAGGCACATTCCCAGATACAAACCACTTTAATAAAGCAAAAGTCGAGCACTTGTGTGAAGAATGTCGCACCGTTCGCCGGAAGTGTGCCGGACTGGCGTGAACCCCTATGCGGTGCGCCAAACGAACGAAATTATTCAAAACGCATTTGACGGTTGCTAATGGCCATAATATTTGTTATGTGTTTGCTTTCTCCCTGACTGAGTGTGCCGAGATAATTTCAGACAACCGTCCAGACACAGATCTTGTGCGTCAGCAACAGCTCATCTAAAAAGGCTTATCGAGGAGTAGGGGACGCTTCTTAAGGGCCTCCGCCGATCTCAGCGTTTGCGAAAACTTAATCTCCGATCACCATAAAAGTTGAGTGGGATGTATATGATGACACAAGGAAGACATCATAGTAACTTTTGTGCAGTAGTTTAAACGTTCATGCCTCAACGCTGGGCTCAACTTTGATACTCCTGTGAGGATGCGGCTTGCTTTTCGCCCAATGAAGTAACAAGAAGCGGACGTTTGGCGAACAAAATACGTATAAGGCTCAAGGTGACCGAATTTCAGTCGTAGTTCACTGATACTAGACGGGATTATTGAAATTGAGCTCAAAGATGTACTTGTGGGGTGAGGTGACTAAGCCACATCTTAAACACGTTTCCATATGCACGCACAATATCCGTTGTTTCGGGAACTAAGGAATGTGTCCCGGTTTTCGTTTCGTATCGCTCGAGACTGAGTGTATGGTACATTCGTGAAAAGCCAAAATCGAAAACGCAAGCAGCGCATTCGGTCACGGTGCGATGGCATCAAATGAAGCTGCTCAATCGAAACCAAAACTGAGTGGCCAAATAGTTTCCAGAGTGCACTGCTTGCTATTTCGCCGCGGTGGGGCACTTCGACTTCGGAAGAAGTCTATTGAGATTTTTCGGCACAACTGTTAAAACGAAATAGGAGAGTGAAGATTTGGAGGCTGTGTATTGCTTTGTTAGCATCGTTACTAAGCAAGCATCGCGCAAGTTGTGAGCAAGTGTCGATTGGTATTACTTCTGTGCACAAACAACTACCCGCTGATCCATTTTAAAATATTTTAAATGTATCTTTTTTTGTGATTTGTTTTAGAATAAGTGTATTCCATTACAGGTTTGGTGCAATTGCCCATATATTTTTAAACCTCTCCTGTAATGGCCTTCAACAAAAGGCCTATAGTAATCATACTAATAAAAACTCTAACGGCAAGCACTTCGGTGCCCGCCTTATCTTTGGCAGCACCCGTTTATACATTAGAAGGCCTCGTCCAAATATCCCCATCTCGCATTCGCGAACAGACAAAGATCGCGCTTTTGTCGACAAGTCTCGCCCAACAAAGAGCTTTGACGTCCCGTCTCATCAGCGGCCGCGGAAGCGCTCACTTTGTTTAATTGCCTGATTCCATAATCAAACCCCCACTGATGTTGCAGGCACCTCCTAGAAGGACGTGCATCCAATACTCCCGTACTGTTTGTTCCGATCGATTACGCGGTTGTCCGAGTACTTGCTGACTCTTTGTTTAATTGTCTGCAACGACGGCCCTTTCGGGCGGTCCGGACAGCGACAGGATGCGAGAAACAAATACCGAGTGTCATCCGAGCCACGTCATCCGGGACGATCATAAGTGTCCGAGTCTTTGGATCAATCTTTCCAGACACCGCGTGACCTGTTTGTGCCTTCTGCCGTTTGGGTTTATTTTCTTTCAACATAAAACGTTCATGGGTTGGGTTTTCATGTGAAGTGAAGCCTCAAAAAGCATAGCCGCGAATATCTCCGCTAAATTAAGGGACAAATATGACGTCACAGCGTTTCGTGTCACGTGACCTGTACACGACTTGATCTTATTTAGCATCACAAAGCACCAGTAGAAAATAAAACTCACGGACACAGTGACACTAAAAAGAAAAAAAAAACACGATCGCTCAGCGCAGACCCAACTCTTGGTTAGTATTGATTACCTTCTACGTACAAAGTTTGCTCTTTGTACGTAGAAGAAGATAATCAATACAACGCTGAGCGATGGTGATTTTTTTTAAGTGTGCCTGTGTCCTTGAGCTTTTTCCCCTCTGCTGCACTGTAGCATTAAATGTTATGGGCCGCCAACTCGCCCAGTTATCAGTCTTAACACAAAATCAGTTTCCCCTCTAAATTTAACGAAAATATTAACGTCACGTGACATGGTCACGTGATCTATACTCTAATTCAGCTTCCCCGCTAGATAAAGCGGGAAAATTGACGGCGTAACCTACGCATAATATCAGTTAAAGATCCGTTCACACAGTTGCGTTCGGAGCGACCACTACGCTTACGAACGAATGCAACCGCTTGGAACGACGAGTTACCATAGCAACGAGGCGCCAAACAGTCGTTTCGTTCGTGTTCGTTCGCAACGCAAGGAGTTGAGCCGGGCTGAACTTTTTCGTTACGTTCGGGAACGACCGCAACGACAGACCAATCACAGGTCGAGGAGAGCTCGGTCGCCCGCGTTGCATGTCGCTCGTGCCGAGCTCCTTCTATCTGCAAACATGGCGTCGGTGGTGATCGTCGACTTGGACGGCGTGGTGGAAGCTCATCGTTCCCCGTAAAGGCGCTATCCTTGACTGTGAATTTTCGTCGTGTGTCGTTATGATAACCGAGCACGTACTAGAAGGGAAGATCCACCAACTCGTGCGGCGATCTCGTGAGGGCACTCTCAAGACGGCAGAAACGCCAGTGCCGTAGTGTTTGTTTACTTCGACTGAAGTGGTGCTTTCTTAGCACTTGCGTCCTCGAACATCGCCCGGATTTCTTTTTTGCGCATTTCATGCGTGTGCTCAAGGTATTACTGGTACGGACCGTATAAAGGATGCGAATTTTCACGCGTCTTCATCACCCGAGAAAGGTGATTAGTGTTAGCAATCTTGTACGCTTGCAACGTTTATTTGATCACGAAGTTATATTTCTACGTTGCTATGTCACTGCTAAGATTAAAACGTCTTTTATAATCGTATTAAAAGTGTGTGGCGAGAATTGTACTGTTGGCAAAGTCGTGATCGTGCAAGAGGACGTACTGCATTTTTTTTATTGCAACACCCTGGAAGCGTATTCTGAAAAATAAAGTTTGTGGTCATAGAAGACGGTCTGTCTATTTTCTGTTACGCAAGTGAGTGGCAGCGCGTCCCCTTCTTTTTAGAGGAACCGCTGAAACAGCTGACGTCGGCGGTGAGGCAGTCGCCGGGCTGCCGACCCGCTGCGCTTGTTGCAGTGGTTGCAGGAGTGTACGCGCGGCGCAGAGCGGTCGTTCTGGTCGCTCCGGTCACAACGGACGCAGTCGTGGATAACGGGTTCGTTTCAGATGTCTGAACCAGCCTTTGCACAGCAATTGTAGGCGCACAGCAGATCTTCGTGACTGTACGCCGTAGCCGAAACCTCAGGCTGCTCCGGTAAGGACCTCGCGTCGGGCAGGAAACCGTCCGCCATATTTGTAAGTATAGCAAGGTTGCTTACTATTGGCTCGGAGCAAGACGTGAAGCTCGTTTCTGATTGGCTATTGATTCGAGTGGTTTCATGCGGTTGCATGTGTGTGTAGACGTCGCGCATAGTTGTCTTTGAAGTCGCAGCGGTTGCATTCGTTCGTAAGCATAGTGGTCGCTCCGAACACAACTGTGTGAACGGGCCTTTACACGCAGTAAGTCATCACTTCCATACTCCGTGGACACAGGCCGACCCGTCGGGGAAAGTCGATGGGCCAATGACTCAATGACTCAGTAGGATGGAGAGGAACCAATGATGGAGTCAGTGGGGTGGAGTGAATGGGGTGAAGTGGTGTGGAGAGACCCGGAGGTACAACTCGAGAAGAAATGCCTGGAGGTTACTATACTTTGTTTCACTTTATGTTGTACCGCAGCGAAGTCTAGAAGCGCGAGCTCGTAGCGTTGGCACTTGCCCCCAATGCACGAGAGCTTGTGCGGCCGAGATCTGCCCCAGAGCAAGGAGCTCGCGCTTGTAGGCTTTTCTTTGTTACATCGTAAGGTGAAATAGAGTATAGCGCTACACCAAGAATGTCTCACGTCGCAACACAATTGCAGGGTAATTTGAGATTTTTTTTTTCCTGGCTCGGCTGTTTGACATTCTAGTCTGGTCATAACGGCAGCTTAAACTACGGATTCCAGTCTTCGCACCGTTGGCTTCGGAAGAATAGAAGATATAAAAAGCAAAATAAGACTAGAATATAAAACCTACTGAGATTTTTTTCAAGTTTGTATTGTTGCTCTAAATGGGTCGTTTACAAACACTTAAAGAAACGGTACTACTCTAGTGTTTTGAAGGGTGGCAGAGGTCGCTAGCACTATGCGTGAGGGATAAGTTCTGAACCTTTCCTTCCGAGTTGATCATATTACTGCATTCATATTTTATTTCGCAGAGATCGCGGTGTCGTCAGTATTCGTCCTATTTGGAACATAAATAGCAACCTGCCCTCATGTCGCCTAAATCAATAGTGTTTGTGAGTTTTTACTTTCATCGCTGTTTACATCCCGATGGCTATGGGTTGTTTTAGTCCGTACTGAAAATGGCGTGAAAAGATTTGTCAACCCTGCAATAGTTAAGCTAACTAAAATATTTCCCAAGTAGTTTTAAAATATAGCTTCTAGAAACTGATGTATAGAAAAGGGTCGTAAACACTTTGTACCGTAGAGCCTGAACTGAACTGACATGAGTCAGGAGTGGATAACAAAAATAAGCGGAGCAAAAATATGCACATATGTGTATATAAATGAGTAGTCTCTCTTTTTTTTACTTTTAATACCGGTTATAGTATACTTGGCATCGTACGAATTACTGACTTAAAAGCCATAGGGCAAAAAAAAAAAAGAATGCGCAAAATCAAAATTTTATCTTTTTTTTTTTTTTTTTTTTTATTCTTGCGAGACAAGATGCGCTACCTACGAGGTGTTTCCAAAGAAACTTTACAAAACTTTTTTTTATTATTACGCATTGCTTAAGGCTCACACTCCGCCCAAAGGTAGCACTAGCCTGTCTGAACTAGCTGCAAGTTAAAAAAATTACCGTTATCTCAATCAAAAATTACGTCCTGCTAAGAATTTACATGCAAAATGGGGCCAGTTTTTTGCCAATTTTTAAAAACTGGCCGACATATTCAGTCGGTCGCCATATTCTAATTAAAAATTTTCCAAACCTCGTATCATTTCTATTAAGATCACGTTTATTTCTGAAACTTTGGCTTTGTATTTGAACCGTTAACGAAACATTTGGGCGAAAAATGAACGTACGGCAATGTGTAATTTATTTTTTAAGAAAAAGTGTAATTTTTGGGGAGATTTTTTGTAGTTCAAAAAGCACTGGTAGGTTCCAAAGGCGACCGTAACACTGAAATAGTCCAATGTGAAGCATTGAAATCCACGGAAACAAAATAGAATTATATCTTCTTATTTTAATTAAATGAAAATGGCCCGCTGTGCCCCACTCATCGAAATAGGTTGAGTTCCAGAGACAGATAGCCATTATTACTTCTGGCGGGGTAGGAATCATTCGAATCGGCATTTCCGGTTTTATCGCTGGCTTAGTTTATATCGGCTTTGCGATTGGGAGGAAAGGATGATATCCAGGAGGTGGCGCCAGCAAATTAGGGCGAAACCTTGAGAGGGCCAAGAAGAAAGAAACGAGAGCAGAGAACCTAGGAGAGGGTAATGCGGAGAGCAAGTGGTCTGCTTCTTACGCAGGAGTTGCGGTGACGTCAGAGAGACGCCGAGCTCTGATTGGCTCTGATTGAAGGATAGTGGGTAGACCTCAAAGCAAGCTGTCTTCGGGACTACCCACTGGCCTTCAATCAGAGCCAATCAGAGCGCGGCGTAGTTCTGACGTCACCACAACCCCTGTAAAGGAAGAAGACGAACTTGCGCTCCGTATAGAATGTCACGCTGGCTCACGCGCCGTTCAAGAAGACGCAACAATTAAGCAAATGAAAAAGAGGAATGGAGAAACACTTTATCAAGTGTACCTCGAAGATATGTGTGTCGCAACCCAGTCCAGCTTTTAACGACAGGTTGCAATTCTGTGCGTCTCAGAAACGATTGCACCATCGTGTCTTCAATTTGGGTCTAGGGTGCGGTACAAGATCGTTGTTACTGCGCGTTTTCGAGCGTTAAGCTTTCCGATAAACATGCTGAACAATATCCTCGTGCAAATCTTTTTGTGAGGCACTTCACTAAGCTCTAATGGCAAGGAGCCAGTTAAGCGGCAATTAAGAGTGCGCCTAATTGGAGAAAATAGAAAAGGAGAATAGCAAAAAGAAACAAACGAGTCCCTGAAAAAAAAAAGAGACAATTTTGTGTTTGTGTTTTTGTGGGACGCCCCTCTTTAACATTACCCTTTGCACTTTCTGTTGTTTATGTGAGGTTTAACTATTTCCCCTGAATGGTGTGTTCCACGAAGGAAAAAATGCTGAGCCTTTCGATTCGGCATTCTCATCTTCGTAGAGGTATTCGACAATCCCCGCGAAAATATGGTTGGATATTCTTAACAAATAAAACATGTCAGGAAAAAAAAAAAAACAGTCGGCAGATTTTTCTAACATCCTGTCTCGATCTTTGCGTCTTCGTGACGTAGTATCCAAGCGGGCCGACTGAGGACCATCATCCCTCAGGCGGGACAGACAGGCGCCTCTGTCACCGAATTCCGAATTCCGAGTCTCCGCCAGGCGTGGGAAGCGGCGATGATGGATGCAGCTTGCACCCGTCAAACGGGGACAACTTCTCTGCTTTCCGCCCACCATAAAGAATATCGCGACGGTGAGGCGTCCGTGTCGAAACCCCATGGCTCGTTTGCGTTCCTCGTTTTTGTTTTTCGCCCAGTCCACTTTTGCATGTCGTTCTCTCCTCACTCGCGAGTGTGAGGTATGGCGCAAGAGTCCCCCATTCGTCTTGTTCCCGCTTTTCTTTCTCGGAAAAAAAAAAAAAAAGGGGGGGGGGGGGGGGAGGGGGGGACCTGGCTGTCAGGTTACTTTCAGCCCCCTTGGGTGATGTTCGCTAAAATAAGAGGGCAAAACCAAAAATTAAAAATGGCGGAAGAAGCCATGTCTCGTCCACCAAGCGCGAAACATCGCTTCTCATTAGGGAAGAATGATCGGCCAGCTCGAAGAAAAAGGATCGCCGTCGAAATAGTCCCTTCCGGACTAAGGGTCGTAACCTTTCCGGATGCTTTTCTTCCTCCAAACTCCACCAAGAAAGAAACAAAGAGAAACTCAAGGTGATGTTCAACAGGTGACCTGGAAACGGGACAAAAAAAAAAAAAAAAAGATAATTAAAAAAACAACATGAACGCGGGGCTTCAAAAATACGAAAGCAATAGTGTTCTGATGAACGTGTTGTTCGCCGTATCGTAATGGAAGTACTACAATATTGCTCCAATGTATGAAGATGAAACACCCGCTACATGCGCAAACCAACAACGAAGGAAGCCTCTATATGCAGAAGAAACGGGAAGCAGTATTATTTGAAAATAAGTAAAAATGGTGCATTGTCACATAAAAAATTCGTACACGGCTCTAGGAAGTTTTGAAAAATTGGTACAAATGAAATAGCTATAAAAAAGACAAAGACAAGAGAGCTGTCCGGGACAGGCGGGCCACTCGGCTTTGTTTCTTTCCGCTTTTTTATTTGTGTCTAGTTATGCACAACCTACCCCCCCCCCCCCCCCCCCCCCCCCGAATTACTGTACTAAAATCAATGTTGAAATAAGGCGAACTTTCGCCAGCAACTAAGATGAAAAAAAAAGAATTACATATCCCAGAGGCGTTCTAAACGCATAGCATTTATAGGTCCTCTATGTCGTCATGGCATAGCGTCACGTTACGTCACGTGAGCGACCACTTGACGTGACGTCATACCGCGTCACTGGACGTCACATGTGACGTCATGTGACATCACAGTGTCATTTGGCGTCATGGTGTCGCGTTACCTCACAGTGCCATGTGAAGCCACAGTGTTGTGCGTTATGTTCCAAAGCAGCTATTGCTTTTATCGGTTTTTATTTTCCTCCGTAGCATTCTCTGGGGCTTACGGCAAGCTCTGATCTCAGCCCCCGGCAAGCGCTACCAGACGCATCATTTGTCCCAGTCAGGGAATCGTTTCATTGTCCGGGAAAGGGAAAAACAAAACTCGATAAAAAAATTTAAAAAATTAATTTGAACATCGCTAACATATATCTTGAAAAAGAAAAGACTACCCGTGTAAACGAACAACAAAGTAATTCCTTTTCCGCGGGTTCTGTGTAAGAAAATTGTTTATTCTGAAATTCAGTTAGCCAGAGAGGGCAAATCAAAAGCTTCTTCGTCGCTTTTTTAGAGGTTCCAACTGAACTTGCAAAGCAAGTTGAGTTGAACCCTCTAAAGTTGGCTGGTTGAAACCGAAGGCAACATGCAAATTGCCGTCGGTTTCAAAGGATGCATGGGTCTCAAACTCATTAAAGTGTGGGCGCCCAAAAAAACTCCAAAGCCAGCTTTAAAAAAAAATATTTAAAAAATATTTAATAAAGCAAGGGTGTTTTTACGTTTGCAAAAGAGCTAAGTCTCTGAACGACACTCGAGATGTCTTTGTTTTTTTAGAGTAGGGGGCAGCTTGTGCTCGTTGGTTATTGTAAATTATCCTTTTTGCCGTTAATATATTTTGCTTTGATCATCTGCCGTGGGCCCATACATATAATGATTAATTGATGCAAGCACACTGCCGCTTCCCTGTCGTTCAATTCACTCGGGAATCAGACAATATCTGTACTGTAATTGAAATTTCTCTCGGTTACAAGCGTGCGCTTGGTGCTTTATGTTTGACAGTTTTTCCTACTTAGCGAGTGTTTGTGAATTCGAGGAGCGTCATGAGCAAAAGACTCGTGTTTGTAGCCTAGAGGGGGATTGTTTTACAGGTGACGAACATCAAGTAGAGCCGAGAAACAAAAAGTTAGGACCAAACAATACTCCATTAAAAACATATAACAGAATTGTGCAAAATATGCTGACGACACGTCATAAGAGCAGAGCTACGTTTTGAGGGCAAATGAGTGGACGGCATGAAACGATGAGACGTGCAGCGCTCGATACAAGGGAATGGGTGTCGCAGCGCCGGGATGAATGCGGGCCGCGTCTCAGCAAGCCGCGGGCTGCGTGTTTGAGTCCCCCTGCTCTAACGCCTACGCGTCTTATTTGCACTTCACTATTAGCCTTACGTAAACTGATGTCAAATACTATATACCAGTCAACATCAAAGTGTTCTTAACGTAATTTGCCTCTAGAGAGTGAAAATATTAGAAATGATACACGTCAACTTCTACGTTATGTGACTCCTCAAATGCTTGAAGCAAGAAGTGCATAACGGGCATTTTCGAACATTTAGGAATGCAAAAGCTTATCTGGTTTGGTTTTTAGGAGGAATTTATCCTCATTATTCTCAAAATGTAACCTTGTCCTCTAACCCGTTTGCATTGATTCTTAATTCCTTTTGATTTGGTTGCTTAATTTGCTTTTATTTCGTTTTTTTTTTGTCGCGTAGTGAACTTGATTTTTGATTCCACTTTTGACGTTTTGCAGCTTTCTATGAATGGCTAAATTGCTCACTTTCCTTAATTACTTGTTGGTAGATTGTCTTTCCGCAGTAGTGTTTTGGTAAGCGCCGTAAATTATAAAAACATAAAAGTATCAAAGTATTAACGGTTTCCTAATATACAAGTAAAAACCAGCGCATTCACACATCCCTGAACTGGAGACTGGAGAGAAGCAATCGGACATCAGAAGTGGAACGAACAAAGGACAGCACTCAAGTGAATATGAAAGAATAAAAAAACGGAGACAAAAAAGGACATTCAAGCTAGGAAGCACCAATCATAAGCATATAGCAAAAAAATAAAAAAAACACGTTTGCAGCGAAAACATTATGAGCAGTAGTTTGAAACACGGTATAGCTGCATTCTTCTTGAAAATACACTGACGACTCTTTGTGTGGAAGTTAAGTGTGCTAGAAAACATTGATTTTGGACATGCTTGTTTTTTTCTTTCTATATTTCAGATTGTTCGCGAATCTAAAGAATGCATGGCGAGAGTAATTTACGAATGCTTTCGGGTCATAATTTGATGTACAGAAGCCCCGGCCAGGAGGTGGAACCCGTATAGTTTTATATTACTATATTACAGAATCGAGTTGCCTTAGTACTAAAATATTCGTCGTCTAACAGAACGTTTTTCATCTTGAAGCTGTCAATGAGAGTCAATTCTTAACTATTCGTCTTAACGTTCCCCGTTTTTAACACGCAGCACAAATTAATTTTCTTACATCCCCCATTCCAGACATTATGTCCAAGTCATCGGTACTGGTTACCGAAATGCAAAC